>NC_064415.1:58710000-59015000 GCF_023375975.1 Astyanax mexicanus | reverse complement strand
TTGGCCCGAGGTCTAAAACAAACTCAAACATGAGTTTTTAAACCTCTACTTAAAATATATCTTTATACACTGCTACTGTCACAACCATAAAATCTTCATCAACATGGTATTTTAAGGCGGTATTACCACAGAAATCAAGCACCTGTTTGTTCTACTTTAGCGGCGCAAGAGCATCAGGCGCGAGAGCTTCAGGCGTGAGAGCATCAGGAGCGAGAGTGCTGGTCTTGGCCCGAGGTCTAAAACAAACTCAAACGCATCCGCAATCAGCCTGAGTCAACACGCAAATGTCAGCGCGGCTCAGATCTCCTGAAACAGGCGTACTCTCGCAAAGCTTTCGCTAAAAAATGCAAAACAAGGCCCCAGAAACCCGTGCGACGGGAGCCGATGCAATATTAATTGAAGAAATCAGGGACGCAGCGAGCGGCGCGTAACCGCACAGCGTGATCCCTGTCCTCGTATCAAACGCTCGACCACTTTCTACTGATCTAAAATAACTCTCTCTCTCTCTCGCGCCGTCTGCGACTCTAATCCCGCTCTGAACTAAAGAGATAACGCTGGTTATTATTGTACTCGTCTCCACGCCTGAGCCGGACGCATGTTTGTTGGTTTATTGGCTGCGACGGATCAGCGCCTGGACCCGGCTGAGGACGGGGGACAGTTCCTGATCACAGACTGTGAGGATTTGATCAGCATGTCTCCACTAAACATCTACTGGACTTAACCCAGATCATTATACTGACTGTGATGAACTGGGTTTAGTGGATGGACTGTTACAGTCTACAGGGAATTCTGACTTTATCTGGTCACAGTTTAATATGAAACTTATTAAATATAAATATATAGCACAGTTTTTAAGAAGACATATGAAGGAGCTGGTGAACAGAGGAGTTACAAGATACATGAACTGCAGATCATACGAAAATACCTAAACACCAATTTATAAAAAAATAGAGGAGTTTGCACCTGTACATTTCTACAACACATTATATATTATAAAACTTATATATAAAATTTATTATATCAGTATTATAAACATTTAGTGCAGACATACGTAAAAAGTGCTGACCACAAAAAAGTTAGTTAAATTCCAAAAGATACTGAAGATTACTGAAGATATAACAATAGAGAAATTATAGATTAAAGCTGTTCAGACATGTACAGTTGCAACATCCTCATATTTCTTTTTTATATTATAAAGTGGGGTCGTTAATAGTGAAAGATTGATTTTGGGAGTCTATAGGGATCTGTCACAGCCAGTTCTGTCTCATTTCACCTTAAAATTAAAAGAAAATAATTTGGACAAAAAGCACAAAAACAGCACCGTTCTTAATAATCCGATAGGCTAGGTAAGGCCTTTGATCTTTAGTCACATGTCTCTGTGTTTTTGCTAGAAGGGTTAGTTTGAGCTTCTCTGAGACAATTAAGAACATTTTATTTTAATTTCCCAGACAGGGATTAAGCATGCTCTTCTGTTACACAGATTTTGGATTTTGGAGTTTTTCTATTATAAGATGAATAAAGTCTACTAGTAGAATTAATCCCTGCCGGGGAAAGAGCCGCCTGTTCCATCAGACTCTTTCTTATAACACTGAAAGAAAGAGGTCACTGGACCGAGGCCACTATTCGCCCAATGTAGGCCAGCCTGACGAGACTTCTCACACCAGTCTGGGGGACTGTTTTATCTGATTTTACCAGTTAGAGATCTGATGCTTCTTTAAGCCAATTAAAACATTGTTAAAATGTTTTTTAGAAAATAAGTAATTTTAATCATTTTATTTCTAATTTTTATCCCATTTTCTGCCCAATTTACACAACCAATTACCCAACCCACTCATCAGTAATGATGCTCCAACACCACCAGGGTTAAGAAGACTAGAACACGCCTCCTCCGATACATGTGAAGTCAGACTCCGCCTCTTTTTGAGCTGCTGCTGATGCTTTAGCATTGCCGAGTAGCATCACAGTGCTAATGCTCAGAAGAAAGCGCAGCGACTCGGTTCTGATACATCAGCTCACAGATGCAGCCTTGTGCTGATCCACATCACCCTAGGAATGATGAGGGGAAAGAGAGAGCACCATCTACTGTACTGTACCCACTCAGAGAGAGAGCAAGACCAACTGTACACTCTTAGGGCTCCGGCAGCTGATGGCAAGCTGCATGAATAGGATTCGACCCAGCAATGTTTTGATTATAGTGGCAGTGCTTTAGACGACAGGACCACTCAAAGCCTCCTAGAAAATAAGTAATATTAAAGTATAAAGTTCTGTTTAAAGATTTGTTATATCAGGACCTTATTTATAACATTAAAATTAAGAGGCCAATAAATCGATACATTTTTAAACAGAATAGAACAGAATAGTTTTTTATTAACATTGTCATATGTATAACAGAACCTAAAGTGTTACCTATCAGTTCAATATATCTAAACACACACAAAAATAAAGATAGCATGCACACATACAAACATGCAAACAGTGGGAAAATGGTCATTGCTCAGTGTGTGTTATTTGTTCTTTTCACTTATTCTGACACACCAAATAGGCTGTTTTCAGACGAATATTTTTGGTTGCCAAATAATCAGTCCATTCCAATATTATACCACTGTGACTCACTCTTCTTCCAGAGAGTCGTGTGAATGAGTGTGTGCTGCTGGTGAGGAAAGAGTGTGAGTTTGGTATCAGGGGTGTATCAGACTAAAAGGCTGTTTTAGTAAAAAATAGAATCCCCGCTTGCTTGCATCATGCTGTTCATTAGGCAAAGTTTCCTCAGTACAAACACTGCAGAGAAAGTTCAATTTGCTGCGATTCCTTTATGACTCGTATCAAAGCTCACGACCACAGAGCTACAGGCTTCTTTTCTTTACGTTCTCAGCGTATTCTACCCGCCGCCCGCTAACTAGCTCTCAGACTGCCAGATTAATCAGACAGTAAACTGAGTATTATGCTGTTCTACAGGAAGCAAGAATTACGTAAATTCTGTCGCCTGTGTTGGAATGTGCTGTACTGCTTAAGTTCCTGTATATAAATACACTTCCAGGACTGTCACAGTTTCGCAAGTCCAAAAGGCTTTACATAAGCAGGAAGCAGCGAAGCAGGCTCACCTGCCAGGTGTGTTTATTGCAAGAGAGATAATGAGATGCTCCAGGGCTATCCGGTACACTCTGCAGCGCTTTCTCTCTTTATTTAGGTTCTCATTCTGCAAATCAGACTGATAAATTGGGCACTAAAGCAGAAGCGGGTTCTAACAGGCCCATCAATAATCCCATAAAGAGCGATTACTCTCTGCACCTGAGAACGCGAGTGTTGTACATACAAGCTCTGTAACAAAATAAGTGAGCACTTAAAAATGATGAGTTTCTTTGATTTTACCAAATTGTAAACCTCAAACCAGGAGAAAAGTAGCATAAAGTTATCCAAAAGCAGTGTGTAAGACTGGTGGAGGGGAACATGATGCCAAGATGCATCATATGAACTTGTTTTCTTTGCATTGTTTGAGGTCTGAAAGCTCTGAATCTGTTTTGTAATTTCAGCCATTTCTCATTTTCTGCATTTTCCATAGCTTTATGCACATATAGGGTTCATTACAGTAAAGAAGATAAAATATGATCCTGTCGTTTTTATGTATTATAAATCATTTAACACATTTAAAATGTTTGGGGGCATTGTTTAGTCCCTGTGGCACAGCAGGCTGTTCCAAACTCAAATAAACCTTCATATGCAACCAAGAAATGCAGCCGATGTTTAGAGAGGTTTGAAAGACGCAGCTGATGTATCCTTTCTGCACAACCGAAAAGCCGCCAGATAAGCACAAAAAGTGCAAGATCCTCACCTGCCAGGTGTGTCTATTATTATGGGATAGATAATTATTAATAGATGCTTTAGGCCCATTTAGTCCACTCATCAGGGCTTTCTCTCTCTCTCTATCTCTTTCTCTCTTTTTTAGGTGCTCATTCTGCAAATCAAACTGATGAATTGCGCACCAAAGCAGAAGTGGGTTCTAACAGGCCCATCAATAATCCCATAAAGGCCAATCAATTACTCTCCACGGCCCAGAATGCAGCTTTTAGCGACTGCGCTAACCGTCTGCGCAATCAGACAGACGCTCGCTGTCAAATATAAATAAATAGCGAGCGGCAGCGAGGCACGATTCAATGTGACGGGGTTTCGCAAGGACGAACACTCAAAATCAGCCGGGCTCTGCAGGCCACTGGAGGCAAAAACAGCACTTGTGTGGTCTGTGATTTGCTCACTTGGAAATGTGGAAATGTCATTGGGAAGAGAGGATTGCGAGAGGCGTACGAGTGCAGGTACTTGTGAGAACGCTGTGGAAATGTTAGCTCTACACTCGCCGCCAAATAACCAACATTAAACGAGCGGCGCGCTGGAGTGCTGAAGCGCCGAAGCGCAAAGCAAAAATCTGTCCCCGGCGTATTATACACGGTGTGGGCGCTGATCTAACCGCGGTGGGTTTGGAGCGCGGTTAAGGACTAGAGTTTGACTATAATGATAATTCATCTTTCGGCATGTACCTCTGCTCCTGCGCAACACGGTCCTAGCTCAATAATGTTAACCTAGAATCACAATTACCCATGAAGGACTCTCCCAATATATTCATTTGTCATAATGACATACTATTAACAGTCACCTCTGTGTAGGACAGACATCTTTGATATTCCTGCCCAGCTCTGACCTGGAACCAGTGCGGAAAAAATGTTGTAATGGCAAAACCATGTCAAAATGCACGCACCAGTTATGCTGCACGAGGAGTCGCTCGCCCGCCGAATCGCACAAGGACGTTCTGCGCGTCCGGCCGATGCCCATCCCTGTGGGTGAGCTCTCGAAAATAGCAAATGCGTGTTGCTGGTTTCCGGGACGCTTTGCAACGCAAACACTTTACAAAGCAGGCCAGTCGGTTCTGTCGTGTCGCGGAGCGAGAGCGATCATGAGTGGTCCCCGGAGCGATCCGGAGCGT
Organism: Astyanax mexicanus; assembly: GCF_023375975.1. Classification (NCBI taxonomy): domain Eukaryota; kingdom Metazoa; phylum Chordata; class Actinopteri; order Characiformes; family Acestrorhamphidae; genus Astyanax; species Astyanax mexicanus. Next base: position 59,010,028 of record NC_064415.1, on the reverse strand, counting down.
TTAACGGCGGGGGGGGGGGAGGAACCTTCACCTTGTCTGTCTGGAGGTGCTGGAGGAGAGCTAAGATAAGTGACAGCGCTGTCTCAGTAACATCAGCTGTCAAGTCCAATGAAGCAGCGAGAGACTTCACTTACACCCGTCACACTCACCAGTATCCTAAACATCTCCTAAACATCCTCGCATAATGCTCTCGCGCACTGCTCTCTCACGCACTGCTCTCTCGCAGTCCTCAGCTAAACGTCCCTTCAGCACAGGTTGGAGACGTTTTTGATGAATGAGTCTCTTCCATATTCATTTTGCCCGAAACCCGGTCCACAGCCAGCTCAGCTTATTGCTCATGAGAAAATGGGCTACAGTCCCACTGTTTCAGAGCACACAGCTGGGCCTTATGGATTTATTGAGCTCCTATAGAGCTGGAAATAAGAATAAAATAGCGGTATAATAATGCACCGCATGCTATAATGACACTGTTATGTTTCTGTGTGGATTTATGAGAAGAAAAAAAAATAATACAATGGGAATAATATAAAAAGGGCGGTGTATAGGCATAGAAAAACACCTTTACTTTTCATAAATAATAACAATTATGAAGACTGAAGAAAGAAGAAAGTATAAGGAAAGATTAAACACACCTTCTCATTCAATTCAATTCAAAATTTTCTTTATTTCTTTACTTAATTTATTTCCTGAAAAATTAATTGTAAATATGTGGAACAGATACATATGGCACATATATAATTAGGCAATAAAAACAGTAAAAAGTGTAATTCCTCCACATTAATCCCCTGATCTAAACCTGATGAACTGAGATGGTGATTTGAGGTGATTTAATTGAGCTGGAGCTTCACAGCGTGAAGGAGAAGCAGCAACCTGCAGCACTGCTGGAGCAGCATTAGCATTACCCACTGCTTGAATTTTTGCACCAGGAGTAAAGCAGCATAAAGTTATCCAAAAGCAGTGTGTAAGACTGGTGGAGGAGAACATGATGCCAAGATGCATGAAAAATAAAAACTGATTAAAAACCAACCAGGATTATTCCACCAAATATTGATTATTTCTGAACTCTTAAAGCTTTATGAATATGAACTTGTTTTCTTTGCATTATTTGAGGTCTGAAAGCTCTTCATCTTTATTGTTATTTCAGACATTTCTCATTTTCTGTAAATAAATGCTCTAAATGAGAATATTTTTATTTGTAATTTGGGAGAAATGTTGTCTGTAGTTTATAGAATAAAACAACAGTGTTCATTTTACTCAAATATAAACCTATAAATAGCAAAATCAGAGAAACTGATTCAGAAACTGAAGGGCTCTCTATATATGCTGTATATGTATATGTATATATATGCAGTATGTGGGGCTCTGAGGAAATGAGTGCCAGCTTGCATCATCAGGCTGCATCAGCAGCAGCAGTGTGGGCACTGCCTATAATCTGCTGGTTGGTTCAGATTTGAGTTTGTTCAGGTTTGCACTGTGATAAAGTAACTCCGTCCTCCTTCAGCAGAGGCTTTAGTGATAAAGGTCAGGATACTGAATCACAGTGTTTCAGCTGCTGGAGTCCAGCGATCTGCTCTCTCCCACTCAGCAGCTCAGGATACATCAGCTGATCCATCACGCTAACGGCAGAACTGTTTAAAGCGACGTTTAAGAGACGTACGGCTGAAAACTTACCATGGCAACAAAGTACCACACTGAAAAGACGGGTTTTGATTGGCTGCTTGGGTCCCACTGTATAATAAGTGTCCCTAAGTACTATCTAGTTACACAGTAACAATCCATGTAACTACAGTGTAACTTCTGATGAAGTACACATTGTTACAGATTAACTACAGAGGTACAGGTTGTGTAAGTACACATGTGTATTAAGGTTAATTTTGACTTGTGTAAGTACACATGTGTACCAGCGTGAGTGTACTTACACAAGTAGTAGAGTGAGTGTACTTACACATGTGTAATAGTGTGTGTGTGATAAGTTGAGTATAAACTTTTCCAACAGCTATTGTCTAGTATGTAATTAGGGCTGATTAAATGTTTTGAAAACTAAAATATTTTTTTAGATTTGATCATGGGAAGAAAAGGATGTCAGCATATCATCCCCTCAGGGGGAAAGTGCTCATTGATATCCAGCACATTACCTCACTTTGTTAGCTCACCTAAAGTCTCCACTTATTTCCGTTCATTCAGCACAAAAACCTACAGGTTTCCATCTTCTAAATCAAATCATTAAATGCTCCTTCTTTTCGTATTTAGTGTAGTGTTTAACTATACTTAAAATCACATGTGAAGTTTGACCAATGCCATGTTTAGAGTAAAAAAATGTGCCAGACAGCTTGGGAAGAGTACCAGTGTGTGCATGTGTAAGTACACACATTGTTACACATGTGTACTTACACAAGTCAGAATTAACCCTAATACACATGTGTAATTACACAACCTGTACCTCTGTAGTTAATCTGTAACAATGTGTACTTCATCAGTAGTTACACTGTAGTTACATGGAGTGTTACCGTGTAACTACATAGTACTTAGGGACACTTTTTATAAAGTGGGACCCCTGCTGGTTTTACATAAACAACATACGCTGGAATAAAACACATCAGCTATGTTTTGCATCTGAAAATAAAAGCTTCATGTTTTATAACCCAAATAAATCAGCGTTTCTTTATCCTTTATTAATGAATTATTGTAGATACTTAAAATTTCTTTGTGTTCAAACCTTTTGCAAACAATGCATAATCTGGCATGGCCACGCCCACAACTAATTTCATTGGCTGCTGACTGAGTGAACATATGAATACACATACCCTGAAGAGTAAAACTCACATCTTTCCCAGGATTTCTGCACTGTTTACTAATCAAATATGGTCTGATCGATATTTAATTCACAATTACAGACAAACACAATCTAACTAAACTAATAACACACCAACCGCAAACACTTCACTTTAATAGCCTGTAGTAGCAATTATCCCTTTAGTAGCAATTATATTCAACAAGCTATCTATCTATCTATCTATCCATCTATCTATCTATCTATCTATCTATCTATCTATCTATCTATCTATCTATCTATCTATCCATCTATCCTTCTATCTATCTATCTATCTATCTATCTATCTATCTATCTATCTATCTATCTATCTATCCTTCTATCTATCTATCTATCTATCTATCTATCTATCTATCTATCCTTCTATCTATCTATCTATCTATCTATCTATCTATCTATCTATCTATCTATCTATCTATCTATCTATCTATCCTTCTATCTATCTATCTATCTATCTATCTATCTATCTATCTATCTAGTTCATCAATTTTTCTTTAGGTTGAAACTACATGACTTGCAGAGTCTTTTTTTTCCATAAAATTTAATTTGCATTAATTATTCTCTGGCTGTTCAGACAGAATTGCATTGTTATGAATCTAATATTACAATAATTCACTACATTTCAATATAACATAGTAATAAAATGATTTAAATTGGAATTTTAAAATTTTAAAAATAAGATTTAGTGTGTTTTTTTTAGGTTCACACTGCCACACAGATAAACATCTCTGTCACAAATAATACAAAATATTAGATTTAGGACACATTTTACCATCTGTGTGAACATATACAAATACATATTTTACAGAAACAAGGTTTTCTCACAAAAAAACACATCCAACAACTCAATAAATATTACTTCCAAAACAGAAGTATATAGGAAACAAGATAAACAAGTAGTTTCTCTGCTGATCTGCAGTAAAACACACTAAAGAAATGAATCTGGATGAGGAATAATGTGGGTGTGTTGGTGTTGTATAACTCTTTCTAAGGTTTTTTTCTCACACTGTATTTTGCACTTCACAACAGCTTTCACACTAACCGGATTTAGAGTCACCGACAGGTCCAGATATTAAACTAGATATTTCTTGGTGGCTTAGTGGCTTAGTCAGCATCGGCTCTCGGTCAGAGACTGCGTTTATCAGTTTCTCTAACTGTGTAGACTTCTCAAGCTCCAAGCTAACTTTACCACTTCTTCTGTGGTCTTCTAAAATGTTAAAATGTTAAATATCGGTGCAAGGTTCACACAAACCAATATTTACCAATCTATTAGCCTTTAATTAGTGAATCATCAGGTTTGTGGAGCTTTATTTAATGAACAAATCCACTGTGAACTTCATACTTCCTAAGAGATCACTTCCGTTTCTGAATCAGTTTCTCTGATTTTGCTATTTATAGGTTTATGTTTGAGTAAAATGAACATTGTTGTTTTATTCTATAAACTACAGACAACATTTCTCCCAAATTCCAAATAAAAATATTCTCATTTAGAGCATTTATTTACAGAAAATGAGAAATGACTGAAATAACAAAAAAGATGCAGAGCTTTCAGACCTCAAATAATGCAAAGAAAACAAGTTCATATTCATAAAGTTTTAAGAGTTTTTAATCACATTTTTTATGCATCTTAGCATCATGTTCTCCTCCACCAGTCTTACACACTGATCTTACATGGTAGTGTAAAACATATATCAGTTTTAAAGGAGAACAGACTTTAGGTAAAATGGACTTTAGGTGCAATAAAACATGATAAAGAGTGCTTACCATTGTTGAATTGCTCACCTCCGCTCTCCTACAGCTTTCTGAGATTCAGTATTTTGTGCTTTTTGCCCAGAACTCATTTTTACACCGTTATCCAGACTCAAAGTAGCTCCACACTCAACTTATCCAGTCTTACAGTTTAACAAAAATAAAAAAGTTAAAACAACTTCCCCTTTAGTTTTAATAACTTGATGTTTTAAGTTATGCTAACTTAAGTTTTAATTCCCCTTTACTTAACTTTTTTAAATCAACGGGTTCCTTAAATTTTTTAAGTAAATTCAACTTATCCGTTCTTACAGTGCATTATAGCGTTAGTTAAGGTTATTACTCTTTATCATGTTTTACTACACCAAAAGTCACATTTCACACCAGAGTTCTCCTTTAACAGATAAAGTAAATGCAGAGAGTCTTTACCTTGATGGCAGAGGTGGCGATCTGGAGGTGGTGCAGTCTCCTAAGGGTGCTCTCTCGGTCGGTGAAGTAGGAAGCTGCCAGCTGGTGCAGGACTTCCAGAGAAACCACCGAGCTGTTCCCGTTCCCTTCAGACTTCTTGCTGAGCTTCTGCTTGTCCAGGAAGATGGTGAGCGACTCCTCCCCTTAAACAGAGAAGCGAACAGAGACGAGATGAAGTTTTCTCCTTTCTGAAGACAAGCCGAGTGATGGCTCACCCAACTCAGACCTGCAGGCGATTGGCCGGTTCAACCTGAGCAGCTGTAGCTCAGAAAACGAGTGAGCTTCATTAAATATACAATACAGCAGAACTGAAGTCTACATCCTGATCCTGCGGGACACCGAGCCAGTCTACGTTTTAGCTGTGGTTTATCTCCCGCTGCGTCGCGGCCAGGTAAACAGCATTCCACAGCTTTGATCACCTGGCTGAGGTGAGCTAGGAGGTGATGCTCAGAGGTGATGCTCGGTGATTTTCCCATGTGTAAGAAATGAACAGCACATGGAATCTTGTTTAGAATCTTGTTTGAATCACAACAAGCTTTCAGAGAACACAGAGAACACAGAGAACACAGGTGTTCCCACAGGTAAGAGCACACTACTCTACCTGAGCAGGAGCTGCAGAGTGAATCTGAGGTTGGAGTTATTTGTTGAGTTAAGAACAGAGGTGTGGTGATGTTGTTTGTATGAACTCAAAATAAGAAAAGATGTATGTCGTGTCTTTTAGACTCTATAACCACACTCATATCACATTATAATGCATTTATAAAGCATTATAAACATGGCTATACATACTTATATCTATCGCTTATATCTACTGACTACTTACACTGTCATACCCTCGCTTTAATTCCCCCTTAAAGAACTGTATGCATTCGTTCACTTTATCAGCCTGAAGCATTTGATCCTCTGTATTTGCACTAATGAGTATACGGGATTGGTTTATACTGGTCTTTCCCTCTCGTTCATCTCACCACCCGCTGCAAAAACTAAAACTTTTTAAGGTTATGTAAAACTACTGTTTTATATGTTGGTCTTTCAAAAGTAATAAAGTAGTGAAACATTAAAAAAGTTTGTATTTTTTAATTAAAAAAGGAGTAAATTATCCTAATTGAATCATTACCTGTTAGAGGTAAGGAACACCACTGCACCATTGCACTAAATAATGATAGAATAATTAGTAATGGATTTTTGGGGGTTTTAGATCATCTTTTGGATGGTTAAACATGCACTGGTTTAAAATGACCCTGGAACACCATTAGTTTCCTGAAAAATGAACAAAACAGGAGTGTTACGTTAAGATGGATAATACTAGTAAACTTAAACTGATTTAGCTAAAATAAAGATAAAACAAAATGTAAAAGTAATTGATTTAGTTTAGGTAAACAGCGTGGCTTTGGATGTGTTTTATCAGACAAGATGTTTGTTTACAGCTCTAGAAAGGTATTTTTTATTCATATTGAATTTTTATGTTATATATTGAGAAATTATCCTATTTTGAATATTTTTGTTTTGTGTATAAAAGCCGAGGCCGGTCAGACAGGCAGTAATAGTGTCAGTGTGCTGTTGAGGAGCGTCTCAGAGGAACAGGAGCGTTATTTGCTCCAGTCTGATTAGCATGCAGCCGGCGGTTCCATCCTCCGCTCCCTCCTACTTGACTGGTTAATTACCAGCATTCACTACAGCTTTGCCACTGCATTCATCTCTCCTGTCAGCGTAGATTCACTGCATACGTCCACCAATGAGTGGCATCATAATTAGCATCCACATCAGAGGAGCGGGAGATTGGGTTAACGTAACTACAGTTAGGAACCGGACCGCGGCCAATCACTCCCATTGATTATTGGAACACCGGGCCAATAGAGGGATGGAGTGGATGGAGGGATGGAGTGGATGGAGGGATAAAGGGATGGAGGAATGGAGTGGATGAAGTGGAGAGACTGATGGAGTGGATGGACTGATGGAGGGATGGACAGATGGAGTGGGTGAAGTGGATTGAGGAGTTGAGCAGATGAAGTGGATGGAGGGATGGAGGAATGGACGGATGAAGGGATGGAAGGAGAAAGGGATGAAGGGATGGAGTGGATGGACGGATGGAGTGGATGGACGGATGGAGTGGATGGACAAATGGAGGGATAAAGGGATGGAGGGATAAAAGGATGGAGGGATAAAGGGGTAATTGGATGAAGGGATGGAGTGGATGGAGGAATGGAGGGATAGAGGGATGGAGTGGATGGATAGAATTACTTTCTACTGCTGTTAAAGTGCTGTCCGACATTCCAGTAAACATCCCACTGCAGCTGTTTCTGATATTACATATTGATCACCAACTGATACTCCAGAACCACCAGAACCAGAATCAGAACCAGAACACACCATACACTCACTCAGTCACTCCGTCACTCCGTCACTCAGTCACTCCGTCACTCCGTCACTCCGTCACTCCGTCACTCAGTCACTCAGTCACTCAGTCACTCAGTCACTCAGTCAATCCGTCACTCCGTCACTCAGTCACTCAGTCACTCAGTCACTCCGTCACTCAGTCACTCAGTCACTCCGTCACTCCGTCACTCCGTCACTCCGTCACTCAGTCACTCAGTCACTCAGTCACTCAGTCACTCCGTCACTCAGTCACTCAGTCACTCCGTCACTCAGTCACTCAGTCACTCCGTCACTCCGTCACTCAGTCACTCCGTCACTCCGTCACTCAGTCACTCAGTCACTCAGTCACTCAGTCACTCCGTCACTCCGTCACTCAGTCACTCAGTCACTCAGTCACTCAGTCACTCCGTCACTCAGTCACTCAGTCACTCCGTCACTCCGTCACTCCGTCACTCCGTCACTCAGTCACTCAGTCACTCAGTCACTCAGTCACTCCGTCACTCAGTCACTCCGTCACTCAGTCACTCAGTCACTCCGTCACTCCGTCACTCAGTCACTCAGTCACTCAGTCACTCAGTCACTCCGTCACTCAGTCACTCAGTCACTCAGTCACTCAGTCACTCCGTCACTCCGTCACTCAGTCACTCCGTCACTCAGTCACTCCGTCACTCCGTCACTCCGTCACTCAGTCACTCCGTCACTCAGTCACTCCGTCACTCAGTCACTCAGTCACTCAGTCACTCCGTCACTCAGTCACTCAGTCACTCCGTCACTCAGTCACTCAGTCACTCAGTCACTCCGTCACTCCGTCACTCCGTCACTCCGTCACTCAGTCACTCAGTCACTCCGTCACTCCGTCACTCAGTCACTCAGTCACTCCGTCACTCTGTCACTCCGTCACTCCGTCACTCAGTCACTCAGTCACTCCGTCACTCCGTCACCGCGCTGATCAATACTCTCCACTCAGCCGCTCACTCTCACAGCTTACCTCCCAGCGTAGCCGATACCAGGAAATGAGTGCCATATTTTTTGATGAGGTTTTCGTGGATCTGCTGGAGACTCGGCCTCCTCCCCAGCAGCCTGAGGTTTCGTAAGAACTCCGGAGCGAGAGGCAGCGGCGCCTTGAAGAAATCCCTCTTCTCCGTGGCCAAGCTGTTCACTTTCCAGTGGCTGAATTCCCTACAGAACATAGGAACCAACAAACACCACCATCAGATTAACGATCGGACCCACATACAGTTATCAGATCCAGTATAGACCATCAAAAAAGAGTTTTCAGACCTCAAATAATGCAAAGAAAACAAACAAGTTCATATTCATAAAGTTTTAAGAGTTCAAAAATTAATATTTGGTGGAATAACCCTGGTTGGTTTTTAATCACAGTTTTTTTCATGCATCTTGGCATCATGTTCTCCTCCACCAGTCTTACACACTGCTTTTGGATAACTTTATGCTGCTTTACTCCTGGTGCAAAAATTCAAGCAGTTCAGTTTGGTTATATATACTATTTAGCACAATTTTGTCCTCTCCCCGATCAAAAATACTACTGCTTTTAATTCAAAAGAAAAAAATTCTCTTTAATAAAATATTTGCCATCACAAAAATACCCTAAAATACTATTTTAAAATCCCTGGGTCATATCACTCACCACTACTGTGTGTGTGTGTGTGTGTGTTTGTGAGTGAGATAGGAAAAGAGAAAATGCTAATATCAGCAGAAAACGGTGCATAAATATGCATCAAAACACAGAGCAGCATATTGATGCCTTTGATTTTAATCCAGGGCAAAACACACAAACAAATTCAGTACAGTTCACAGACGATCCGGTCTGACAGCTATTGTTACGCTGAGCGCGAGAGCGAGCGCTATCCCACTTACGCCCACAATTCATCTTCCAGCACCAGAATACGCTCTCGCTCTATATCAGCACTTCCTCTTATAGACTTCGGGGAGAGAGAGAGAAGCCGGCCTTTGTGCTAATGTCAAAAATTAAGCTAATATATAGATTCTGCAGCTCAGCGTTTTCTCTCTCTGAGCATTTGAGTAATCTTAAGTAAAAGTTATTGTGCTGTAAAGGCAGATCGGGGGACGAGCTTCCTGAAGAACAGCCCGGTGGGTTTAACGCCGCTTCGCCGTGGTCTCCAAGAGTTCATTAGCTAAAGCTCCGGCTGTCCGTGCATGAGCTAATGATGATCGATGCTCTTAATTAAAGGGTTTTAGCACCAGCTGATTGCACCTGGATCTCAGCTGGGTAGCAGGAACTCGCTGCCCCAAAACACACTGTGTCTGACGCCCCCTCCCACGCCCGGAGCTGCACCTGTGCAGGAGAGCACCTCAGCACTTTAACACGGCTTATATATTAATGTAAATATTTTTATTCACACCACCTGATGAACGTGCGCGTGTGCTCCAATAACAGGAGCTGGAGCTGAATACGGATACAGTAGAACAGTTCATGCAGGAGAAAAGAATATTCAGAGCTTCTGAATATACTGAATGTATCTACACTGATGGGCGTGGTGTTCTGGAAATGAGGTGTGTTCAGGTACATTTCTGGAGTTTTATCTTGTTTATCTTGGTAACAGAAAACACAGGAGCTCCACTGACTGAATACAACCTAGACAGACGCCAACAGAAAGACGTTCATCGCTATCTCGGTAACACAGGCGCCGTGCCGAGCCGAGCGTACACCCCCACTTATTACACACACGAACACACAGCAGCACAAACCCAACTTTTACATCAACAATAAACAGAATAGTAAATAAAATAACATTGCTGTTCCCGTAAATGAGCTGCTGGAGCTCCTTCACAGCGTCAACCAGCAGCCTGTGTTACAGTGTCAGTGTTTGGCGTTTACTGTAATAATAAATTATAATAAAATTATAAAGATTTATTCTATTTTTGCTTCTGTGCTGCTTACACTAAAGTAAGACAGACAGGCAGATAGACAGACAGATAGATAGACAGTAAGAGAGAGAGACGGGCAGGAGAAAGAGAGCAGAAACACAGAGGACTGCTGATCTGCAACATCTCGCTCTACTGGATAGAAACTGGGTCTTCAGGCCTGTTTGTATTAGGCTGTCAGTCAAACACAGGAAGAAAGAGAGTGTGTGTGTGTGTGTGTGTGTGTGTGTGCAGATACTTTCCCTCACTTATAAATATAAAAAAGCTGTTCATGTCTGCAATGTGTTAAAAACAGGATTTAGTAAATAAATACATTAAAATAATAAATACATAAATAAAAACTAAACATATTATTTGTATTTTGTCTGTTCATTGCTCACCTGATTCTACGCTTAAATAGAATGATGAGCTCTTAAGGAGACACTCTGATTGGTTTATTTCTTGTTATGCCCAAAATTAACCACATCCATGATTAATTAAGATAAGTATTACATGCCATTTGATTTGTGTTTCAAGCAGTGCAATCTGTACTTTTCCCGTCGTTACGACAGCAACATCACCAAGCAAAAAAAAGAAGCACACAGTTTAAGCAGTTAATTAATATTTGTGGTCGGCTTCTACAAATGCAGAAATAGTAAAAAGTAATTTAGCAGAAAATATAATACAAAAAAGAACAGTCACACTTCATTTTACAGATCTAAATAAATAGACAATTATCGTATACTCAAATAAAAAGTGAATTAAATCAATTAAATGGTAAATAATATTTGATAATTAATAATTGATACAAGAATGCTTTGTAGTTGGTTGTAAAATAGCAACATTATGTAAAACTCAAGTCGTAGCTGTTGTTATATAAAGAGAATAAAACTTAATCATTAGGAAGACTTGCAGCATCATAATTACACTGTTAGGGACAAAGGCTTCTTTTACAGCATAAAATCAGTTTAATCAGCACATCCCACTAATTAATGATATTGTTTTAATGTCTTCTGGAGCATCAGGGTTACAGTAAACACAGCCCTGCTGCATTTAGAGGTATTTCTGCAGATAATGTGCATTAATGCAGCAGATTAAAGCTTATTCATCTTTTTCAGTTTTTGGTTTTCTGTTTTATCTCATGCATCTTTAAATTCTCAGGTATAATAGAGCAATAAATCATATTTTAGTGCCTGTCACCTGATTAATAAATGAACATTACTCTTCCATTTAATTCATTATATTTTAGGCATCTGTTGTAGAGCCAAACACAATTATCACTGTCCTTCATAAGAGTATTAATATATAGTAATCACTAGGACGCTTATCTGTTTAATGTGATATATATAGCTTTGGAAAATATAGAGATCACTTAAGAATGATGAGTTTCTTTGATTTTACCAAACTGAAAATCAAGAGGAAGATGGATGATCACAAGCCATCAAACCACCAAACTGAACTGCTTGAATTTTTACACCAGGAGTAAAGCAGCATAAAGTTATCCAAAAGCAGTGTGTAAGACTGGTGGAGGAGAACATGATGCCAAAATACATGAAAAAAACTGTGATTAAAAACCAGAGTTATTCCACTAAATATTGATTATTTCTGAACTCTTAAAACTTTATGAATATGAACTTGTTTTCTTTGCATTATTTGAGGTCTGAAAGTTCTGCATCTTTTTTGTTATTTCAGTCATTTCTCATTTTCTGTAAATAAATGCTCTAAATGAGAATATTTTTATTTGTAATTTGGGAGAAATGTTGTCTGTAGTTTATAGAATAAAACAACAATGTTCATTTTACTCAAACATAAACCTATAAATAGCAAAATCAGAGAAACTGATTCAGAAACTGACATGCTCTCTTCATTTTTTACAGAGCTGTATATCTGACATTGGTCTCTATCAAGCAGTTCCAGTGTCTGTAGCTGATCTTAACACTGGGAATAATCTTATTGCAAAAAATACATATTAGTCAGCAACGCTTATATCTATAGTTTCTGTCCTTCTTTTAATGAAACTGCACTTTAAACTTTTGTTTTATACACAGGTTGTGAGACAAGCCTTCTATATTCGTTTATTTTAGTTTATTTTATTAAAAAGTTTACTTTTCCCGTCGTTATGATAGCAAAGACATGTCGACACGACCTAAATCCTGCTGCACAGTTCACTGTGGATCACTCATCTATAAATTGATAAAGTAAGGCTCCAAATAAATATATATTTTACACAAATCTAATAACTATATTGATTTGCACTGAAAATTCTGTTCATTGTGTTAATTTTTTTCCCATTTCCTCTCTGTTTGACAGTATTCTTCATCAGGATTGGAGGAGGATCTGGGTAATTGCTGGCGGGAGTTTCAGAGCTGAACGCTGTAATTAGATTTTTGTTTTAGCGCCCCGGAGGGGGGGGGGGGGGGGGGGTGTTGATGAGAGAATCACAATAGCAAACACTGATTTCTCAGACATACGGTGATCACATAACATATCACACCCCGTCTGAATCTGCTGAACAGCGCTTTTTAATGCTCATTTGCATATTCAAATTGCTACAAGATGGTTACTCTTGAGAAAGGTTACACATGATCCAGTTCTCACAGGGCCTGTAAATTCTACTCAGTACTGCTGAATTCAGCAGCTCACAAACATCGAGCAACACAGCTCAGAGTTACGGCTAATGCTAACGCTAATGCTAACCAGACGCATGTCACCAAACATCCAAACATCTAAACACACGAAACTGCAGAAATACCTACTGAAGTCCCTAAGCCGCACGTAACAAATACGTCTCATCAGAATTCTGACAATTATTGCTGTATGATTATTTAAAACTGCTGCATGATTACAAGAGTGCTAAATGAAGAGCTAATACTGCTAAATGACTAAAGGAGTGCTATATGAATATTTAAGACTGATGTATGATTAGCTAAATCTGCTATATAATTATTTAAGACTGATGTATGATTAGAGGACTGCTGCATGATTAACTAAGACTACAATATGATTAGAGAACTGCTGTATGATTAGATGACTTCTGTATGATTATTTAAGACTGCTGTATGATTAATAAACTGCTGTATGTATAGCTAAAGCTGCTGTATGAATATTTAAGACTGCTGTATGTATAGCTAAAGCTGCTGTATGAATATTTAAGACTGCTGTATGTATAGCTAAAGCTGCTGTATGATTATTTAAGACTGCTGTACACGCTGCTTAACGTTTCTTTGTGCAGGTGCGTTTTCTGTGTAATAGTTCAGTTCTAACATTATTATTTAGTCCAATAACTTGTGAGCTAAATCTTATATATCCCCACAGAAATAACTGAATTTGATTTAATTTCATTTGTTTTGAGGTAAAGCTGGTGGGGGGACTCACGCCCTGCTGTTCAGTATGCTGAGTATTATTCCAGCGTCTCTCTAAAGCAGCTTGTCGTCTTTGTTTTCAGTAAACACTCGAATTCACCACAAAAAAAGTGAACGTGAAAAGGGCCGAGGCCGTGTGCTGAACAGCCTGTTGTTGGATTGTTCAGCCTCTTAAACAGCAGACAGGCCTGTGTTTGTAGTCATCACGCATTCTCTCACCACCTCTCCTCTGTGTGAATACAGGACATCGTCCTGAACGCGAGCACTTTCATTATTTAATCTCCACCTCCTGCTTTATACGGGACTTCAGAGCCCTGCTGTTCAGCAGAGTACAGCACTGATGAGAGCTTTTTAAAGACGGTACTTAAAATATCAGCCTACTGTTCATCACTGCTTTATATTCTAAGCTTTAGCTTAAAGCTAATTTTCAAAATACTGATTATTAATATTAATATAACTAAATACGATTAAACAAAACTCGTCCTTCAGCAGAAATAGAGCAAAATTAGACTCTTCTCAATGAAGAATCCTGCCCCAGCCACGCCCCCAGCCACGCCCCCAGTCCCGCCTCCAGAGGAAATGATGTAAGAAATCTCATTACAAGCGTCACAGGAAGTGCATTTATAATACCAGGTGTGAATGAGTCCACATACAAACATCAATGGTGAATGTACATTATCAAACAATATATATATATATATACAATATATAGACACGACTTTTAAAAAATAAAATCAGAACTGTCTTTATATTTTAAGAATGTTTTTTATATATTCTCATTCTAGTGTCTTAATAATTCAAACTCTTTGACTTCTAATTCAAATGACTCATTGTGAACTGACCCAGCTAACAATATACTACATTTAAAAAAAGTTAAGTTTTATTTTATTTATAGATTTTAAACATTATTTTAACATCACTTGTGTTTTAATGTTTTAATTGTTAGTTTAGGGAAAGTTACTTTTTAATTTTTCTATGTTTAACTTTAGTATTGGTCTGCTTGGGAACGTTATGTGAGAAACGCTCTAATAATGTTGTGATGCAAATCATTACTATGTATTATTATGTATTTCTGCATTGTTTAAGAATAACCTTCCTGGAACCTTTTTAAAATGTTATATACTTATAGTGTTTTCTATTAAATGGAGAAGTTTTAAATTGCATCTGTCACCAGAATATATAAAAAACCTGCATTTCTGCTCTTAATCACCCTCAACAACCTCCATCCTGTTCCTCCACTCGCTCACAGCTCCTATTGAAATCCCATTTGGTAGAGTGGGTTTTGAAGTTGGGCAGATATTTCCCTCATTAGCGCTCGGGGTAATGGAGTCTGATATTTACGCCGTCTTCATCGCTCACTTCATCAGAACGTCTCTCAGCTTCAGCGTCGTGAATCCTGTCGATTCTTAAGGGCGTATTTCTCCGGGGCTGCTCGGTCGTTACGGCAGTAGCTGTGTCGGCGTGGTGTTGCGGCGCTGACGTTCGCCGCCTCTGGATGCGGCTGTTACTAGGTTACAGGGTGCCGGGGGACCGGGCCGCTGCTCCTTTAGGCCCCGCCGGTTGTCATTCCCGTCGCCCTGTGCGGCAGCGGCGCTCCAGTGGCCCGCGGGCAATGGCTCGTTTGGGGCTTCATCCATCTTCCCAAACTCCCCCCGGGGAACGCCGCAGCATCACAGCCCTTTCCTGTCTACCAGCCGTAAACATCCATCCCCCACCCCCACCACCACCATCTACACCACCACCCATTACACCTCACACCTCACACCTCAGCCTCCAGCCAAGAATCCTGTCAGTTTGAGTTGTTTTCATTGTTCTATTGTTTAGTTCACTTAGTTTCACATGCTGGAAAAAGTTAACATAGCAGTACAGTAGAAAAGAAGCACTTCAGTTTCTGAATCATAGGTTATAGGTTTTATAGGTTTATGTTTGAGTAAAATGAACATTGTTGTTTTATTCTATAAACTACAGACAACATTTCTCCCAAATTCCTTTCAGACCTCAAATAATGCAAAGAAAACAAGTTCATATTCATAAAGTTTTAAGAGTTCAGAAACAATCAATATTTGGTGGAATAACCCTGGTTGGTTTTTAATCACAGTTTTTTTTTTCATGCATCTTGGCATCATGTTCTCCTCCACCAGTCTTACACACTGCTTTTGGATAACTTTATGCTGCTTTACTCCTGGTGCAAAAATTCAAGCAGTTCACTTTGTTGGTTTGATGGTTTGTGATCATCCATCTTCCTCTTGCCTCATTTAAGTTAAGCTAAGTAAAATAAAAGTTTAGTAAAGGAGGGAGTTAATAGTTATAGTATATCGGAATTGTGATTTTGAGGGCATTATAAACTTTCATAAACAATAGTATTGCCATATAACCATTTTAGTTGTATTTCTTTACCTAATATTATATGATTAGTAAATGCAACTCAAATCAGAAATGAATACTGGGTGTATCACCATGTCGCTGACACTCACCGTCAGTGTGTAGGCATTCCTATACATTGGGCTACATACTCTTCCATGTTTTGTAAGTGTATTGTTTTGTAATGTAGTGATTCTGTTAGGGAACAGGTATAGATTTATTTCTGAAGGTTAAATTGAATCTAAATGAGTCTGAATCAGGCAGGGAGCAGGACGCTGTGCAGACGCAGGAGCTCTGCAGTCGCAGTCAGCAGGAGGTGGTGTCAGGATGCAGCGGCGTGTTTGTTTCCGCAGCGTGCTAAAACTCCCGCTCATTGTTAGCAGCGTCTCTAAATTCAGTTAACCTCAGTCCAACAGTCTGTCTAATTACCTGCAACCACAACTCAGCGAGCCTGAGATCCTCACAACCCAAATCCTCCCCGGGAAACACGACTGAAGAGCTGAATTCACTCTGCTGAACGTCCTCTGGGGGAGTCTGTCCCCGAGCCGGAGAACAGAACAGCCCCCCATACAGATTCCCCACTGGAGCTCCCCACCATCTCCATCTCCTCATCTGCAGCTCTGAACCCTCCTAGCCTGCCTGAGAAACCAGTAAAATCCCTTAAAATTCCCTTAAACTCTTCTGTACGTTCAGAATTTTACAATCAGACGTTCATCGCTACCTTGGCAACACAGGTGCTCCAAGCGTCACACACACACATGAACACACAGCAGCACAAACCCAACCTTTACATCAACAATAAACAGAACATGAAATAGCATGAATTCATGCAGTATTTCATGAGTAATCATTAATTCATGCATTGATAATGTAATTAATGACATTAGTACCTTCATTTCTACATGAACCAATATACTGCTCATGCATTAACACATGTATGAGCCAGGTATGCTTACTTCATGCATATTCAAGATGACTCATGATAAATTACGTGCATGAATTAATGATTACTCACTCATGAAGTACTGCATTAATAAAATCTGCTCAGTTTCCTCTGCTGAGAAGAGTTTGTTGAACACGTCCAGGTAGCTGCACCGTTAAAATAGCAATCCACCAAAGTCAGAGCTCACCTGATCTACTCTTAAAGAGAATGATGAGCAAACAAGGGACACTTTGATTGGTTTATTATTTCACTTTACGCCCAAAATTAACCACACCCATAATTCATTAGGAGAATTAGTACATGCCTCGTATTTTTTGCGCCCTCATGATACCAAAGACACATCGTCACGCCCTAAATCCAGCTGCACGATGCTCAAATGACCAGTGCGCTATAGTTCGCTAAAATAGGGCCCTCAAACTTGTTCCCCATTGGCAGATCTGCACTCAGAGTCTCCTGGTGGGCGGGGCTTCAGACTGCAGCCTCTGAAAGCCCACTGGTTTAATGCAATGTTCTTGGATTACACATTCTAAAGCTGCCTCAACCAAAAAATGGCTGCATTTCAGGGAAGTTCGGTTCTCTTCCGTCGCCCAACGAGATCACTGATGTTGTTTATGGATCCCGACTGAAGCGTGAAGCTCACACTCAAACAGACATACACTAACAAACACACACACTATAACACACACACTAACACACACTAACACACACTCGGTCGGACGTCGCCAGTGAAAATCCACACTTTGGCCTGAGAGACAACCTTTCAAACAGGGCTGGCAGGCCCTCGCCCGGCCCTCGCTGGGTCCATCACGCTCCGGCGCGGGGGGTTTCTCTGCCAGGCTGGCCGGAACCACGCTGAGGTCTGGATAGGTGAGCGCGGGGGGCTGGCCCGAGTCAGCCGTGACCCGGCGGGGGCCAGAAGCATCGGGCTAAAAGGCCAAAACCCACCCACAGAAAGCGGGACGGCCCGCAGTAATGCAGCGAACGCCCGCGTCTTTCTCACCATCACGACTTAAACACAGGAAAACCAACAAAGCATCAGAACAAAGCAGCCGTCCAGAACAGAGCCCGGCTCACCCTGCGGGACTCGGCCCGGCCAGGGTCAGAGTTATAGATAACTGTGGTGGTAAATCTGAATTAATCTGAATGAATGGTGAGTTTTTCTCCTCTTTCAGGTGTTATAACACAGTAATTATATCAGACAGACACATGCCCTGATCTCTTTTACTCCAGAAGACATACGGCTGCTCAAAAATATCATCATTTAAAATGTAAAAGGAAGCAGAATTGTTCTATTTTCCTGGAACTGATCATGTTTTACTAAAAATTTACCAAGCGCCTGTTTTTTTTTGTTGTTTTTTTTACTTATATTTGAATGTATAGATTTTAAATATATTTACACCTAATATCTAATCTTTTCAAAAATGGTTAGACTAGAGTGTTTCTAAGTTATAACGCATAAGAATATTGATGATTTGAGTTCATTACATGGTTTATTAATTATTAGTTTGATAAAATACATGGAGAAACAGCATTAGGCGGAGTTATTATATTTTTCTTGATAATCAATAATCACACCTCTAGGAAACATGTAGATACTAAACACCTGACACTCAGAGCAGCCTATACCTTTCAGTATTTTAATCAGGACACACAAAAAAACATATATACAAAAATGTAAACTTTTTAGTCTAAATAAATAGAAATGTTTAGTGTAAAATAAAAACTATATAAAGTGGTGCGCACACCATACCTAGCTTTAGTTTGAGTAAAGCAGGTAGTTTCACACTTTTGAGTCTTTATTTACTGATATTATTTGGTTTGAAACATCATATAAATATGTTTGAAGCACTAAAGGTAAATAATATTGGTTGGGGAAGGAGATTTCTCAATGGGTTTCTTGTAAATTTAGCTTTACTGCTGAGAACACAAGGTGAGATTTTGGACGGAAAATCTGTCCGTATGGTTCTAAGGGTTAAACGCACGGCCCTACAGTAAAAACATGGTGGAAGTACAGAACACTGAACACTTTCATCATCTCCAGCTACACTTCAGTTCTGCTGTTTTGTTGTTTTAGCATTTTAGTATCTAAAACTCCAGCTCTGCTATTGACTCTACAGCTCTCCAGAGGCGGCTCTCCGTTTGAAGATCCTCCAAACTCTGTCTTTTGTTTCGCCAATCGTCTGCTCTTCTTCACACACCTTCTTATCTTCACGCGCTCGAACCGTTCGCTGCTCTTCACAGACAGATATCGACTCGCCAAGTTTATTTATGCTTACTGACTCTAAAGGCAGGAGCAGAGGTTAAAATCAAAAACACAGAGCGCCCAAAGCCTCCAACCAACCAATATTCACTATTTAATAACATTAAAAACAACACAACTGATCACTGCAGAACATCAGTATCATGCAGAGATAGACTGTAGTCACTGAGACAGAATAATAGCCAGAGAACCCAATAGCCAATAACAAACTTCACAATTGAGCTGCAGTATGACCAAAAGAATGAAGAGAGCACTACGTCAGTTTCTGAATCAGTTTCTCTGATTTTGCTATTTATAGGTTTATGTTTGAGTAAAATGAACATTGTTGTTTTATTCTATAAACTACAGACAACATTTCTCCCAAATTCCTAATAAAAATATTCTCATTTAGAGCATTTATTTACAGAAAATGAGAAATGACTGAAATAACAAAAAAGATGCAGAACTTTCAGACCTCAAATAATGCAAAGAAAACAAGTTCATATTCATAAAGTCTTCCAAGTCTCCCAGCCTTCAAACTTTATCAGAATTCACACTTTTTATCAAGTTTCTGTTTTATGTTCCTCAGTTTTCTTTTACTTCTAAACTCCAAACAAACATTAAACAAACACAGAGAATTCCTGCTGTGCTCCACCAGTCCGGACCAGCCGGCGCTGATCTGAAGCTAAATCATCAGAGTTTAGCATTAGCGTAACTCTCAGCCCAGTCATCAAACAACATCACTTTTAGTCAGAAATGAGCGGTGATGGAGTGCAGATGGGAGGATTTCATCAGAAAGATTTCATCATAAGATCAGAAGTTTTATCAGAGGGTTTTCCTCGTCTGTAAACTGGAAAAAAATATCTCAACTACACACCCAAAACACTGCAGCCCCTCTATATATGTATGTAAACCTAAAAACACAGAGCAGCAAAAGCAGAGCAGCATTTCCTCCAAGTATAGTACAAGACCTGTGCTTCATCCTTAAGGTCACCAATAGAGCAGCACTGCTATATATATACAGATGCACTATGAAAGAAAGAGGTTGAGTGCAAACCACGTTTGCAGTGTGTAAGACTGGTGGAGGAGAACATGATGCCAAGATGCGTGAAAAACAAAACTGATTAAAAACCATCAGGATTATTCCACCAAATATTGATTTCTAAACTCTTAAAACTTTATGAATATGAACTTGTTTTCTTTGCATTATCTGAGGTCTGAAAGCTCTGCATCTTTTTTGTTATTTCAGTCATTTCTCATTTTCTGTAAATAAATGCTCTAAATGAGAATATTTTTATTTGTAATTTGGGAGAAATGTTGTCTGTAGTTTATAGAATAAAACAACAATGTTCATTTTACTCAAACATAAACCTATAAATAGCGAAATCACAGATTCCAGAGCTGTATATTGATTAATGAATGTATGTCGACAGAAAATAAAAATAATATACCTTAGTGCACATTTTAACTCTTACAGGATTACTCTACTCTACCCTTTAGCTTGCCCCAGAGGCTCCACCCATCAACACGGGATTCACAGTTAAAGGTGAACAGGTTAACAGGTGAGTATCACAGTTTACAATCTACATTAATGATGATCAACACAGCCATTGATATCATCACAGGGACTGAAAAAATCATTTGTTACCAAAAACCTTCCGACCCAATTATAGAGGCTTTAATGAGATTTATTAACTAGTGATGTTTCTAATAAGGGACTATTTATAATATTAGTAAAATACTTTACGTTTGTGAGAGAAATCGCTATAATACGCCTGAATGATGCTGTTTGTTTACTGTTGACATTTATTATCTTGCTAATTTTACTCAGACAGAAGAACCTTTAATCAGCCGAGCTGCTCCTACAGATTTAAATAAATCCATCTTACAGCCGGTAATTAAATATTCCATTAGCATAGTTTTGCCCATTGGCGATGTGCTGATTGGACAAAAAGACAGGCTAAAAATATTCCAGATTGTACAGCCGTTAGAAATGATATAGGCATCATTTCTGCACACTGTAGCACGACTCGCTCTGCAGCTTTGAAATAAAGAAATAAAGTGTGTGTGTGTGTGTGTGTGTGTGTGGTTTGTCTCGACAGACACTAACGTTGAAGTTGCATGGGGTCTGGCCCATTTATGTCATGGTGCTGCACCTGTCCCGACTCTGAGATGATAAGAGTGCTTCTCTTCAGAGGCGTCTTATAGAGACTGTAGCTTGAGTTCATTCTGTACGCTGAATTTATACTTTTTATTTATCTCCTTTATTCAACACAAGCTCACTAACTCACATCTAACGTCTTAACCTCGCTAACTTTTTACATCTAAAGTTTGTGAACCTTAAAAATGGATCAGGGTTCAGCACTTCAAACACTAATAAAAAATATCCTAAAATCATAATTATAACAATTCGTTTAAGAGAAGAAATCCTGTTCATGCACCTTGCCATCAGCTGCCGGAGCCCTGAAAGAGCACAGTTGTTGGTTTTGCTGTTTCTCTCTTTGGGTGGGTACAGAACAGTAGATGGCGCTCTCTCTTTCCCCTCATCACTCCTAGGGTGATGTGGATCAGCACAAGGCTGCATCTGTGAGCTGATGTATCAGAACTGAGTCGCTGTTTCTATACGCTTTCCCCCGAGCGTTAGCGCTGTGATGCTACTCGGCAAAAGCTGACTTCACGTTGCTGTAATGGTTCTATTAAGTAATGTTTAGATTTAACAGGGCTGGCAGTAATGAAACCTGTGTGTGTAATTTAACTGACCCTAATTATCCACTAAATATGGCTAATTGGTTGACTTATTAAAACGGGAAAAGGGCTTTTAGTTTGTCACACTGGGCAATTTGGCCAGGTTGATTTTTTTAAATACATGAATAAATCGTGTTTTTGTTTTTTTTATACTATTATTATTATTTTGTTGCAATTAGGGATTTTTATAAAATGAGTTTTGAAGATTTGAGTAAAAACAGTTTGTATTTTGTTTGGTACATTTTTTAGCACATTACAAAAACTAAAAACCACATCATGTGGGAGACTGGGGTTCAATTCCTGCACTGGGTGACTGGATGCTGCGATAGACTAATAAGAGTCCTTGGGCAAGACTCCTAACTCTACATTGGTCCTCTTCTGTAACAGGAATAACCTCGTAAGATAATATGATAAATGCTTTAAATCTAAAATCGAAATCTAAACACTGTAGAATTGAAATTTCAGAGCTAAAATGTGTGTATATCCCATAGAATCCTGCACGGTCGCAAAACCTTTGCTTAGGTTTCTAAAGAATATACAGTACACACATTTTCAGTAATGTTCAGCTCACTGTCAGGTTGTTGAGTGTCGTGTTCAGACAGGAGGAAGATGATCTTCAGATCTTACCTGTAGATCTTGTAGCGGGTGGTGAAGCCCTGCTGAAAGCGCTCCTTGAACTCGGTGTACTCCGGGCAGCGGTGGAAGGGTCCTTTATCAGAGAGGAGCCAGTCCAGCTGCCCGCTGCTCCGGCCGGACACCGAGAAGAACGGGGACGGGTTGTGGTCCAGGCGCTCAGCCGCCGCCAGAAGCCAACTCAGAGGAGCCAGAGGTGCCCAGTGCCACAGGAGCATCGAGAGGAACCACCTAACGACCACGGCTCTCGGCCAACTCAACGCCATCCTGCCGCCGGGTACCTGGGACCAGCATTCTCCTGCCAATCCCGCGAGACCTGCCGTCAGAGGAAACAAGAGAAGCTGATGAAGACGTCTGCAGCGTAGAGGATGAAGTTTTGTGTTTTCATAAAGTTCAGAAATCAATATTTGGTGGAATAACCCTGATGGTTTTTAATCACAGTTTTAATTTCATGCATCTTGGCATCATGTTCTCCTCCACCAGTCTTACACACTGCTTTTGGATAACTTTATGCTGCTTTACTCCTGGTGCAAAAATTCAAGCAGTTCAGTTTGGTGGTTTGATGGCTTGTGATCATCCATCTTCCTCAATTCTCTTATTTATTGTTTTTTCAGAGCTGTATATATATTTATATATATATATAGATATATCTCACAGAAAAGAAACATATTGTGATGTCAGTATGTTTTTTCCCCCCAGTATCGTGCAGTCCTGGCTGCTCCTTTCTAACAGCTGAGCAGTGTCTGTGAATAAGTAAGAAACAGATCAGTTTCAGAACCACTGTTCTCTCCTAACTCTGTAATAGGAATTCCATTTCTTGCTGTGTTTTTGTGCAGAAGAGTGCAGATTTGAGTTTGCGAAGCACAGTAAACACTCAATTATTCAGCAGTGCACTGGGAAAGAGGAAAAAAACACCAGCTAGAACGTTCGGCGCATACGTCAAAAAATGAAGGGCCGTGGGGGACCCCGTATTAATGAGTGAGGGGATGGATTCTGCAATGCACAATCAAACACGGGCTTTGGGAGAGGACTTGCTAATGCATCGATGCACACACAAAGCCTCCTATTATACCGCCGAGATCCAGCTCCATCAATATTCCCCGACATTGTTTTCTAATCTTTGCCAAATTCACAATGTGAATTAATTTCACTGGGACCAGATGCATGTTTGGATTCTTAATGATGTATGATCCACCTTGCTTCCGTCTGGAAGTGGAGCGAGGGAGTATCGCACATTTCCAAACAGCCAATTAGCAAAAGAGGCGACAAGTAAGATCCTGAGCCAGAACCTGCTTTAAAACCCAGTAATAACCTGACGAGCTGCGCCGCTTAGCTTAGCGTACCATACCGTACGTTATTTTTACCCAGAATACTCCATCTGTACACAATTCATAAAGCTTCCCGAGGCCGGTGGGTACGCTAAGAGGATTTTTATGTGTTTCCCATATTGTTTTCTACAAGAACATCATCGTATTTCCTCCCTCAGTCTGCTGCTTCTAATATAAGAGATTTAATTATCCTTATTTCTCCCGGAAAATATCTTTCTCCTCCCTCTCTTTTCTCCACTCCCACCCTTTGTTTCGTGCCCAGCAATCCTCCCATGGCTTTATCTTGATACATCTAATTCCTCTCTATTGCATTCCGCCTCCCTCTCTCCTTTATATCCCTTACTCTCCACCCACTTTCTTCCTTTCCTCTTCCCTTCATCCTATTGTTTTTCTTTTTTTCCAGCCCAGGCTTTTAGTGTTCGGAAAAATATAATGTCTAAGAGCAGCAGCTTTTCAGCAGAGTTGAAGCAGTTGTTTCAGGTTAAAGTCTTAAAGAGATTTTAACCGTCGAAATCACATTTTATATTTTAATGTTTGATGTAAAATGCAACGTCACTGAAACATAGTCGCTGATTTATAAACAATGATTCATGTGTTATTTTATCTTTTAAAGCCACAAAGCCATTTTCTCGTCTTTGTCATGATAAGTCACTTGTAAAGTCTTGAGTCAACCATGATGCTCATTGCTATCTTACACCCCACCAACAGTCTTTTTTCACTCGGCTTTTAGAACAACCATTAAACGCTTCAGACATCTGATTCCTGTTACATACACAACATTATAATATACCCATCCATCTCTGAACTATATAAATGTGTATTTTTGCATTATTATCATTAATAATCTAGTCGCACAATGAAAGTCTGTCTCTTTACTTGGAGCGCACAAAGACCTGCTATAATACTTTATAAGTGACTATAACTAATATTTTATTCAAGGTATATATATTTAATATAGCATTATACAGGGTGTTTTTATAATATGGCAACTTTTCTAATCATAATGCATTATTCATTCTGCAAGCTGGGACTGAATTTCTTGGTATTGACGTATAACTGTTATAAACACAGCTATTAATGCATTATTTTCACAGTTCATAATGCTTAATATACATGGCTATGATGACTATAGTGTGTTATGGTCTGAAAATAATCACCCGAGAGTTGGCGTTATTGGAGTTTACAGATCTTAATAAACACACTGCTCGGTTTAACAGATAACGTCAGTGTTTTATCAGCTTGGACTCTGTCTTGTAGTCCTTCTGGGCTCTAATCTGCCTCCATCTATTAAACACACTGCCAATATTTACTGTCGTTAACTACAGATCTGCTCATGGAGTATTTTCCTCATCTGAGACAGTGTTAGATGATTCCAGAACTGTATTCTAAACCCGCTGAATTCCCGCCTCCAACACCGCCCGACACACTGCGCTACGCACTGCCAGCCTGGGTGAAGTGTGGCACATTTGGGTTGCAGATAGCGCCTCTAAATTCTCCTCTCGGGCACGAGTGCTGGATGGGATGCGTTCTGCCTTTGGCCGAGGTTGGTGTTTGGTGAGGGTTTGGGGATTCTGCCCTCGCTCTCGCTCTCGCGCTCGCTCTCGCTCAGCTCGTTCTGCTGGAAGAGGAAGCAAATTGCATTCAGCAGCTGAGGAGCCTGGGTGATGCTTTCCAAACAGCTGGAGCTGAAGCTGCCAGACCAGCTCTTTTCAAGCCAAATCCACTCTCTCCTCTCTCTCTCCTCTCTCTCCTCTCTCTCCTCTCTCTCTCCTCTCTCTCTCCTCTCTCTCTCCTCTCTCTCTCCTCTCTCTCTCCTCTCTCTCCTCTCTCTCTCCTCTCTCTCTCCTCTCTCTCCTCTCTCTCCTCTCTCTCTCCACTCTCTCTCCTCTCTCTCCTCTCTCTCTCCTCTCTCTCTCTCTCTCTCTCTCCTCTCTCTCCTCTCTCTCTCCTCTCTCTCTACTCTCTCTCTCCTCTCTCTCCTCTCTCTCTCTCTCTCTCCTCTCTCTCCTCTCTCTCTCCTCTCTCTCTACTCTCTCTCTCCTCTCTCTCTCCTCTCTCTCTCCTCTCTCTCCTCTCTCTCCTCTCTCTCCTCTCTCTCTCCTCTCTCTCTCTCAATTCAATTCAATGTAGCTTTATTAGCATGACTGTGTAAAGTACAGTGTTGCCAAAGCATTACAACAATTCATATCAATAACAATGACATGAACATATATAACAAATAACAAAAATAACAACAACATCAATGATAATAACAGTTAGACTGTGTTAACAATATGAATCATTATGATTCTCATATTAATTACTGGATTTGGGGGGGGGGGTGTTACTCACTGTCTCTCAGGCTGTCAAGTGTTGCTACATATTTTGCAGCGAGGGGGGCGGTGTTCCCCTCTCCCAGAATTATTCCTAATTTTTCAGTTTCTGTAAATTTTTCAAAATTTGGAATCAGATCTTTAAATCTGTCCATGAATAATTCTCTTGTTTCTTTAAATTTTTCACATTTAAGAAGAAAGTGGAGCTCTGTCTCGACCTCACCTGTCTCACAGTGACCACACCTCCTCTCCTCTCTGGGCAGCCAGGAGCGTTTATACCTGCCCCTCTCTATAGCCAGGCTGTGGTCACTGAGTCTGTACCTGGTCAGGATCTGTCTCTGCTTCGTATCTCGGACAGTCAAGAGATACTCTTCTAATTCATACTCTGTTTTTAGGGCCCGATAGCATTCTAGCTTGTTTTGGGTTTGGATTTGTTTTCTCCAATGTTCCAGATAATCACTCTGAGTGTTTTTGGTGATGTGCCTGATGTTGGGTTTGGGGGATGAAGCAGTGCTGGGCTGAGGCTGCTGATTGTTAGGATTTGTTAGAGGGTTAATAAGCCTCAAGACCAGCTGACTGAGGGAGCTCTTTTCAGGGTTCAGTTCTTGGCTCTGTAGCGCCTTAAAATGCAGCGTGTCACTGGGACTCGTCTTCAAGTGCATCCAAAAATTTAGGGATCGTTTTTGGATGTTTATTATTAAAGGGAATCGGCCTAATTCTGCCCTGCATGCATTGGTTGGAGTTTTTCTCTGGACTTTTAAAATCTCTCTCTCTCTCTCTCTCTCTCCTCTCTCTCTCCTCTCTCTCTCTCTCTCTCCTCTCTCTCGCTCACCCTCTCTCTAATGACCTCGCTGCCCCTCTCTCCTGCTAACGTTACTTCATTTCAGCTCGGTGTGCCGCCCGTGACCCAAACGCACCTAAACCGAATTGCAGAATTACAATGCTAATTTAACCACATGTTAACTACGCCGCTAACGCTACCAGGCGACCTTCAAAAGTCACGTCGTGAGCGCTCACTTAATGCTCTAGAACTGATTTTTGGCGGTGTTCATCTTCTGCTGTGGGAGGGTGAGGAAGGAGAAAGTGATCTACAGCCCATTTTATACTTTTAAATGAGGCAAAGTTCTGAGCTGTGACACCTCAGACTGCGAGATCCACGCAGGGCTTATTGTACAGCAGCCTCCGGAGCTTCTGCCTAATTATAAAATGCATAAAACATATTGAAAATGCCATAGAGACAATGGAAGAAATACTGAATTTAGCCCTGACATTTACATGCTCATCCTGCATAATTCAGGTGTCTTTATATTTACCCTCCACACCTTTAGGAGGATCTGAGGGAGTCAGAAACGCTGGAACTGGAATTGATTGGCGTGTAATTAGAAATGCATTATGGGACGAGGCACCTCCTTGCTACCCTCCGCCCCCATGTTTGACCTGCTGATTAAAGGTGTCCTTCCACTAACTTGTTCTTCCTCTTGTTCTTGTTCTTTATGTGAAATACAGCAGGTCTCTCTGAGTTGTTTATGATGCTGCACATGATGAAACTCTTCCTCAACCTCTTTTGTCTCATTGTCTGCAGCAGCTAGTAAAAGAAAATATTCAGTAAAACAAAACGAGTCGATCAGGAAAAGCACCGTGTCTACATCAACCCATGAATTAGTATTCATGGCCCCGCCCACCTCGGCTCGGGACCACCCACAGGCAGAGCTGAAGCCGGGCGGTGATGCCGTCTCATCAGATAGGAGATAACTAACAGCGCTAGGAACAGCATGCAGTTCATTCCTGTGTTATTTGTGTGAATAACACATTAGTGTTTATATACTTTACCCAGTAATTCAGAGCTAAGAAACAAATGGTTAGAATTAGTCTATGGAGGAAAAACACCACCAGCCAAGTACAATTGAGATAGATAGGTGTTTAGATGTTTAGAACAGTTCTAGTTAAAACACAAGTTAAAAGTAAAAATCTTTACTTTCTGGACCTGGACTCTACCCACCTCTGTGTGTAACTATAAGTTTAAATAGGATCTCCGGTGAATTTGGTGTTTTACAGACAGAGACTCTAAGACTAGGTCAGTGTCTGAACTGACTGCACTGATCAGGGCATTATTACACATGTTGTAAAGTAACATATGAAATTGCAAATACTGTTATTATTAGTGTAAAAATGTCTTTAGTTTAAAAGGTTTCAGAGGCGATATGTTTGCATGTATGAATATTTATTAACAATAGCTGAAATCCTATCTTTGTTTCCTCCGCCGGACTAAAGCAGTGTTATACCAGATCACCGGAACAAAATCCAGCTCACATAGCCTTCATTCATACTAGAAACACAACTAGACAACTATTTTAAAATGAATGATAAAAACGATGGATTAACACCTTTAAAAAAGGTTTATTGGATGAGCTGAAGGCAACAAGGCAGAGCAAAGCATCCAACAGGACCTGAGCTTCACCTAGAGGCTTTAGCGGCTGAACATTCAGGAGAACGCCACCGGAACTAATTGATCAGATAACGATCATCGGGAGGTTCGGTGGATTGGCAAAAGACCCACGGATACAGGAGCTCTGCCGGATTAGCAGTGCTTAACCGGGTCTGGGGACTCGTGAAGCGCTCCCTCGCTCCGAGGTTTTCTACCTAATTTTGTCCTCGCTGATGTTAAAGCAACAACCATCTGGACTCGGCTGGATTTGGCGAAGCTCAGAAAGCGGAGATGTACCTCACCGCCGCGAGAGCAGAACTTATCAAGAACTTATCTGCCATCTGGGCTTTAACCTCTCTCAGAGTCAGCAGCAGACCTCTTGTAGCACTGTCTGAGGATCCATGTATTTTTAAAGGGCCTCCTAATCCAATAATACCTATTATTAATGAATCGGTCCTGACCCGGTCCTGGATTCTGTTTAAAGTGGAGGTTTTGACCACTTTCATTTTGTTCACCCCTTTATATCAGACTCCACAGCTGAGACGAATCCTGCGTTACGTTACGTAACTTTTTTCACGTTTTTAGCCCTGATTCTCAGTCTGGACGAGCGTGTGCTCTGTTGGCTCTAGTCTGCATGATGTCTAGATGTTTGATTAGTGAGACAGAACATCAACAGCCAATGAAAACTGAGCATTTATTAAAACTAATCACAAAAAGACTTTTTTCTATATACACTCATAGCATTTATTTATTTATTGTTTTGGGTATTTAAATGTCTTCAGCTTAAACCATACAAAGTTAAAGTTGGCTTATTATTTATCAGCTTCTTATTTAAACGTTTAATTTTAATTCCACCCTAACTGATGCACGGCAACTACGCTCTGATTCTGGTCAATGACCAATTATTCTGTACTATTTAAGGTGGAATGTAAATAAGACTGTGAATAAGAACCTAACATTTGCCTTGTTACGCTGCATCTACCTTTAGCGCCCCCTGCAGGTCTGCCATCTTAAGTAGCGACATTACAGTAGCATAATGATGCCATTTCAATCTTTTTATTTATTAAAAATATTTAGATTCATAATATTGTTACAAAATCTTTTAAATTACAAAACAGCTCTGTAAAAAATGAAGAGCGCACTTCAGTTTCAGTTTCAGTTTCTCTGATTTTGCTATTTATAGGTTTATGTTTGAGTAAAATGAACATTGTTGTTTTATTCTATAAACTACAGACAACATTTCTCCCAAATTACAAATAAAAGATGCAGAGCTTTCAGACCTCAAAGAATGCAAATAAAACAAGTTCATATTCATAAAGTTTTAAGAGTTCAGAAATAATCAATATTTGGTGGAATAATCCTGGTTGGTTTTTAATCACAGTTTTAATTTCATGCATCTTGGCATCATGTTCTCCTCCTCCACCAGTCTTACACACTGCTTTTGGATAACTTTATGCTGCTTTACTCCTGGTGTAAAAATTCAAGCAGTTCAGTTTGGTGGTTTGATGGTTTGTGATCATCCATCTTCCTCTTGATTATATTCCAGAGGTTTTTAATTTGGTAAAATCAAAGAAAATCATCATTTTTAAGTGTCTCTTAATTTTTTCCAGAGCTGTATATATATCTGTTTTTAAACACAGTCTATACACAGAGCCGGCTCTTTTACAGGAATGTGAGTGTGTAATACTGAGATCAGCAGAAATGGGTTAGGGGGTCAGGTCCGTATAGACAGTACTGTACTGTAAGTGAGTACAGTAATGTAATGATAGAGCCAGGCGTAGTTTTACTAAAACTTTCCATCAGTTCTTCAGCTGAGGAGTGAAGATTATCATATTATGATCAAAACTCTTTCCTGCTCCGTTTAGAAGCGGTTGGGACAGAGCCGCGGCGTGTTGTAGCTGTGTTCTTACAGCCTGTTTTTCAGGGTTTGGTATTTCCCTGGGCGGCGGTGCAGCAGGCCCACTGATTCGAGATGTTCTGGGAATAGAGCATCTCTGGAATGAAGTGAAAAGCAGTTTGATCTCAGGATAGTTGAGTAACTCTACAAAGCTGCCGGAGTTGATTTGCACTACATTCACACAGTTGTTGAGCCAAACAGTGAGCGTTAGCGCCGTCACCGGAGAGAGTTCTGTATTTCTAAATCATCTCCTCGCGCTGTCTGCTCCCTCATGAACGACTGCTCCACTGGAAACTAGTGAGGAGTTCTGAGAGCGAGCGCAAAACTTTAAGTGTGCTGCTGCTGTGCTGAGGTAAATATAACCCTTAGGCCACACAGTGATACAGTGAGAACACGTGCCCAGAGCGGTGGGCAGCCTCTGGGACTGCGGTGCTAAGGGTGTAGGGGTGTATATTTTATTATACTGAACTTCGTTTTACAATACCAATACTGTATCAATCGTATCAATCGTCAAAAACGCAGTATTGTTTTTTAATTCTTAGTTTACTTGTAAAAATTGGTGTCAGAAGGGGTTTGTTCATTAAATAACTACACTGACTTTCCATATTAGTATTTTATTAGCTATGTTAATGCTGATTGATGCAAAAAAAAAAAAAAAAAAAAAAGTAGGATACGTGTTATGTGTAACTATACTATAACTACTTATTATTATTGGTTTTTAAAGTATTTACAAACTAATTATTAACCATAGACAATTTATAAACACTTTATAAAGGAAGCTTATTTTAAAGTGGTACCTAAACTCCTCAGTTTAAGTTTTAGTCCTGTTCTCAATGGGTGATGTGTTGGGAAATGGTTTGATAAGAAGACCAGAGCAATTATGAGATCACCTCCCACACTGTAAGACCGGATAAGTTGAATTTACTTAAAAAAAAATGAGGAAACCGGTTGCTTTAAGAATGTTAAGTAAAGGGGAATGTTAGCATAACTTAGAACATCAAGTTATCACAACTAAAGGGGAAGGTGATTTAACTTTTTTATTTTTGTTAAACTGTAAGACGGATAAGTTGAGTTTACTTAACTTTTTTAAGGCAGCCGAAATTGCAAAATCTTTTTAAGTAATGGGGAATGAAAACTTAAGTTAGCATAAACATCAAGTTTTTACAACTAAAGAGGAAGTTGATTTATTTGTAAGGTAGCCCAGGGGGGGAATCACTACACACTGATGGTGAGTGTCTGTCAGAAACTGTTGGACACGCCCAGTATGCAAATATATTGCGGCAGAAGCCAATAGAAAAGAAGCTGTTAATGACAAAACAGACTGAACTCAAAGATCTCAGTTTGAATAGTGCAGTATATGAGCCCACAAATGTTTGTGCCCACAAACTCAAAATAGTTGAGTATTGTTTAGAAATATCCAATTTTATGTAAAATTTAAATATTTTGAGTTTAAACAGCGTATGTGTTTACTGTAGACTCTGCCAGGTTCTCACGCCAACCGCCGTCAGGATGTACCTGTGGGCACCAGGGTTGGCGCTCTGCTCTGTATTAACTCAGATGGGCATCATGACCAAATCTTCCAGCCCAACTGCAGCCCAACCAGCATTTTCACACTTATTTGAGAGACAGAACCGGGAGGAGGAGGAGGAGCCTGTCGGGGGTGTTGAGTTCTTTTGTTCCTCTGGAACAGAACCAGTCACTGAGAAGGAAAAGCTCCCATCCTGCAAGGCTTGCATCACTCCTACAGCTCAGGCCTTGTTTATGGCATTAGGAGTGTCAGGAGTGATACAGATCGAAAGCAGCAAAGTAGAACATGAAAAAAATTGAATTCTGGGCCAAACTTTTAATGAGGACCTGCCATTATGCACCACCAACCTCTCCACCTGAATATTTCATGCACGTTTTCGCTCACAGAACGTAATTAAACCTCGATTTTGGCCGAAAAAGGGATCCTGCAGGTGAGATGGAGGGATAAATAAATGAAACGGTGTGAACCTGCAAATGAAAGCTAAAAGAAGCGCTAATTAAAACATGTAAGCACGGCTAGCGTATCCGCTAAACTGATTATGTGGGCGTGAAGAGACATTGAGATGAAAGTCTAAAATCACCAGTAATGTGATTTATTCATCCGCAGCACAAAACCTGCACGGAAATCACCTGCAGAAATCACAGGGGATCACAGGAGTAATCACATCTCACGATACTGTACTGTATCATCACAATACACAGCTTACAGTACTGAGCTTCACAATACATACAATTCTATAAGAGAAAGTAATAGTTAATATCAGGAGCAGGCCTGTCACAATAAAATTATTTTGTGGACGATACATCATCCCAGAAGTTATTGCCATAAACAATATTATTGTCATTTTAAAACCATTTAAAAATATTTAAATTCCAATGAGAAAATGATAATAGTAAAGCATAACAAAGCAATTGTGCTTTTTTAAATACAACAGCATTTTAATTCTAATAATACTAGTTTGGAAAATACATATGTTTTCTTCACCAACTGCAGAATTCCACACTGTTGAACATTAGTATATATGTAAGTACATATTCTAATTTTAAAAAGTATGTACTTTTCCATATTAAGCATACTTATATTTACTTTCCTTTTACTAGAGAAGTGATGTGAAATGACAATAAAGTCTCCTTATATATATATATATATAATATATAATATACCGTTTCAATAAGAATGTCCATATTTGACGCCACATATTGATCATGTATCAATCAAAAACAATATATTGAAATATTGATATATTGCACCACCCCTAATACCTACTACACTACTGTATCTACCCAATTACAGACTACTGACAGCTGTTTACTGCTGCTGTGTGTTTATGTATTTTTGTGTGTGTGTGTGTGTGTGTGTGTATATGTGTGTGTGTATGCGTGTGTGTGTGCGTGTGTATGTGTTTAGACATGTTCAATCAAACATGCAAAAACTCACACATGCTGCTTGTTATCGCGACAAAATGAAGCAGGTGCATCGCTGTTATGGCAGATTAATAAACAGTATAAGTAGCTCCGGCGGGCGAGGTGTGATCCAGATGTTCCTCGGTGTCCCTCAGAGTCAACAAAGGGAACAGTGAGACAGAAAGTCGTGAGTTAACTACAGTAAGAAACAGTGGGACTCTTGGCTTGAGGTGGGAACAGGAGCATATGGATAATTAATGCTCATCAATACTGCCTTTGTTATTCTCCTACGACCTGATCATTAAGAAATCACGGTTTGTCGGCGGAAATGAGAGCGGCTCGTATGGCCCGGCTGTTTTACGGCGTGAGACGGGGAAGATCTGAGTATCGAGGGATCAATGATCTCTTATTGCTGCTCTGTCCAGCTGTTCTATCTGCATAAACACATTGCAGAGTGTAATCGCTTATACATCACTCTGTTTACTACAGCGCGGGAAAAGAGGCGGAGTTAGCAGGAGCAGCGTGATAATTACCCGAGCTGCTTATTAGATTAACACTCTCCGTAAAAACCTGAGAAGCTATTTGCATACGGCTTGCCCCCACACCGAGGGTCCTGGTGGTGCCGCGGCTGCCGGTGCGTTACCGGCGCTTCACCGGCGTTCCAGCAGTCCGCCGCCAGAAGCCTGAGTAAACTCATTTAGTGATGCAGAAGAAGATTCGCTCCGAGTGCAAACAGACCTCCCACACACACCTATGGAGCTCTCGCCGCTCTAATGAGGGACTGAGGCTCGGGAACACAGCGGACCCGCCTGCTCTCCGGGACCGCTTCCAGCCTCGTTACCATGGGCACACCGTATAGACCACCAATTATCTCAAGTACCATCCAAGCTGGCGCACGAATACACGAGATACACAAGCTTCAGGAGCTTCAGGAGCTTTACCAGCCTCTTTAGAAGCCGCCACGGTAAACCTGCACCGTAAACATGTGCCGCAGTCACGCTGAGGTCATATAAAAATAAAGCATGTGTGAGAATAAACCAGATATTTGCTTCTTTTTTTATTGCGTCTTTCTGTGCACTGGTAACTTGCACTTCAGACACGCGCAGAGAACATCTTTCAAAATATCAGATTTACAGTAGTCCTGGGAGTGGTGGTGGATCTAGGATTAGGAATATGAAAAAGGGGCTACAATATTCATGGAGAGGCCAAGTATTATTCCACTAGTCTCACTATAACGCAGGTCAGGACAAGGACAGACACTCGCAGATACAAATGACAAGATTCATTACAAAAGATACAAGAGAGAAGGTAAAAGGGAGGTCCAAAAATACAAAAATGCTAATCAATAGAATGGGCAAAGCAAAAGACAATAAATAGTAACACAACAAAGGGAAAAGGGTCAGTAACGAAAAAGGCAAAACAATGAAATGTGTCGTAGAAGAGCTAGGAAAACTAGATTCAGTACTCAACAAAGAACTGAGCAAACTGAGGGGTATATATACTAGGGAGGACAGGCGGAGCCAATTAGTAACTCGGAGAGTGGGAACATCTCCAGAGTCTTGAGTCTTTTTGTATCTCTATGTTTATGCAGATTTTATTTTGATTTTTTTGTAAAACTTTTGGCACACACGTTTTTACTGTACACAGACAAAATAAGTGAAAGAAAAAGGGCACTTTAGAGAGCCAATCAGATTTTAATTGGGGCTATGGCCACTCTGACCCCGCCCCTATAAACACCAGTGCCTGGCCAATTATAATTCAAAGGAATTTGGTTAAATCGAATGATCAATATATCAAAATCAGACTTAATTTCAAGTTCATGCACACAGCTCTAGTTATTACGTAACTTTCTGAAAATGTAGAGATTTTCTCTTTAAACACAATTTTAAAGTCAGAAATATGAAGAATCTTACAGTGACCACCGAATCTCACAGGGTTTAAAACAAAACCCTGAGAATATTGAGTAAATCTGACCTTGTTCCTGAGATATCTCACAGCAGAGCCGTCGACTCCTATAAACCAGCTAAACATCTGCTTTTCTCCCTGTGGAAGTCAGTAGTGTAGTATTGCGAAAAATACATTATTGTATAAATAAATGAGGCTGAGGACTAAACCAGGCTTACTCCAGGGCTGGAGGCCACAATTTAATGTTTCTGCTCCAGCTCACTTGATCCGTCTCGGGGAGGGATTTAGGTCTCTCTCAGGTGTGGAGAGCGGAAACGCCGCCGTGCAACTGGACCTCCAGAACCGGAGACGAGAAATTCAGGTCTAACCCACCGAGGTCTGGATCTGAACCTCGAGGTCAGACCTCAGGAGAAATAACTGAGAGGCTAAAAAACAATCCGGACAATGCTGACTGTTTAAAAACTCAACAGTAAACATTTCAATATGAAACCATTCTCCTCCAAACTACAGATACACTGAATATTTATAAAAAATAATTCAGTAAAAAACAGCTGATAATTTTTACTAAACATTAACTATATTCATAATGCAGTACTTCCTTTAACTATTATATATTATATTTCGCATATCAGAGCGCTGCTGTGTATCTGTCACGCCTGGCCCTGTTTCCTGTCTGTCCTCGTGCCTGTGTTGTCCCACGTGACCCGTGCCCCTGTGTTCTGCCTGTGATTTTCCATTACCTCATGTCTCATTTGTAGCTCCACCCCTTCCCCAGGTGTTTCCACTCCCAGTGTGTTTCCTGTTATGTTAAAAAGACTTCCTCTGTTACTTGTCCTCTGTCGGTCTTTGCACTGTCTCCTGTTGTTCGTCTCATTCTCTGTGTTTCATAGTTTCTCAGTGTTTCCTTGTTCTTCGTAGCCTTTAACTCTCTTCCCTTGTTATTTTGTTCCTAGTTTAGTAGTTATTCCCTGTTTAAGTTCTTAGCTCTGTTTAGTTTCTTGTCTACTCCCTTGCCCTGTCTAGCTTTAGTTATTAGTTTATTTCTGTGTTCCCTAGTCCCCTAGTGTTTAGTCTTTTAGTAGTTTATTCCCTATATTTATACAGCTCTGCCTTGTTTAGTTTTGTATTTATTCAGTTCCTCGTTTGTTTTTGTCAGCCTCCCTATTTGTTTGTAGTTTATATTTATCTTCCTGTTTATTCTGTTATTTTCTAGTTCCCTGTGTTTTCCCTAGTTTATTCCCTTGCCCTGTTTTAGTTTATCCTGCCTAGTTTTATAGTCTCCCCGTTTGTTTATCTTTAGTACCTCTTGTTTGTTTGTTAGTTTTAGCTAGCCTCTGTTTCTTGTTTTTCTTTGTTTCTTGCTTACTTGTTTATTTGTTTAATAAATTCGCCTTACCTGTGAATACGTCCGCCTCCTCGTCTCTCTGCCTGGGTCTAAATCCTGACAGTATCAGAGCAGGGAGTGTGGGAGAGAGCCAGCAGGGAGAGCCGACAAACGGCAGGTTTAAGTTCATTTTTACTCTTAACTTATTCACATAAATTAAACAAAAAGTTCAACATCTTTTATTACACTCAGTATCAGTTTCCTCACTTTATTACATCTTAACATCTGAACTGAAATATACAAGCTTTACAAGGCTAGTATAGTAATGTTTGTTATATTACCGGAAGACTGGCTGCCTTTCTTTAAGTAAATCTAACTTACAACTTGAGAAACTGTGTTTTAAATAAAAGTTGCACAAGTGTGAATGTTATAATCACGTAACTCCACTTGTGCGAATTTGACTTTCAGTGCTTTGTGTAACTATTCTTAAAAAAACTAAATTTTTCTTAAATAATAACAGGTCTATGCTTCTTTAGTGTTGCAATGTTAATTAACATCATTCTGAACAGATTTCGCTCATTCAAACAGACCAGAAACTTTTTAAAAGTTCAGTTTTAACGCTGTACTTACTAAAAAAATGTAGGGTTTAAATCGGGCTCGGGCTCATAATAACAGTTTATGGGTCGGGCTTACAGAAAAAAGCTTTAATAGAGCAGCTCTGGAGTTCCAGTAAAGCATTTTAAGAATATTCCTTCTTTAATAAATGTAATATAATAGAAATTAATCCCATAATTGTAAAATTCAGTGTCTGAACGAGAATAAAAGTGAAGTTTGGGTTTAATAAAGGAGAGTCTTGGTCTTATTAGAGGCTGGATTTGGGACGAGTCCTCTCCCGGTGCTCTGGTGTTGTAAAGGTGATTTTTAATGGATTGTGTAATTGATCCAGCTCGTTTCCGCTGCTCCCCGCGGTTCAGCTCACGGTTCAGATCAGCTGTTCCCAGATCAGCTCTCATCCACCGGAGCCGCCGCCGCTCTCCGGGACTCCTCCACTTCCAGATCAGCTTCAAACTCCATCCAAATGATCCGTATTCACCTCTGAGAGTCCTACACCGCACACTCAGCACACCCAGCGCTACACTCTGACTGTAATTACACATCCGCTCTACAGAAATATCAATTAAAACCACCAGTAAATATTAATCGTAACTGAAGTATTCATTAAAATATGTCACATTACCATACTATAATTACTAAATCATTTCTCATATATTTCCCTTCCTGGATTTCACATATTTTCTTTGGTTTTTGTAAGAATTTATGTACCAGCTAGTCCTGTCACTATCATTGTTTGGTGTAGGGTCGGCATAAGGGAACATGCAGTATGACCAAACAGGAAGTGCACCTCAGGTGCAGGTGATCAGTGTTTTCCAGTGGTGTCGCGTCACTCTTCTCTTTATTTTTACTTTCTGTGTTTTATTCTGTTTCTTTATTAGGCACCGCTGTGGGTTTCGTGTCTGTATTTCTGCGGTTTCACCTCTTCTCCTTCTTGTCATCTTTTCTTCTTTGTTTCATTAGCCGAGCCGGGCTGCTTCCTGGTTGTAGTTTGTTCCCTGTCGTGTGTGCTGTCTCTTTCTTTCTTTCCCTCCGTCTTCCTGGATCATCATTCCTGCACTGTATCTGCTGCTCTGTTTTAAACACGGACTTCAATAAACCCTGCAGCCTGTGAACGCACCCGGCTCCCTCATTACACACAGCCCGTCTCGCTAAATAAAGATCCTTCACAGCAATAAGACACAACGAGACACAGCGAGACACAATAAGACACAATAAGACAGAATAAAAGGTGCTGCAGGAGAAAACTGAACAACACCTTTATGTGCTTTGAGCCGGTGATTAAAGTAAATATTTATATTATTAGTGCTGCCTTAAATCTCTGAGTTCTGGCCAGTTTACTCTGATTTTATCCATTCAGAAATGCAGATGCGCCAGTAACTGATTAAAACCCTGACAACAGTCAACAGTCCAATCATATCTTAAACATGCAGAAGCGCCATGTTCGCTCCTTCACAGCGTGAACCAGCAGCTCAGTTTCCTCTGCTGAGAAGGGCAAAAGCGCTGTTAAGATACCAACACGCCAAAGTCTTAAAGGGAATGACAAGAGAAATGCTGATTGGTACCTGATGCTAAAGACAGGCCAACATGCCCTAAATCAAGCTGCGTGATGCACAATTGACCGTTGCACTATACAACACTAAAATAGGGCCATCAGTCTTTTAGCTAAGTAAAACACATAACTCAAAAACACCATATTTATGCACTCTAAAAAAAAGAGACCACACCATAATGCACGTTTTTAAAGTACTCTTCCACATGCTTGGTGCAATTACACCTTCTCACCAGAGAGGTCTCTAAATCCCAGGATTTACAGACTGTTACAGAAGTTCACCTACTTTAAAATAAGGCTGATAACTCCCTCAGTACATCAAGTACCTCTGAAGCAACTGATCCGCCTTAATCTGAGGACTGAGTTCTTTTATAAAAATCCGTATCAGAGCGCTCAGGTTTAATATGAAAAACCAGAAGCTAAGAAATGCACAGAATGATCTGAATGCATCTGCTTACCTAAAGCTGCTGCAGATCAATTTTTGATGCTCAGCTCACTGCGCACTGTAAATATTTTATCAGCATTGTGCTGGATTCTCTATATGTCTAGGTTTGCTTTTATACGCTGTACCTCGTCCTCTCTTATATCTGTTGACTTCATTTTTATTGACCTGATCGTGTTTCTCCGCTCGCTGAGGTTTTGTTAAGCTTGAGTCCCTGCTCTCCTTTAGTGCTGCACTGATTAATTAATGTTTAATATTTTATTCTTCACATTCATCAAACCAGGACTGCAAGTTACGCAAATACCCAAAAAGAGCCGAGCGTCCCTTACGTGAAATCAGTCACACGAGGGCGACACAACACTGACCTCAATTAACTCCACTGGATCTTAATATGTGCCCTCATTAATATTGAGGCTGAGATGAATATGCTTATTATTCGCTGCTGTGTGAGAAACGTAAAGAAAACGCAGCCATTTAATGCAATTCTCACATTCAGGGTTTTTATAATGCGTTCTGCAGGCTGGTTATAAACGAGTGTAATTAACTTGGGGAATAGATTTTTTAAATGAAGTATAAATTCGGTTGTGCTGTTTCTCCATCAGCAGCCGGAGTCTGAGAGAGAGAGAGAGAGAGAGTACAGTAGATCACGTTGTTGTTTCT
The DNA here is from genome assembly GCF_023375975.1 of Astyanax mexicanus. Taxonomy (NCBI): domain Eukaryota; kingdom Metazoa; phylum Chordata; class Actinopteri; order Characiformes; family Acestrorhamphidae; genus Astyanax; species Astyanax mexicanus. The sequence continues at coordinate 58,970,051 of NC_064415.1, read as the reverse complement.
CCATCAGCAGCCAGAGTCTGAGAGAGAGAGAGAGAGAGAGAGAGAGAGTACAGTAGATCACGTTGTTGTTTCTCCATCAGCAGCCGGAGTCTGAGAGAGAGAGAGAGAGAGAGAGAGAGAGAGTACAGTAGATCATGCTGCTGTTTCTCCATCAGCAGCCGGAGTCTGAGAGAGAGAGAGAGAGAGAGAGAGAGAGTACAGTAGATCATGCTGCTGTTCTCCATCAGCAGCCGGAGTCCGAGTACAGTATCAGTAATATCACAATATTTCAGGGTATTTTTGCGCTAACAATATTGCGATATATGGCGATATTAAGACATTTTAATTTTAAAAAATAATACAGAAGAATACACTTCTGCAACAAAATGAATATTAAAGTGCGTTATACTATAGCATATTATATGATACACGTCACATTTATAATTGAGATTTTTTTACCAGATTGTAACAGTAAGGAAGTAAGTCAATGTTCCAACATGTCCTGATATTAATAATGCACTCCGTATATCCAGGACTGAGGTGAAATAAATGATAGTGGACAGATATTATCTGTAAAATCTCTGGTATATTTTATTTATTGGGAAATGAGAAATGAGAATAGTGTGAAGTCTTTTTTTGGACAGGCAGTGTATAATCTATAATTAAATGATTTATTATTGAACGCTGATCTGATTCAACATGAAGTATCTTGGGTTCATACTGTCTGCAATGCAAATAAAAGCCAAACAAAGCCAAAAAGGTACAGCACAGGCCAAAAGTTTGGACACAGCTTCTCTTTTTTCAATGCGTTTTCTTTATTATCATGATTATTTCCATTGTAGATTCTCACTGAAGCATCAAAACTATGAATGAACACATGTGGAGTTTTATGTACTTAATAATATTCTAGTTTATATTCTAGTTTCTTCAAAATAAAAGCCCCCCTTTGCTCTGATTACTGCTTTGCACACTCTTGGCATCATTCTCTCAATGAGCTTCATTTAAGAGGTGGCCACCTGAAATGAAAAGTTTTCCAACAGTCTTGAAGGAAGGAAGGAGTTCCCAGAGGTGTTTATTAGCACTTGTTGCTCCTTTGTCTTCTTCACTCTGTGCTCCAGCTCACCCCAAACCTGGATCTGGATTGGGTTCAGGTCCGGTGACTGTGGAGGTTCAGCTCATTTTTTATTAAGTACATAAAACTCCACATGTGTTCATTCATAGTTTTGATGCTTCAGTGAGAATCTACAATGTAAATAGTCATGAAAATAAAGAAAACGCACTGAAAAAGAGACGCTGTGTTTAAACTTTTGGCCTGTGCTGTATATATAATAACGACTGTTCTGTTGAATTCATTTCCATTTTCAGTTCTCTCTCTCAGAGCTCAGTTTGAGTGGGTTTATTCAGGTTGTTAGTAAGAGCATCATCAGGGGAAGTTTGGCTGTGAGCTGGAGGGTAACGGACTGCTCACCTATCAGTGCTGGATTTATTGACTATTGGAGAACCTTGATGGCCCTGCAGTCTCACTGCGCTACATCTGTCTTTATCCATTAGCTCATAAAGCCTCCATAGGAGCCAGCACACACACACACTTACACACACACACACACACACTAACACACACACACACTCAGACACACACACACACTGCGGCGAGCGTGTTCCCGCCGATAGTCATGGAAACACATACGTACACACACACTACTAAACAAGTGGACTACTGTTCAATAACGACCATCTCTGAAGCACACTGCACTTGTGTGTGTGTGTGTGTAAGTGTGTGTAAGTGTGTAAGTGTGTGTAAGTGTGTGTGTGTGTGTAAGTGTGTAAGTGTGTGTAAGTGTGTAAGTGTGTGTAAGTGAGTAAGTGTGTGTGTGTGTGTGTAAGTGTGTAAGTGTGTGTAAGTGTGTAAGTGTGTGTAAGTGTGTAAGTGTGTGTAAGTGTGTGTGTGTGTGTAAGTGTGTGTAAGTGTGTGTAAGTGTGTGTGTGTGTGTAAGTGTGTGTAAGTGTGTGTAAGTGTGTGTGTGTGTGTAAGTGTGTGTAAGTGTGTAAGTGTGTGTAAGTGTGTGTAAGTGTGTGTAAGTGTGTAAGTGTGTGTAAGTGTGTAAGTGTGTGTAAGTGTGTAAGTGTGTGTGTGTGTGTAAGTGTGTGTATCACGGTTGTACAGGCGAAAGCTGAAGGTCTGTCTTTGTGTTAAACTTGATATTGATCCTGCTCTTCTTTCAGAGCATCTCTCTCGGCGCTCTCGCTCTCTATCAGGAAAACTGAAGCCCTGAACAAAGCTCTGCTGTCTGACGGGTCAGAACATTTACAAACACTCGCTTCTCTATCAGGAAATCTGCTTAGTGTGAAGAAACATTCATAACTGCATTTATATTCTATAACTCCACTGAGCAGGAGAACTAATACTGACTTTACACTAAATAAAAATCATTCATTTCACCATCACAGAAAAAAAAATCACCTTTTAAAAGACATAAGAGAAAGACACAATAAAAAAAACTCACATTCTGTCAAGATTTACAAATCATTTAAAAAGCACTAAACGACCACAAATGACCTTTCTCTAGAACCACAGCAAAAGGACACGCTTTACACGTGCACTTCTGGACAAGCTGAAAAAAGATAACCAGAGGAACTGCTATCGAAGATGTGCGGTAGATTAGAGTTATATACAGAAATGTATACAGTCATGATTTACCTTATGTAGTGTTAAATAATTCCCTAGCTTCCCCTAGATAGCTTCACCAAATAACCAATAACAGATAACCCAGCACAGAGCGAAGGACCGCTGTCCTTAAGAAGCGATTTCAATTACGCAGATACATTTCCAATGATTTACAATTTTAATAAGATAAAACTGCCATTTTAAACAAAGTGAACATGTTATTTTATTTTAAGTGCAATAATAAATACAGCTCTGGATAGGTTTATGTTTGAGTAAAATGAACATTGTTGTTTTATTCTATAAACTACAGACAACATTTCTCCCAAATTACAAATAAAAATATTCTCATTTAGAGCATTTATTTACAGAAAATGAGAAATGACTGAAATAACAAAAAAGATGCAGAGCTTTCAGACCTCAAATAATGCAAAGAAAACAAGTTCATATTCATAAAGTTTTAGGAGTTTTCATGCATCTTGGCATCATGTTCTCCTCCACCAGTTTTACACACTGCTTTTGGATAACTTTATGCTGCTTTACTCCTGGTGCAAAAATTCAAGCAGTGGGTAATGCTAATGCTGCTCCAGCAGTGCTGCAGGTTGCTGCTTCTCCTTCACGCTGTGAAGCTCCAGCTCAATTAAATCACCTCAAATCACCATCTCAGTTCATCAGGTTTAGATCAGGGGATTAATGTGGAGGAATTACACTTTTTACTGTTTTTATTGTGTAATTATAAATGTGCCATATGTATCTGTTCCACATATTTACACTTAATTTTTCAGGAAATAAATTAAGTAAAGAAATAAAGAAAAATTTGAATTGAATTGAATGAGAAGGTGTGTTTAATCTTTCCTTATACTTTCTTCTTTCTTCAGTCTTCATAATTTTTATTATTTATGAAAAGTAAAGGTGTTTTTCTATGCCTATACACCGCATTCAAGCAGTTCAGTTTGGTGGTTTGATGGTTTGTGATCATCCATCTTCCTCTTGATTATATTCCAGAGATTTTTAATTTGGTAAAATCAAAGAAACTCATGTATGATTATAGAGTTGCTAAATGGACAATGGCTGTAGAAACAGGCAGGTGGTGATAATGTATTGCCTGATTGGTGGTGATTGACGTTTTGTCACTCTTATCTTCCGTGTGTATTATATGTCTTCTGCCGCAGTGTAGTGCTGCTCTGCTGGACGCTCTGTTGATGATGAAGTGTAGGAGTTTTGACCAGGGCGTTTTACTGTCCTTTCGGATGTTTATCACTTCTGCACAGTAGTGCATTACCTCAGGGGGCGGGGGGTGTGGGGGGGGGGTAATATGATTTGATAGTATTATTCTAGCCGTGGGGAGATGAGCTCACTCGTACGTCACCCCCGTCCCCCAGGAAATATCACACCCCGTCCGCGTGGGGTTAGCCGGCGCGGAGTTATAACGTTAAGATCGTTATCAGCAGATCAGATTCAGCAGGTCCTGAGTCTTCTGAAGGCCTCGATTAGAGCAGGACGCAGGAAGCCAGGAGGCAGGAGGCATCGGGTCCCCCGTCAGATAGTCCCGCCCACTTCACTCAGCTTCCTGTTTATGAAGTAATGCAGTCTGGCTGATTCCCTGCATTGACTTTGTGGAACGTCCCCAGAGGAAGTAGCCCAGAGCTGCTGCCATCTCCATTCTTATTCGCTGCCAGATTAGCTTAGGATAGCTCGGGAGGCATGCAGATATCATAATAATGTGTGTGTGTGTGTGTGTGTGTGTGTGTGTGTGTGTGTGTGTGTGTGTGTGTGTGTGTGTGTGTGTGTGTGTGTGTTAGGGCTTTTTGTTGGCAACAACTGGGGAAATACAGTACACACTGTGATACAGGGCTTAATATACTGCAATATTGCACTTGCTTAAATAACATTTTAGAGATATATAGAGTATAAAAAAAACACTATTAAAGCATCATATATATCATATATAGAAAATCTAAACTAAAGAAAGGTTCATTTATCATCCAATCAAAACTGTGGGATCTAACAATAGGGTACAACACTGCTTATCTAGTGGGCAGGATTTAAACACAACACTAAATAAAACACTTCTGACACCAATCTTTACATTTACATATAATGTGTGTATAGTTTGTGTGTGTATATGCAGCTCTGAATAAAAATAAGAGAGCATTTAAAAATTATGAGTTTCTTTGATTTTACCAAATTAAAAACCTCTGGAATATAATCAAGAGGAAGATGGATGATCACAAACCATCAAACCACCAAACTGAACTGCTTGAATTTTTACACCAGGAGTAAAGCAGCATAAAGTTATCCAAAAGCAGTGTGTAAGACTGGTGGAGGAGAACATGATGCAAAGATGCATGAAAAAAAAAACTGTGATTAAAAACCACCAGGGTTTCCACCAAATATTGATTTCTGAACTTTATGAATATGAACTTTTTGTTTTCTTTGCATTATTTGAGGTCTGCAATTTCTAATTTTCTTCAACAAATAAATGCTGTAAATGACGTAGTTTATAGAATAAAACAACAATGTTTTTAACAATTTTACACAAACATTTATATGTTATATGTGATTATATACTGTGTATATAATATATATAATGTGTGTGCAGGAGTGTGTGCAGTATCCCGTAGATCTGATTGTTGTTATGGAGTGTTGTGTGGAGGTGGTGGATGGGAGGCGGGGTTATTGTGAATTCTCTGGCGCAGCGGCGGCGTCTCTGTGCTGCTGCCGGTTCTGGGTTCTTCTCTTTGGTGAGCTGTGGAGTGAAAGCCGAGCTCCTCGGGGGGCGAAGCTGGCAACAGGAATCTAATCTTGAGGCCTGTGCCACGGCTCTTTATGATGGTCGGGTGATGCTTTTATTACATCATCCCCGCGGGCGGCGGCGGTGAGGAGAAGCCGGGGCTGGGTCTGGCTCTGCGCTGTGTAGCTACAACATGTGAAAATTAGGACTAATCTATGCAGAGCGGCGCGGTGGCGTGCACGCCGGAGACGTCAATAGCAGTGGAGATGCCTCGCTGTGCCTGTGTGTGTGTGTGTGTGTGTGTGTGTGTGTGTTTCGTCTTCAGAAAGGCAGAAGTTCTCTGTCATCACTTTCTGAAGTGGGAGAAGTTGGGGGGAAAGTGGGTGAGATTTCTGCTGGGGCTGAGACTTCTGGGTAAACTACTGTTCAGAGATTTGGGGGAAAAGAAGTGTTAAAAATAAATGCTGCTAAAATATTAAACCGAGCTGCAGATACATGTGTGTGTGTGTGTGCATGACTGTACACTGGCATGCCAAAACTAAAGAGACAGCTGTATAAAATCCACACCTGTATAAGTTATGTTCTTTGTCCTGTGATCATGTAAAGCTGCTTTGGGACAACACCAGTTGTAAAAAGTGCTATACAAATAAATTTGATTTGATTGATTATCACATCAGCTTGCTAGTAAGGAAAGCTCCCTCAGGGAGATCTGTGCAGGCGCAGTAGCCACAACAAGTTATGGACCCAAACACTACATCACGTTTTATCTGTAACATAAAATCTGTTGTTGAAATGATAATTATAATTTTAGTTTAGTCTATAAATCATATTTAATACACAATACCAGTTCTTGTTTCATGACTCAAGTAAAATTATTAAAATAAGACATTCAAATCCCACTGTTCTGATTAAAAGACAGGGTTTCATATGATAAAATTTGTTGTAGATTTTTCGTTACATTATTTCTATTTTACACAAAATTAAATGCTTGGTAATTTACTGTTGTTTCAGTATAATGTCTACTTTGCGCCATCTACTGTACAGTACCCACCCAGAGAGAAACAGCAAGAGAGAGCCAACTGTGTTCTCTCAGGGCTCCAGCAGCTGATGGCAAGCTGCATAACAGGGATTTACACTGGCGGTCTCGTAGTGGCAGCGCTCTAGACAGCACGGCGTCTGGGCGGGGTTTAAACACAACACTAAAGTAACCACTTCTGACACCAATCTTTACGTCTTTTTCAAAATTTTTGCAAATTGCAAAACAAAACATCAAAATACGATACCAATATTTTTTACACTCATTAAAATTTCCTGAAATGTTGTGATATTATTTTAGGGTCATATCTCCAATTTGATCTGTGAGGTTCTTGGTCGTGGTGGTTTATAGGTCTGGGTGAAGCTGGTGGTGGGCGGGTGGATGAGGTGGGCGGGGGGTAGAGAGGAGCAGCTGTGGCGCCAGGGTCCCTGAGGGGGAACGATGCCAATGTAATCTGCAAATACCCACGGGCACCAGCGCCATGCCAACACCACTCCCCTGTCTCTCTGTGACCTGCGCAAACTCTCCAGAGTCAACCACAGCCAAAACAAACGTGTGTGTGTGTATAGTGTGTGTGTGTATAGTGTGTGTGTGTGTGTGTTAGTGTGTGTTAATGAAACGTCAGATTCTAAAGTATGAACGTATTTGATCATGTGATACTGTGTGCTGTTCACTACTAGGAAAAAAGGAATTTTTGTTGTTGTTTTTTTTGCCCTTTAGCCACAGTCATACCCTAATTAAACTAAACAGAGTTATTATAAGCTCACAGGATGTTCCTGCTGAAATTCGTGGAAATCTCCCACTCAGCTTCTTCCCTGAAGCAAACCAGCAAGAAGTTCAGTAACTAACCTCAATCAGCTCCTGTATTTAATCAGATATCGAGCAGAACAGATCCGGACGAGGTAATCGGACGTAATCCAGTGACCCGGTGCTTTAACAGTGATGAGATCAGAGTTGGGACAGAAAAGACCTAAAGGATTTGATCTAATTTAACATAGAAAACAGCCTATTAACTAATATTAAATTTGTAATATGTGTAATAGTTGTTTGTTAAACTGTGGTTGTAACAGAAAACCCTCAACCCCTTTAAAACCCACACTTCATCATTATTCTCGTGGAATAAAACCTTTGAATTTACAAGAAAAAGCTGCTCAATCATATAAAGTATAGTAATTTATAATTTCTTTAAATAATGTATGTTTTCTATACTTTCTATTTCTTTCTGTGAAACAAATTGTTAGAAAGAAGTTGAATGTGCCTTCGCAAATTTATGAGCTGGAATATCTAACAATACATATTTCCGTTGTAACTAAAACACTTACAGCCTACAACACTGAGACCAGGAAGGTCCAATGGAATAGAAATTTCAACTTCTAACAGAGTGAAGAGGCACAACTACTATATAAATATGTGGTGCAACCCAAGGTGATACCACAGCAACCCATACACAGATACTACAGCAACCCATACACAGATACTACAGCAACCCATACACAGATACTACAGCAACCCATACACAGATACCACAGCAACCCATACTACAGATACCACAGCAACCCATACTACAGATACCACAGCAACCCATACTACAGATACTACAGCAACCCATACACAGATACTACAGCAACCCATACTACAGATACCACAGCAACCCATACTACAGATACCACAGCAACCCCATACACAGATACCACAGCAACCCATACACAGATACTACAGCAACCCCATACAGATACCATAGCAACCCATACACAGATACTACAGCAACCCATACACAGATACCACAGCAACCCCTTACTACAGATACCACAGCAACCCATACTACAGATACTACAGCAACCCATACACAGATACTACAGCAACCCATACTACAGATACCACAGCAACCCATACACAGATACTACAGCAACCCATACACAGATACCACAGCAACCCATACTACAGATACCACAGCAACCCATACTACAGATACTACAGCAACCCATACACAGATACTACAGCAACCCATACTACAGATACTACAGCAACCCATACACAGATACCACAGCAACCCATACTACAGATACCACAGCAACCTCATACACAGATACTACAGCAACCCATACGCAGATACCACAGCAACCCATACACAGATACCACAGCAACCCCATACAGATACCATAGCAACCCATACACAGATACTACAGCAACCCATACACAGATACTACAGCAACCCATACTACAGATACCACAGCAACCCATACACAGATACCACAGCAACCCATACACAGATACCACAGCAACCCCATACAGATACCATAGCAACCCATACACAGATACCACAGCAACCCATACACAGATACTACAGCAACCCATACACAGATACTACAGCAACCCATACACAGATACCACAGCAACCCCATACAGATACCATAGCAACCCATACACAGATACCACAGCAACCCATACACAGATACCACATCAACCACATACAGATACCACAGCAACCTCTATACAGATACTACAGCGTGTGCCCGCGTGTGTTCACCTGCTCCAGCACACGTTCCTCAGCTTTTCTCCTGTCTGCTTGTGTTTATCTCTAAGCTTGTTGATCAGCCAAAACACAACAATAGACTCCATTCAGCTGAGTGGCAGCCGAGCCTCTCTCTATTCATCCGGCACCAACCGCCGGCAGCCGGGTCCTCCGCTCATCACCGCGCCGGCTCTTAACCTGCCACCGCGCCGGGGAGGGGTCCTGCACATCCAGGAGAAAACTCACCCCTCCATTCAGAGACGTGCGGCCTGACGGCTCAACGCTCTGCAGATTGATGGGCGTTTTGATGTCACTGTGTGTCTTGTTTGTAACCCCACCCTCTTGATTTGAGTTTTTGTGGTTTTGCGTTCTGTTTTTGTTTTGTATGTATTGTTTGTTTAATTATAATATTTGCACTTGCTTCCGTTTTCGAGTTGAAAGACACTGTGTGTGTGTGTGTGTGTGTGTGTGTGTGTGTGTGTGTGTGTGTGTATGACCGTGAAAAAACCTTCTATTAGTTTCCCAGACATTAATTAAGCCTAGTCCTGAACTACACAGCATGGCAAATGGAATGGAGATTTTCTATTGAAAGAAAAATCCATGAGTCCATGAGCACGCTTAATCTCTCTCCAGGATAAAAGCCCATCATAACGCTTTATTTTTATATATTTTCCTGAAATTGTCTGTTCGAGCCAAGAAGCGTTTGGGTCTCATCTTTTTTATTTTGCAGTTTAATATCTAAAACGAGCAGCTCATCCAGTAAAGAAGCAGGAAATGCGGCTTTCCCCGTCTGCTAAAATAAGCCCTGTCCACGGGCGCTTTTTGACCTTATTTAGACTGAGTTGAGCTCAGGCCTAATGTTCTCATAGCTCTGCATGGAGAAAATGCGGTGAAACCAGGATGCTGAGGCTCCGCCCCCTGCACTGTTTCTGCCCACAAGCTAATGAGGTCACGGCTTTAACACGAGACCAAAACACACGCCGGTGCACTCTCTCCGTTCACCACGGCTAACCCTCACTGCCCCCCATCATTACACGCCTCCGCACCCCCACACACTGACACCTCACAAAGACATATTGCATAATATCACGTCATGCCATCATTCAGAGCACTGAGCAGCGTCTCGTCACCCACCGCCTGACGCAACGCCCTCGCTCTCGCGCAGAAACACTTACTTTCATACGTTAAAGAGCACAACCACACTCAAACAATCAAAAAAAGCAGCGATTTTTAAAAAATAATTATAATTATATATTAAAGACAACTTAAAAATGATGAGCTTCTTTGATTTTACCAAATTAAAAACCTCTGGAATATAATCAAGAGGAAGATGGATGATCACAAACCATCAAACCACCAAACTGAACTGCTTGAATTTTTGCACCAGGAGTAAAGCAGCATAAAGTTATCCAAAAGCAGTGTGTAAGACTGGTGGAGGAGGAGAACATGATGCCAAGATGCATGAAAAAAAACTTTGATTAAAAACCAACCAGGGTTATTCCACCAAATATTGATTATTTTTGAACTCTTAAAACTTCTTTTTATGAATATGAACTTGTTTTCTTTATTTGCATTATTTGAGGTCAGAAAGCTCAGTGTCAAATAGAGTCATAAAATAATCAGATTAAATGTACAGTATAAAACCAGCAAAGTATAAAAACCATCAAATTTTCTCTGGCCAAGACTTTCTGTTGTGAGAATTCCCTTAAATAAAATGATTTGTGGATCCAAATACTGTACAGAATCTTTTATTTTCGAATTAAAATTGAATTGTGTTGGGAATGGAGTGGTTCTATCCTGGCTTCTCCATTTCTATATATGAAGGATCTTCATACGGACACACTGTCTACGGACCCTGCAGAATCCTGCTGCGCCAACACGCGGGCAGTTGACTCTGGCACTCAGGTGGGCACTGGAACTAATATAGCAGGGTCATTAGGGAAGAGTTTAGAGGCAGAATCGCTGACACGACCCAACTGTCTCAAAGAGTCCCTGACTTGCAGTTTGAAGCAAGATGACCATTATTCTCCAACACCACCACCAGCAGCAGCAGCACACCGTTACAGTCTATCTGTTACAGTCTGAGCAGTACAGGCCAAAAGTTTGGGCACAGCTTCTCTTATTCAGTGCGTTTTCTTTATTATCATGATTATTTACATTGTAGATTCTCACTGAAGCATCAAAACTATGAATGAACACATGTGGAGTTTTATGTACTTAATAAAAAATGAGCTGAACCTCCACAGTCACCGGACCTGAACCCAATCCAGATCCAGGTTTGGGGTGAGCTGGAGCACAGAGTGAAGAAGACAAAGGAGCAACAAGTGCTAATAAACACATCTGGGAACTCCTTCCTTCCTTCAAGACTGTTGAAAACTTTTTATTTCAGGTGGCCACCTCTTGAATGAAGCTCATTGAGAGAATGATGCCAAGAGTGTGGAAAGAAGTAATCAGAGCAATCAGAGTAATCAGTGCTTCAGTGAGAATCTACAATGTAAATAGTCATGAAAATAAAGAAAATGCATTAAAAAAGAAAAGGTGTGTCCAAACTTTTGGTCTGTACTATAAATATATATATATATATATATATATATATCTTCAGCTACTGGTTAGAGTCTGATGGCTGGACTATGGGAACATAGTTCTGGTATTTGGGAGTATTATGATGCACTCGATGAAGAATCTTGTATTCGTGTTCTTTTTTTGTCGTGTCTCCTCAATGCGCTGGAGTTCAGTCTTTAAAGAGCACGAAGCACGACGAAGAAAAGCAAAAAAAGTTCATTAAAAATGTATGAGTACCATTTTTCAAGTTCTGACACATTATTATGCGTAGCTGTGGAGCGGTGATGCGGCTGCGGTTGGGGAGTGGGAGGGGAGTGGGGGGCTTCGCTGACACTCTGGCGCCTCTTCAATGCATTTGGAGTTTTTGCTCGGTGGACTGCCTCCCAGACATGCATTTCATCAGCTTCTGCCCAGTCTGCCACCGGCGCCGCGAACAGCCTCGCTGACATGCAGCATGCCAACGGACGCTCCAAGCCAAAGTTACCAGATGCTTCCTGGATGAGCTGAAAACAACCAAACGCAGAACTCCAGACCAGCGCTCTCGCTCTTTATCTCCCCGTATCTCCATCGCCCAGACCCACCAACCGAGCCCTCGCGAAACTCCCGCTTCTCCCCGAGATTAGGGTCCTGATTTATGCAGAGAGAAGCACATAAAGCACTAGCGGAGAGAGAAATCTGTGCCATCTTGTGTGGGTGAAGCGCTGCAGGAGTTCTCAAGGCTGCCTGATGAATTTACAAGCAGTAAACGGTGGACTGAAGCCCTTAATTAGGCGAGGTGAAAGAGCGAGTTCAGCACTGGGTGGGTAAAGGGAATCGACTGAGCAGAAGCAGCACTCTGAGGGGGGGGAGAGTGATGCTGCTGACAGAGTAAACCCGCGGCAATGAAGAAGTCCATACCTCAATAACACCCCCCTTCATCAGTCTCTGCCACCGCCACTCGCCTCTGAAGCCGGCAGCGCGGCGGCTAACCCCGGGTTGATGGACTATAGCGGCTGCAGCCGGAGAGAGCTCTCTGATGGGGAAGCGGCGAGCTGTGTTTATGCTTGTGCTGTAAAAGGCTTTTCTCTCAGAGCTGTGGGGGGGGGGAAGGCAGCGTTCTCTGGAACCGGGTGCGATGCTCTTAAGGAACAACCAGCTGCTGCATTATTTCATCGTGTTCAGTGATGTTTTTTGTTGGTGGCGTTTTTTAGGTGGCGATGAAAAGGAGGAAGTGACGGAGGGAGAAAGTGAGGGACGCTGTGTTAAGGGTGACTAAAGGACAACTACAGGACAAACTCAGATCAGGTCAGATAATAGAAAAAGACTCAATAAAACTTTTTGAGTCAGGCAGGAATCAGATCCTCACTCTGCAACCAGTAAATAAACTCACAGAATGTTTCCGTCTCGTGTTTACCAAGCCATGTGCTCCCTAACACATGGCCCTCTCTGTGTTCTCCTTGTCTCCGCCCTTGTCTTCTGTGCTGACACATGTGTTATTTGTAGCTCCACCCCCTCGTTACCTTCCCCCGAGGGTTCCTGTTTCTTGTTACTTTCCTGTATTGTATATATATATATATATATATATATATATATATATATATATATATATATATATATATATATATATATATTCCCTTTGTTTCAGTGTCCCTTGTCGGTTCTTGTGTGTTTTACATCTGTTAAGGTTGCCTGTTGCATGTGCTCAGTCTTGTTGGTTTTCTGTTTTTTCGTTTATATTGATATCTCAGTTTAATAAATACTCGCATTTGCATCTGCCTTTTGCAAAATCTGTGTGAAAGTTGATTTTGCTCTGTGCCGAGGTTTTTGGCAGCAATCATGTCAAAAACATTTGCCAACTAGAAACTCGGTCTGAAATCATGTAGAGCATCACCAGTGCAATAGATATAGGAGATTAAAACTTTTAACTGTTAGCAAGGGAAAAGATGGTCTTGGTTTTTATTAGTGTACCTCCATAATCCTGTCTACTTCACTCTTCTTCACTATTTCACACTCTACCTCACGCTACCTTCCTCTATCTGCCGCTTCCTCTCTCTACTTCCTTTTTCACATTGTGTTATCTTGCTGTACCTCACTCTACCTCACTTTATCACACTCTGCCTCACTCTGCCTCTCATTATGTCTTGTGAGCACAGTCTGCAGAACCAATCAGCCTGATTAACACTTAAAACTGACATGAATAAATTCTTCTGTAAACAAAAGTTTACACATTAAACATTAAAACGAAGATTTCAGACCATTAAACGGACGTGGCTCGTGTTAGCATGTCTCGCGTGCTGTTTAACTGAGTTTAAATTGAAATGGAGCTCTGTAGGAGTCCACTTAAATCTGTTATTTTACTATGTGAGATATCCTGCAGTGCTGCAGTGTGTTTTTTAAAACACCACTCCACGTTTTGTCTTGGTGAGGCCAGTTTGTAAACAGCAGAGAGAGGCAGTGTTACTGCAGAGTTTTGGAAGGTGAATGCATTAGTGAGTGTGAGTTCATGCTGAGTGCCCCAGTGTTCTCTAAACCTCATCCATCACCGCCGTATCTCCATGTCTGACACAGTGCATCCCCCTGACACCTGTCACTGCCTGTTTTCCTGACAGTTATAAAGAAAAAACACATTTCTGTCCGATTAAAGCGAGCGCTCTCCCGCCGCCGGTACCGGCTCTCGCTCGGGAACGCTCCCGCTGTCGCCCGCGGACCAGAACCGGAACAAACCGCGGGCGCTCTGCGTTATTACCCGTATTAATTAAGAGAGGGATGTGCCATTACGCCGCCTCTTATCTGGAGGAAAAGTGGGATCCCTGTGACCTTTCTCTCTCTGCTAATCTCACACGATGCTCTGACCTTTCAAAAGACTGAGTTTAAAATTTCACAACAACGCTGACGTTCATCTGCGCTGCCCTCAGGTGACGAAAACCGGCGAGAACTTTAAAGAGTGCCTGAAATTAATGTGCTGTGAAAGTGAGGCTGAATATTAATCACGGAGGAAATTATTTACCGGACCCAATAAAGCCATAATTTACTGTTAATTTATAATTTTTTTTGTCACGTTCAAAAGTTAATACAAGAGCATCCTGAGATAATATTATACCTCACTCTATCCTCATTTTACCTCATATTCCTCATATTCACTCTACCTCACACTTCCTTCTTCTGCCTTACTCTCTGCTAACTTGATTTACCTCAATATACCTCACTCCTCCCCTCTACTCTACCTCACTCTTCCCTTCTCTACCTTACTCTACCTCACTTTTCATCAATCTAACTCAATCTTTTTCACTATTCCTCACTCTACCTCACTCTACCTTCCTCTGCTTTACCCTCTGCCTCATGCTATCTTGATTTACCTCACTCTACCTCAACCTCTACCTTCACTATTCCTCTCTCAAGCTCACTCTGCCTCACCCTACCCCTCTGTTCTTTACTCTACCTCACTATTCACTAATCTACCTCACTCTACCTCATGCTTCCCTCCTCTGATTTACCCTCTGCCTCATGCTATCTCGATTTACCTCAATCTATCTCACTCTTCCCCTCTCTACCTCACCATTTCTCTTTCTATCTCACTCTGCCTCACTCTACCTCACTATTCATCATTCTACCTCAATCTTTTTTTACTATTCCTCACTCTACCTCACTCTACTCTCACTCTACCATCCTCTGCCTCACACTATCTTAATGTACATTCCTCTACACCATACCTCTACCTCCCACTACCTTTCTTCCTGCCTTATTCTACCCCTCTCTACCTCACTATCACTCTCTCTATCTCACTCTGCCTCACCCTACCTTACCTGATCCCACTCAACCTCACTATTCCTCGATCTACCTCACTCTTCTTCACTATTTCTCACTCTAGTTCATGCTACCTTTCTTTCTGCCTCACTCTTCCTCACTGTACCTCTCTCTGCATCAGTACACTATTTTGCTGTACCTCGCTCTACCTCACTTCCTCACACTCTGCCTCACTCTGCCTCCAGCCTCGTTGGGTCCTGTGAGCACAGTCTGCAGCATGAAGAGCTCTGTGTTGCTGTAAGCAGGCAGGCAAATTAAAAATGCACTTTATTTTAAAGCACGTTATTTACTATGTTGTTGCAGATCTTTTGATTAAAGATGATTGATTGTACATCTCTACTTTAAGCTATTGATTGGCTGTTTAAAAGCAAGCGATGTCTGTAGCGGGAAGCAGCTGCAGTAGTGGACAGGAGAGAGAGACGCCGGGCAGGACAGAGAGTCCTGAGTGAACGGTGTGAGGAGATGTATGGCACCAGATTTGCCAAAGCCATTAAATCTTGTTCACATTCTGCTTAATGCTGCTGCGGCTGATTTACGCCTGTAGGTATTACACCAGCAGAACTAGAGCTAGAGTCATTTAATCTAGCCTAGCTTAGCCTAGCCTAGCTTAGCTTAGCTTAGCGTAGTGCATGGAGAGTGCAACACAGAGACAGCATGCATTCTTATCAAGCCCTAAGATATGAAAAGAAATTTATATATGAATAATAATAATACAAAATAATTAAATAATAATTATAATAATTAAATAGATATAAAACAGCCCAGACTTTACAGAATGTTCTGAGAGTTCTGATGTAGACGCTACTGTCTGTCTGTCTGCCGGCGTGAATTATGGGTACAGACAGGGGTCCTATATTTAGACAGCGATTCGCTCAGTCACCCCTCAGCTGTCCTCTTTTTCATTCAGCTTCATTTCTCCAGCGCCGCTGTCCACCGGCATCAACAGCAATCCGAGTCGCGCATAAAGGTGAGCATAAATCCGAGCGCGGATGTGACAAACGCCTTTTGAGGAAGCGCCGAATCCCCGCGTCTGAGGTGCCAGCAGAAACTGTAGATGAATAAGATGAATAAGGACATGTAGCACGCCTTTCTCCCCTCCAACAACGGCTCTACCCAGGGATTATCATTTGATAAAGCTCTTTATTTAGCCTTTGAATGCAGAATACAGCTTTTATCACGGCCAGCACTTAGTACACAAAACAGAAAGGCGCTGGGGGACGCTGGGGACGGTGTTCCGATAAGACTGCGGGCGGATTCGCGGTGGAGGGAAAAGCCGAGGTGCTGACAACAGTAAAAGAATTCCTTTAATACTCAGAAGCCGAGCAGATGTCTGGGCTGAAGGGCATCTAATCAGCAGAGGATTTCCATACCGGCCCGGTGCTAATCTCACCAGCATCGCTCGTCTGGCTGAGCCTCGCTTCCTGGAGAACGCAGCAGAACCGGAGAACACTGGCCCGGTTCTGAGCTGCACTCAGAGGTCAGCGCTACGGCAGGAATAACAACATACGAGCATGAATTCATCATATAGATTTATACGGCCATTTTTCTATGACTCGATAAGATCGAACAGAAACAGAGCACAAATAGTGCAACAATAAAAAAATTATATTTTAAGTACTCTTACAAATAAAGGTGTTACAAATAGGGTGTATAAAAAAAATCTACATATACATATACCATATTTATTTCTCGTACTATAAGCTGCACTTAAAATCCTTTAATTTTCCTAAAAATCATCAGAGCTCCTTATATATAATCCGGTGCTCCTTATGTATGAATTCTATCAGTCAGGTATTAAGGAGCAGTAAAGCCACTCCACTGAAGTACAGAGTTATACAGGAGATTCAGTATTAGCTGATTAGCTGCTAACCACGCTAAGCGCTAGTTAGCTCTTTTACCGTTCAAAGGCAAGCATTATTTGTCTGTAGTCTGCAGGTTTACAGTGTTAAAACAAGCTACGTGGGATGAACCGCTAACAGTTAGCCGCTAATGCTAATGCTCCAGCCTTAGAGCTGAAAGAAATTTACTGTAAGTAAATGTAAGAAATCTGTGTAGATTAACATCCAGCACTCGTTTGACTTTAAAGAAAGTCTTTATTTAAGAATCACAGTTTTGTTTACTTAACTTAGCTTTACAGATCTCACCGCTGGGTGCTAAATTAGAAGAAAAACATGGTGACACCCCTGTTCCTTACTAGTGTCATTTAAAAAGCACCTTATAGTGTGAAAAATATGTGCAGATAAATGCTCTCAGTGTTGTACTTTAGATCCCATCATTCTGATTGAGTAAATTTCAATGAACTTAGATTTTGATCTTTATATTAAAAAGTAGATGTTATAGAAAAACAGTTTTCATAAAAATATATAGTCAGTTTTTCACCTTGCTAAACGTATATTGAATTGTAACCCCCTGTATAATAATACACATTGTGAAACAATATGATAATACAGTGTGAAGAAGCTGTTATGTTTTTATTAACTTTCACATGTTTTAAAATGTGATTTTTTAATTTAAATAAAATCGTTTCACACTCACACGTTTTTCACGACATCTCTGAGAGAACTGTTTTTAGCGTCGTTATTTTTAGGAGGGTGAAATCATTTATTTACACCTCCTGCTCTGCTCTACATTCAATTAAACAGGTCCAGTTACTCGCAGCTCTGCGGCTGTAAAAACACACTGTTCTACATGATAATAGAATTGTCTGCATGAACAGACATGTGGCCACAGGTCAGTGCAGCGTTCTTAATTTCCAATGGGACATGCCAAAAGTCATGGGACTCAAGTCCTACTAGCTCCTGTCAGTGATGGCACAGTTTCAGCCAAATACTGAATACAGCTCTGAATCAATGAAGAGAGCACTTCAGTTTCTGAATCAGTTTCTCTGATTTTGCTATTTATAGGTTTATGTTTGAGTAAAATGAACATTGTTGTTTTATTCTATAAACTACAGACAACATTTCTCCCAAATTACAAATAAAAATATTCTCATTTAGAGCATTTATTTACAGAAAATGAGAAATGACTGAAATAACAAAAAAGATGCAGAGCTTTCAGACCTCAAATAATACAAAGAAAACAAGTTCATATTCATAAAGTTTTAAGAGTTCAGAAATCAATATTTGGTGGAATAACCCTGGTGGTTTTAAATCACAGTTTTTTGTTCATGCATCTTGGCATCATGTTCTCCTCCACCAGTCTTACACACTGCTTTTGGATAACTTTATGCTGCTTTACTCCTGGTGTAAAAATGCAAGCAGTTCAGTTTGGTGGTTTGATGGTTTGTGATCATCCATCTTCCTCTTGATTATATTCCAGAGGTTTTTAATTTGGTAAAATCAAAGAAACTCATCATTTTTAAGTGAGTGATTATTTTTCTAGAGCTGTGTATTCATGTTAAACTTCATGTTGAAGTGTATGACAATGAGGTAGAGGTTTATTTACTGAGATTTACTCAACATTAAAGAATGTTTCTTTAATTTCATTTTGTTTGTATAAAAGGATGCATGTTTCAATAGGCTAGAACATCCTTTATTAATACATTTTCAAGGTCTTGGCAAGGTTTATAACTACAGCCACTGTATAATATCACTTCCAGCTGGGTTGTCATGGATTTGTACCTCATTACACCTGACATCTGTGTTATTTCACGCTGCCACACAGCGCGTTTTACACTGGCTTTCACTGAATAACAAAATAAATTGACGGTGGTGTGAAATGAAAGTGTTCGGGGATTAATTAGCTTCCTTTTCCTGAAACAAGTCGAATGACAAATTCTTTAAACATGTAATTTATTGACCTTTATTTTTTTTTTTTAAATAAATATATAAAATGAAGCGAAGATGTGAAAGATGGAGTAATACAAGGTCTGACATTTCCTTGTCTCTTTTGTGTCATCTTACCGCAATCTGATACCATAAACCATAATGTACCTGCCATGTCTGCCCTTTACAAACACCAATCCGCAAACAGAACGGACAATAATAATTGCTAATTAGGTTTAAATATCGTATAGAGCGCTTTCAAGGCATAAAAATAGCCAAAGGTTAGACACATATATACGCCTCTCCTCCGGCAGAGAGATAATTAGAAACCCTGCCTTCTATAAATTCTGAATTTCTTCACATTCGCTGAACGATAAAGCAAAGTAGCGGCTTTATTTCTGTATAACGATGATGAAAAGCCTTCCAGGAGTCACGCTTATACACACCTCGCATCCTTTTTCTCTTCCTCCTGAGCCGTGAAGCAATGAATTAGACTCATTTCTTGCTTTTAAAAGCTGTAATTTAGTCTTGTTTTTTTTCTTCCAGTAGGTTTTAGTTACAGTAACCCAGTTACAGCCACAACCACTATTAAAGGTGCATTCACACCTCGCTTTAGTTCAGTCTGGACTTTTTAAAAACAGTTTAGCAGGAGTGAACACTGCCATGAACCACAGTCTGGAACAAACACCAGAATTTGCTCCATCATTGAAGCCACGTCGCTCAAATATAGAGGTTTTGCTAAGATCAGATTTGTGTATCTACTCAAAATGCTACTGTCAATGTTTTCAACAAAAATAAATCTGCCTGGTGCTGCTCATGTATTCTTACACAGTAATAATACGACATGTAAAGAACTATCAAAATCCTTATACTTTCAACTAATATACACTCTAATATACGATTACTGACAAAGAAACCTCTAGAGTGAAATGATTTGAAGTCTGTACATTCAAAAATTTTGATCAAAACATGATCAATTCCAGGAAGATTTACAATATCTGGAAGCATTTGCATCTCAAATTATCTCAGATTATTTTTGAGCAGCTCTAAGTCTTTTGGTACAAAGAAAATAGCATGTGGCGTCTCCTGACATAACTGTATTATAAGCACTCTGTGCCAGTTTAAACCCGTAAAGCTTAGTTTCTTTTTAATTCACTAAAACAACTTGTCTTGGCATCTTGGCATCATGTTCTCCTCCTCCACCAGTCTTACACACTGCTTTTGGATAACTTTATGCTGCTTTACTCCTGGTGTAAAAATTCAAGCAGTTCAGTTTGGTGGTTTGATGGTTTGTGATCATCCATCTTCCTCCATTTTTCTTGATTATATTTCAGAGATTTTTAATTTGGTAAAATCAAAGAAACTGGGTAAAATGTTAATTAAAACATGATCAATTCCTTGAAGATTTACAATTTTTGGAAGCATTTGCATCTCAACTTATCTCAGATTAATTTTGAGCAGCTGAAAGTCTTTTGGTAAATAGAAAGATAATAGCATGTGGCGTCTCCTGACATAACTGTGTTATAACAAGTGAAAGGGGAACTGACAAAAACAAGGAGAGAAAACACACCAAAAATAGGCTGAGGTTCAATAAACACAGAGTACAGAGTAACACACACACACACATCCTCTTGTTTCTGACTCTAACTCACAAGAATAGCCGGAGGTTTCACGGTACGCCATTATTCTGTACATAAATCTCAGTTAAACCTGAACCACATTCATCAAATCCCACTTCTTCATCACTCTGGATTTATTATAAATGCCCATTTTACTCTCCACACATCTGCCGTTCCTCACGCCTCCGCTCCTCAATGGCGACTAGTTACAGGAATCACAGCTGTAAAGTAATATTCTTCAGGACAATGATGGGCAGGTGATTGATAGGTCCTGTGCATGACTGTGCCAAAGGGAAAGGCCATGAGGCTCTGATTGAAATGCCAGAGAACTGGCAAACCATAACCATCCATTTTCCTCCCCATTATCAGGCAGCCTGGTGCAGAGAAAGTAAAAATACAGCAGCGCTCTTGTTCTTTCTTCTGCCAGAACCCCCGCCAGCCTCATCACGCTCTGATGGCTGCTGGCTATTGAGCTACTGTGTTAGCGCTGTCACTACTAATGAACTGCACAGCAAATACAGATTAAAATAAAGTGAAATAAAATAATGCATGTCTAGTGCTTTGAAAAAAAAGAAGAAGTAACCAGACTGTGTTCGGAATATACCTGCAGAATCAGCCATAATAAAACCATGCCAGTTTCAGGTTAGTTACACTTTCTTTTTCATTTACTGGTAAAACTTGTTCCTAAGAAGGGCTGTGTAATGGAAAAAAATACAATATGATACATATCACGATACAAGGGTTCATAATTCAATATTGTCAATCAATACTGTGATACTGTAAGCAAGGCCATATGTATATTGAACATGTTTTAATCCAATTTTAGTAAAACTATCAAAACATTTTTTTTCTTTTTTATCCAATCAGAACAGTGGAATCCAACTACTATCCAGTGGGCGGGACTTAACCACTGTCTCACACTGTCTCACATCTTTATATGTTAATTAACTGTCAAAGAATTTATCATCTATTTTTAAAAATCTATACAGTATGGAAAAACAAAATATTGCAATCATTTTTATGTTGATAAAAATATAATAATATAAATACTGTAAAACTAAATGCGAAATGGAGAAATGTGAGTTTTCATGTAAACTACCAGCCTTGCCCAGCATCACTACTACAGTGTTAGCACACCGGCTATGGGTTTCGTCCTACATTACTACCTGACTTGTCAATCATCACTACAGCAGTGTTAGCACACCAGCTATAGGGCCTTCTCCAACAGGTTGCACATCTTAGGAACTTCTTTTCATATCGTTACCAACCAGGTTCAACATCACTGCTGACCCGACATAGCTACACAGCATTTCCTTCGTCTTTAAGCCTCCACTGTTGAAAAGCCACCAGCTTAAGAATTAAAGGCTAATTTATACTTGTGCGTCAAAACTACACCTTCGCCATGTACCCTACACTGTAGCCTAGCTTAACACGCACCTCCCTGCAAATGTTAAAAACCAATGTAGATCTGCTGATACGCGCACACAGAAGTATAAACGCTTTCTGCTGCGTAGCGCACTCTCGCTGGATACCTGTAGACTACAGTGTAAAGTTCGATGCTGAAGTATAAATTGTCCTTAAGATGATAATAATAATTATTCTGCATTCAGCCCTGCAGCTGAAAAGCAGCCGTTAAGTGTTTCTAACCAAGACTTTTGACACCTGAAGATAAATACAGTACCTCATCAGTGTCTCATCAGACAGTAGCATCTCTTTTTTTTTATATCTTGTATCTTGTCTTTAACCACGTTGACCACCATGACTAGAGACGTGAGGTTAATTACATTATCATATTACTATATAACTTAATACAAGCGCATTAATTACACAGGACAGCAATAACAGGCTGATTACAGGCATCACGCTCGTGATGTCATGTTGAAGTGTATTATTCCTGATGGTGTGTGTGTGTGTGTGTGTGCACTGTGTTCCTGCAGTAGATGATTGTGTACACAGTGTGAGCGGCAGCAGCAGCGTGAGGTCTGACCCTGTCACCGCGTGTAACGGCCTCCAGCGAGAGGTCTGCACCGGCTGCCCAGCACACAGCAGCCAATTAAAATTCAGGGAAAGGCCCCGCTGCTCGAGTTGATTGGTGGAGACTCCTCCTGTGATCGGCCGCCGTCAGATCCTGCAGTTTCTAGTTGGCCGCCCCCTTTGATCCGGCTACGATTCGTCAAATAAATCATTTTCTCCTTGGCCTCCCGACCGCAGCCGGCGAGCTCGAGTCTCGTTCCCGCGCCGCAGGGTCACAGGACGGTCCGCCGTCAGCCAACAGGACAACACGCAAGCAGGACGAGGTAACGGGCTGGGAGTTAATGGAGGACGATGTCGCGCTGTCGTTCCTGCGTCCAAAACTCTTCATCCACATTTAATTCACCTCTACTGCTGCACTCTCACTTCATTACTTACAGCTGTAGCACTGAGTGACCGCTCACTTCCTGCTGCTGTCTATAAAAGTCATAACAGGTAATGAGGTCAAATCCAGAGGTTACTCCTACTGACAGACCACGTGTCCTTTAATATACCTTACTAATGGTTAAAAAGTGAAGAGGCAATGCAGCAAAATATATACAGATCTGTATAAAAATAAGAGAGCACTTAAAAATATGATTTTCCTTGATTTTATCAAATTGAAAACCTCTGGAATATAATCAAGAGGAAGATGGATGATCACAAACCATCAAACCACCAAACTGAACTGCTTTCCTAACATTTTTGCACTAGGAGAAAAAGGCATAAAGTTATCCAAAAGCAGTGTGTAAGACTGGTGGAGGAGAACATGATGCCAAGATGCATGAAATTAAAATTGTGATTAAAATCCACCATGGTAAATTAGATCTCTTAAAACTTTATAAATATGAACTTGTTTTCTTTGCATTATTTGAGGTCTGAAAGTTCTGCATCTTTTTTGTTATTTCAGTCATTTCTCATTTTCTGTAAATAAATGCTCTAAATGAGAATATTTTTATTTGGAATTTGGGAGAAATGTTGTCTGTAGTTTATAGAATAAAACAACAATGTTCATTTTACTCAAACATAAACCTATAAATAGTAAAATCAGAGAAACTGATTCAGAAACTGAAGCGCTCTCTTCAGAGCTGTATTTTTATTATATAAAATGCATAAAAAGCAACAATTTAAATTATACATTATACATATACAAACTGATTAAAAAAATACACTTATAATATATTATAACAGGTCTTTGTGTGCTCTAAGTAAATGTATAGACTTTTATTAGATAAATACTATTTTAACATACAAATTATAACCACAGCTTATAATATATAATGATCACAACGTAACGCATAATAAACATGGTTATACATTTTTAGAAATACTTATGAACGAATATGCATTATAATATGTTATGAATGTGTTTATAGAGTCTAATAGAGATTACATTCATAGAAATTGTAACCGATGTCTGTTCAGAGAATGCTGATGATGTAATAAGTTTATTTCGGAGAAAGGTTCACATCTACTATAGAAAAAAGGCGAAACTCTGAACTAAAAAACGAGGTAAAAGCAGCCTGAGAGTGTTCAGTACTGAGTGATTTCAGGAGTCCAGAAGTCTGAATGTAGAGTTGAGCAGAGGAACAGCAGGGGGGATGTTTAGCTCTGTACAAACAGCAGCCGCTACAGAGGACGCTGGTGGAGATGTTTAAATGGGGGCTGAACTTGATGTAGGAGAAGAAGCCAAATCTTACAGCCTACAAATCCTGATCCGTTCCTCTTTTCCTCAGTTCGTGGGATGTCTGGCACTCCATATATCCATATATAACATATATGTACACTAAAATCTGAGTTTTCTCACAGAATTTCCTATATTTAAAGAAGATATTCAATTTAAATCCTGGTTTATCTCCTGTTTGAAGTTGAATTTGTGTTTGTTTTTTTCAAACAATGCATTGTTATAAAACAGTCTTAAACAAGGGCATCCATATCCACCGCAGTTTCCATAGTAAAGAGTTTTTTTTTGCTGAAACATATGGTGTATGATGGAGCAACTGAGCTCAAACTGAACATTTCACAGCATAATAACATAATCGAGCACATCAGCATCATATCTGAAGAGGGGCTTAATTGATGTGTCTTTTTATTACAGGGCATTTATTGGGGCTAGGGCAGGGAATTGCCCAATCCATTTAAATTACGAGTCCCCTCTGTTAAGGGAGTAGGAATTCCCATTTAAATTAGATTGTCGGCTACTCGAGCTTATCTAATGAATGACTTAATACACTATATGATAATCCAACACAAACCCTTCATTAACTCGTCCTGCGCACTGTCCTGACTCTTAATCGGCATACAGCTCAAATACTTTCACCACCATTAGATTTTTTAAATGTATAAGTAGTAGAACTGTCCATTGTGCAATCAAATTTTTGCTCATTACAAAAAATAGATGCACTCAGAAGAAATCGAGAATTACCAGGATTGAGACTTAGTGAGTAATTTTGATCAGTGACCAGTAATAATAAACGTAGACGCCTCATTACGGTCTAAAGCAAAATCCAACACTGCCGCCATATTGGATGGGTCTCTCCTCATTCTAGATAAACACTTACATTAATAGCCATACCATATGTCTATCTTTGTTAAAGAGCATAATGCAAAGTATTTCAGAATGAAAACACATATTTGTAATGTGTGACAGCGTCCTGTATCATTACTACATCTCAAACCGTGTGTAAATTGGATAAAAGTTCATAGAGTTGTGATTATTATAGTTGTATTAAACACCTTCCTCAGTGCAAATAAATGCACTCGAAAAATGCCGCATGGGAGACCCATCCAATATGGCGGCCATGCTGATACTTCAGCTCTAATACGTTAGTTTATGAGGCATCTACATGTATTATGTCTATGGATTTGAGATTAAGAGACATGCAAACTTTACAAGTTTCATGCTTGGCCATGCATGTAAAAGCAAGGCGGGGCTATTATGAGGCTGTTCTCCAAAAAAACTTCCAAAGCAGTCATTAAGCAATCACAAGAATAGGGATAGATAGCCGTGGTAAGAAGAAGAGTGACCCAACAGCCACAACTGCTAGTCATTCTGTTAGTGCCAGCACCATTGGCAGACGGATGTAAGACGCAGGACTACATGCAAGCAGACCTTTACAAAAACTGTCCTTATATCTGCAGCAACTGTGTATAGAGAATGTTGGAGTTATTATTATGGGATGGATTATCACATTATTATCACAACATTAGGAACCTCTACAACTCTCTACATGCTGAGGCATGTTGTTAAATGTTACACGTGCGTTACACAAACACTACTGCTGTATGTGTAGATCAATAAATATTACTCTAAATATCAGCATAATTTTTTATAATGATTTATTGTTCCTGATCACAATCCCTCACGTCCTTCTGAGTGTAGATACTGTATTTTTTAATGATGATGAGTATATAAAATACACTTTTTTTGTATAATATAATCATATATCATCGTTTTACAGGTATTACTGCTGGTAAAGATACAACACAAGCTTTCCAATGAGAGATTTTAGAAAAAGGGTTTATTTAGAAAAGGTTGAATTACACTGAGTATAAATGGGAACTGAACTGGGGGTGTTATTTGATGTTCTTTTTTAATGTCTTGCTTTCATGTTTGGAATCTGCTCTCGCGCTCTTTCCCTCGGCTGCTCTTTCTGCAACTGTTTCATAAACAATTCTGCCTTTTAGGTATTCTTTGAGAATTATTAGAAGCGGTAGTGATTTACAATGAAGCATTCATTTCCATCCCATTGGCTAAAGTTGACTTTGACGGTGCTGATCTTGGGAAGCCGGATAAATAAATATATTAATAAATATGCAAAGTTATTCCACCCCGGTGTGCCGTGGCGTGAACTGCGATTGACACCCGTACTCTAAACACGGCACGCTCCAGCGGTTCAGAGCGGCTCGGCCCGGCCGTGGCCGAGAGGTTAGTGGGGCATTTCTTTGGTGACCTTATTTTATTTGCATGATTATAACATTTAATTAGGCATGCTAATGCTAAAAACAAATTATCCTTTTGAACTTAATGGCTGCAGATGTAACGGCAAGACGTAATGACAGGATAAAGAGCAGGACTCATCAGGAACTCATTAAAATTCCTCCCATCTTATCCATTCTCTCTGTACAATCAGTCTAATCTATAGGGAGTTTAAAGATGTATACGATATAAAAAGCTGCGCTTAATTATAGGCTGTACAAACAGAAATTAATGCTCATACATTAGCAACACACACACACTCACACACACATACACACACACACACACTCAGAAAGTCACTTTGAAAGGACAGATTAGAACAAACACTTTTAGTCTGACAGTTAAACAAAATTTTTCAGAGCATGTTCAAGAGATTTTCAGTATTTTCTTTTTCATACAGCACGCTCACCCTCTATAAACCAGTTATTACCAATCAGTAGATCAATAAATAACAACAATTATCCATCAGTTTAAAGTGTATACCTCTACACACACACAAACAGGAAGATTAAAAAACTTGATTGGAGAGCCTGAAAAAAAGCGGGACATTAACTTGATATGAATATTTAATCAAGTGTCAGTCCGTATTATTTAGTTTAGTCTAAACTGAAAGCAGAAGCGTTTCTGAGTGGAGAAGAATATGGATAAAATATTGTGTTTAATGGTACCAGTGTGCTGGAACCACTATTCCTGCTAATCCTAATTAATATATTCATTCTATAAACTGGGGTGTTCTTCTTCTTCTGATCATGCCACACATCATCTTTACGTACTTACGTCACACGTACAGCCTCTAAAAAAGGATCCGGCTCAGTTTTACTGAGCGCGAGCGGCTGGTGGAGCAATGGAGACTTCAGAAGAGGAAACTCAGAGCTCAGTAGCTCATTCACTCATAGTAAAACCAAAGAAACGAAGGAGTGAAGATTCTGACTGAGCTTTCTCTCTCTCTCTCTCTCTCTCTCTCTCTCTCTCTGTCTCTCTGACTGAACATAACCTGGATTCGAATTCATCCTCTCTGAAAGGAGAAGACCGCATCACACCCGCCCAGTTTAAAATGATTCTTCCGCATGATCGGTGTAATTACCCATTCTCACCAGAGAGGGCACTAAAATTTACTGACATCAGCTTTAATGTTCTATTTAACACACTCAGCACAAACTGTACACACTGTACTGTTCACGGTTTATTCTCTATTATATTATCTGATCATTTATTTCCGAGTATTGCGTGAGACTCAATCCAGGACCTCCAGCCACAGTCGTTCAAGGTCCAGTAAACTCCCAATCTGCCCGATTACAGAGATTTGATCAATGACCCAAAGTTACTTGGGCACAAATGGTGTGGCTAAAGGGAAGCAGGGGGGGTATTATCAGTCTGGCACAGCGGCACGAGGACCTCACTGATAAAATCTGCCTGATTATTCTGCCTGTTATATTCCAGCATAGCAGAAGCCCAGTCTAATTCCACCACTGTCCTGCTCTGTATCAGATACACATGCTCGTGCAGCAGCATACAGTAGCATTATATATATTTAATAATGCCCAGCAGTAAATACACACACACACACATCACACAACACACAAGGCCATATCTATGGGGTCCTGCTGTACACTGCACTACCTGACAAAGCCCTGAGACCTGCTGAACATAATCAATATTCCATTCACACTTTCACAGGGCAAAAAACGCATACACAAACACACTTACAGTATACACACACAAATATATATACAGCTCTAGAAATAAAATTAAGAGACAACTTAAAAATGATGAGTTTCTTTGATTTTTACCAAATTAAAATCCTTTGGAATATAATCAAGAGGAAGATGGATGATCACAAACCATCAAACCACCAAACTGAACTGCTTAAATCCAAAAGCAGTGTGTAAGACTGGTGGAGGAGAACATGATGCCAAGATGCATGACAAAAAAAACTGTGATTAAAAACCAACCAGGGTTATTCCACCAAATATTGATTATTTCTGAACTCTTAAAACTTTATGAATATGAACTTGTTTTCTTTGCATTATTTGAGGTCTGAAAGTTCTGCATCTTTTTTATTATTTCAGTCATTTCTCATTTTCTGTAAATAAATGCTCTAAATGAGAATATTTTTTATTTAGAATTTGGGAGAAATGTTGTCTGTAGTTTATAGAATAAAACAACAATGTTCATTTTACTCAAACATAAACCTATAAATAGCTAAATAGCATTTTTTCAGAGCTGTATATATCTGTATATGAGCTACTACTGGAAACACAGTACAGAGTTCCTCTATTCCTCTATTCTATATCTCTAGTCTTGTCACAATAACAATATGTTTTTATTTGGATTGCTTTTATATTGTCCCAAAATTAATTGCAGTAAATTATATTAGTGTGATTGTAAGAGAACATTAAGGCAGTTCCAAGTAGGGGAAGAAAACTCGATATTTCACAAGATAATTTCTCCTAAATAATCAAATCGCAGGAATTATTGATTTATTGGCGTCAGTTTCACAGTGTTTTCACAGTGTTTTCTGGGTGCAGCTCTCAGGGCAGCTCTGTGGCATGTGGTGGTGCTGCCAGGTTCTGGCACCACAGATCCGTATCTGAATAAACTGGGTCAGCCACGCCTGAATTTAGTGCAGAAAAGCCCTTACAGGGGAATTAAACCCCCCCTGACAGCAGCGGACTGCAGGAATCAATCGCTCTCTGAAATCAGACGTCAGGTTGAATGGATGAGCCTCTCCTATATCCTGATCAATACCTGAAACAGATAATCGTTTGATCAGCTCATCCCGGAAACTGTCCTTATTGTTTTTCACAGATGTGGGGGTGTGTGATGGGGGGAGGGGGGTTATCAGTGGTAGATCAGCACTGTGCATGAAGGGCGGGAAGCATTTTAGTACATTGCAACACATTTTTTACCATCTACTGCAATATAAACATAAAAATCATATTAATATACATAAAATGATAAGGGACAAAAATGTACCAAATTAATTAACAAACAAACACATTTTCTTTTGCAGGTTCTCATTAAATATGCCACTTTTTTTTACTATTGCATTAATTATACTGCATAAGTGTATTGCAATCATTATTTAGGATGAATTATTCAATGTATTACTTAATTATCTGTGCATCTCAAATATTGTATAAATATAATCTGCCTCTGGTAGATAAGTCAGAGGTAGGTCTGCAACGATAATTACATTATTGACTTATCATTCAATTATCATACAATAAATGGACATGAGCTTAATAATATTTAATATTTGGGATACTGTTTATTGTGTTTATTTGTATATTTGTAAATATCACAGTGATTAGTTTTTCAATAACTTCAATAACTGTACACACAGTGTGCAGCAACTGCAGTAGATGAAGAAAAAAAGTGTATATATTTAACAAACTATGATTATTTACTAATTTATTGTCTTTAAAAGTGTATAATTGCTTTGTTAAGATATTCTATCATCGTTATGTCAGTGGCATTTAAATGGTCTTATGATGACAATAATATAATTTATCGCAATAATTTCTATATTTATATATATATATATATATATTCTTTTTATATTGAGCATCCCGTAGCCTCACCTGATCATAGCAATGCTGTGTATCAGAGCACAGCTGTGCACAGTGCAGGGAGTGTGGGAGAGAGCCGGCAGAGAGAGCCGACAAATGGCAGGTTTAAGTTCATTTTTACTGTCTGTTATTTACATATATTAAACTAAATCGAGCATTCAGCATCATTTATCACACTATAAACATTTATCAGTTTAGCAGCAATGATTAAAATATATAAAAAACTGGAACCACTAACAACCCTCCATAAAACCTGGTAGACCACCAAAAATCTAAATTTAAGAGACAGGAAATGAAGTATGAGGTATTTATGTAGGGATGCTGATCTATTGATGAGTTAGTTGTGTTGTGCTCCCTCTATAGTTTAAAAAGAGAAGTGCAGATATTCCATCCAACACAATGCCCAAAAAATATATATATATTTCACACAGAGGAAACTGTTTACGATCATATTTTCAGGTGTTTCTTGGAATTTGTGCTTTTATAAATGTATTGATTGAAATGGAATTTGTTGAAAAGGTGCACAGCTGTACATTTCAGTCAGAAGTATAACACAAACTCTCCGCTCCAGGCGAGTTCACCCCCGGCTGGTTGCGGCCTTGAGTCCCTCATTTATTTAGTAAAGAAATAAAAGCCTTGCACAGACGCTGCCACATCACAGGTACTATTTCAGGCTGCGTTCAGCACTCAGTGGGAGCGGACATTATTCCGTCCACACTCAGAAAGCCCGGTGAGCGCCGGGCCGAGACGCCGGGGATGAGCTTTATAAAATGAATCATACTGAAACCCACTGTAATCTCAGCGAGAGAGAGACAGACCGAGCCAAGGAGACAAACAGAGAAACAGCCAGCGAGCACACGGAGAGGCTTACACATATCCATGATGGATTAGATGAAGAAAAAAATGTAAAAAAAGGCAAGCTGCTCCATATTTTATTGAGGACAAAAAAAGCAGATATTAAATACCTCCTCCAGTCCAATAGAAACGTCAATCTCTCTTGTCTGTCACAGCCGGAGTGAGGAAAGAGGATTAATACAGGCCTACGAGTGTAAAACTATTCAGTCTATTCAACAAATATACTGTAATATAGAATAATAAATATCAGTATCAATCATTTCTCAAAATCCAGTTAAACTTTTCAAAAATGTGTTTAATTTAGACTTAATAAATTCTACATTTACTATGCACTGAATATTTTTGCAACTAAAAATAAATAGTATAAAAGACAGAACAATAATTTATACCAAACAATGACGTATATTTGTTATTTCACATATATAAAAAAGTCATATTGCAGTGCTGTGTATCAGAGCAGGGACAGAGGGAGAGAGCCGGCAGGGAGAGCTGACAAACGGCAGGTTTAAGTTCATGGGTTAAGTTCAAGTTTACTGTAAGCTCAGGGGGACATCTGTAAAAAATATTTCACACTTCTACTTAACATCAGGAGTGATAAAACTCCTGCATCTGGACTGCGACTGAAATAACAGAAGGATCAGGGCTTTTTTTTTCTCTGTCACATGACATCATCACAGCGTTCAGTAGCTCCTCCATTTCCACTCGCTGTTGTGTTTTTTAAAGTGGATCTCCATAGAAACTTGCATCCAAAGTGTACAGTAATTATGGTGCGCGGCAGTGGACAAATAGCTATTTCATTAAACGTGAGGAGAAGAAAATCAGAGATGTGTGTCCGGACGGGACTAAAATTACCGGAGGAGCACGGAGTTCAGAGAAAAACAGTAGATAATTCAGCCTGTAACTGAGAAAAACACCTACATGATCGTTTCAGATGGGAAAAAATCACAGAGGATAAAAAAACCCATAAAAGAGAAAATTACCCCAAAACCCCCTAAGAAACTAATCCAATCGAGATAGGGCTTTACTATCTGTCTGTTTTCCAGTTAATTTGGCTTTTGCATTTGTATAGTTACCAAAAGCATGTCTGCATTCTTCTGTGTAAACTTAGCTATCTGCATGTGACTTGAGTAGCACTGCTGTGGTACATCTATGATAAAAATAGCAATATTTTAAAATTAAGACTACAATGGTACTGCTATTCGTTGGAAGAATCGTTTAATTGAATTGTTGCTCTGCTCGGCTTGGTGTTATCTCTTCTGTAGATTGTGCTGAGCTGCCCGTGAGCCTCAGAGATCCACGCCACCACCCACAACATCACGAGGGAGTCGGAGGAAAAAGTCCAGGCTGTGACCTGCTGACCTGTGACCCCTACATCTCTCCATCTCCCACTACTCTCCTCCTCACCCAGCATCCAGGCATCCGGCCAAACTTCCACACTTCTGAGTATCCGCTCTGCTCCATCACCACTCCTCCACCTCCTCCTCTAACTCATGTCCTCCAGGGGCAGTGAGTGAACCTTGTATCTCCGGCTAAAAGATACGAGCTGTACAGGGCTAGGATAGTAACGCTAACTAAGCTTAGTTAGTTAAATTAGCTTAAGCATTTAAGATTGTTTACTAAAAGATGGTCACGGGTCATTCTTGAGCATCAGTTCTGTTTTCTCCTGGAAAATGTGTGGGATGTGGTTTATACGGTATACCAGGGTGTAGAACAGCGACACCAAAAAAGCACAGTAGCAGAGCTCGCTAGCTAACGCTAGCCACTTAGCATAACAAGCTACCACACTGTAGTTCAGTTCTGTGGAGTCTCACGCTCCGTCCTGCCTGGAGAAACATGAGAACACAGAACAGAACTCCTAAAGCTTCAGCTGCTGCTGCTTCTTGCAATATGAGTAACTATAGCCCTTTTAAATATATTAATACTGTAGCTTGAAGGATAATATTACATATAAAATGCATACTGAACTGACTTTATTTGTAAGCTGGAGAAAGAAAGGAATTATGATAAACAGATAAACAGCTGCTAAAAAATACTGATATTAAACTTAATTGCATCTTAACATTTGAGAAATATCTCTTTTGAATTTACCTTTTAAAGTCTATTGTTTATATTCTTCATCTGTTTTTTCTGATAATGAAGTCTGATTTCTTGATATATTGTGTAATTTTGCTGGACAAAGTAAACCCAATAGTAATAAAAGCCTTAATTTAAAGCCCTAATGTTTGATATTATAGGTACTCCTAACATTAGAGTAAGCAACAAACCTACAGTATTTTAAAGCCCAGTCATGCAAAAAACTATAAATATTTAATAATAATTATAATAATTATAATAATAAATACTGTAATATACTGTGAAACTATCAGAATCTTGGAAAATATCGTGATATGAATTTTTGGTCATACCGCCCAGCACTAAGAGATGGGGAGGAAAAGTTTGGACGATGGTGGAGAGCACCCCTCGGTGCTGCAGCTGCTCCTCAGAGGGGAGTTCTACATTCAGCTGGAGGACGACGCCGTATTGGATAAAACAAAATCCATCTTAATGAGATGGAAGGAGGAGAAGGAGAGTGGAAAAAGAGAGAGAGAGAGAGAGAGGGAAAAGAGACACTAATCCATTTATCCACTCATCCACTGATACATCATCACCAAACCCAGGCAGGATTAGACAAGCTGCATCTCTCACAACACAAACACGTCCTGCAACAACCAACAAATTACAATTAGTATTCCATTCCAAATTAAACTCTGCATGAACCGAGTCGCCCGGCTCAGATCAGCACTACGGGACTTCAGGACGATGCAGACGAGAAAAGAGAGAGAAACGCGGAGTATCTTTCGAGTGCTCGGGTTAATGCAGGGAATACTATTAAATATTATCGAATATGAAATGCTTATAATGCTTTAAAATAAATCAATAAACAAATAAACACAAACTGTCACGAAGCAAAAAGCTTCCAAAACCAAAGAACCCCCTAAATATAATCATCTGATTTCATACTGGATGCTACAGCAGGCTGTACAAAGGGTGAAACAGCAGTCAGAAGCTTTTAAGACAAACCAGATGCTTAACCAATAATCAATAATCAGATTTTATACACTTATGAGCCTCCATATTAAAATATAGTAATGGTAATCCTCATTGGTATGCCTTCAGCAGAGCTCTGCAATATAACTAAATAATACATTCTGTTATCATCAGAGATGAAAATGGATGAGAGAAAAGACAAGACAGAAATACAGATATATAGATATACAGCTCTGTAAACAAATAATAGAGCACTTCAGTTTCTGAATCAGTTTCTCTGATTTTACTATTTATAGGTTTATGTTTGAGTAAAATGAACATTGTTGTTTTATTCTATAAACTACAGACAACATTTCTCCCAAACTACAAATAAAAATATTCTCATTTAGAGCATTTATTTACAGAAAATGAGAAATGACTGAAATAACAAAAAAGATGCAGAGCTTTCAGACCTCAAATAATGCAAAGAAAACAAGTTCATATTCATAAAGTTTTAAGAGTTCAGAAATAATCAATATTTGGTGGAATAACCCTGGTTGGTTTTTAATCATAGTTTTTTTTCATGCATCTTGGCATCATGTTCTCCTCCACCAGTCTTACACACTGCTTTTGGATAACTTTATGCTGCTTTACTCCTGGTGCAAAAATTCAAGCAGTTCAGTTTGGTTTGATGGCTTGTGATCATCCATCTTCAAAGAAATCAAAGAAACTCATCATTTTTAAGTGCTCTCTTATTTTTTGTCAGAGATTGAAATTATGAACACACCAGGTCATTCTCACTGCTTAAACTCTCTCAGCAATCTACCACAACCAACAAACCACCCCAGTAAAATCATCTGATTTCATACTGGATGCTTATGCAGGACCTACAGCAGGACATCTAAAGGGTAAAGCAGCAGGCAAAATCCGGCATAACCAATCAGCTGCCTGAACAGTAATCAATAATCAGACTTTACACACATATGAGCCTCTGTACTGTATGCACAGTATCTTTTTAGTAGAGCTGGGCAATATAACCATATTTTATTATATTGTTACCATGGGATGCAATATGTTTAATGAAAATATCATAGAAATTGTCAGTGTTTAAAGATTACTGACCCATTACACATTCATTATAAACATCATTAATTTTAATAATATAATAGAACGCAGAAAATTCCTTTAGTACAGTATAAATCACTGTACTAAACATGTAAAGATTGTTTCAATACTGGAGGCATTTTTATTACATGTCAAAATGTTGTGCATAGTGGGGAAAAAATTAAACACTGTATTATATTTGCATTATATTTTTTGTGCATCATATATATATATATATATATATTATTTTTTTTTTTTACTTATTTTAAGGGACACAGTAGTATCACAGATTGTGGTTCATTTAGTGTTGTGTTTAAACTCCACCCACTAGATAGCAGTGTTGTGCTCTATTATTAGATCCCGCTGTTCTGATTGGATAGAACATAAACTATTCTTTAACCCAGATTTAATGGATATAATTATGAGATTTGAGTATTATGACAGTTTTTACAAAACTTGATTTAAAAGACTCTAATATATCCAATATATCAATTTGCACACAGTATCACATTACATTACAATATATTGTGACATATTAAATGACATATGCTGTGTTGTGATATGTTGGTCTGTACGATACGATAATACTACTATATTGTGATATTTAAAGACATACATAATATTCATAATATATAGTATACAGTGAAAATGCCTTGACAGATCTTTATTAAACACAATATTCAAATACTTTTCCTATGCTAATTACAGTGACTTTTATTTACAATATGTTGCAATTCATCCGATTAAACAACATTAATTTTGCTTTCTGTAATTAAATGTGCATTTGGGTCAGTGTTTTTTAAGCACTGGTGGAATCCTCAATATACTAAAAACAGATATTTTTAATACGATAAGAAAAATCATGATATGATAAGATATCATCATATTGCCCACCTCTAATCAAAAACCATACTGCATAATGTACACATATAAAGTCTATAACGATAATATTGCGATACTGTGATTCTGCGATACTCGATATATCACAAGACAATTTTCTACGATATCACTAAATAATCAAATGCCAGCAATTATTATGGATTTATTGGTGTTTGAGCTTCACACAATTTAACAACCAGTACTATCCACCGCAGGTTTATTAACCCTATTCATTTGTTTAT
This sequence comes from Astyanax mexicanus, assembly GCF_023375975.1. Lineage (NCBI taxonomy): Eukaryota > Metazoa > Chordata > Actinopteri > Characiformes > Acestrorhamphidae > Astyanax > Astyanax mexicanus. The sequence continues at coordinate 58,933,753 of NC_064415.1, read as the reverse complement.
AGCACCACCATGTGGAAAAATGAGGCAGCAAGTTTTGTAAGTCTAATTGGGGGGCGGGGCTTAGGGAGTTTAGAGCACCAATAAAATTTTTATAAAAATAAGGCAAAAAAGTACAAGGTAAAGTTATAACAACAATAATAAGGGATATAGTTAGTAAATTGAACATAAAAATAAGAATATAGGCGTTTTATCCAATGACAATAATACAAATAATAATTACTGGTATTTGACTATTTAGGATTATTATTTTTAATCAGTAACGCAGATGCTGTAAAATATAGTAGAGAATCGTGATATAGTTTTTTGCGATATATCGAATATCGTGATATCATCGCATGTATAATATCGTATCGTGATAATATGGTAATATCGACTGTTCGGAGCTGATGGAGATGGATGGGACCTACCCAGACTGGAAGGCTGACTGCACCCTCTCCCAGTTCAGCTCCAGTCCCACCGGATCGCGCGGGGCAGAGCTCGGGGTGTAAGTGGAGGAATGCTGCGGCTCGCGCTCCTGATTCTGCTCTTCCTCCTCCTCCTCTTCCTCCTCCCCCTCAGCAGCCTCCTCCTGCGCGAGGACACGGTAATCCAGTCACTGTCATGAAGATGACACTCCCGTTTACCTGAGAGGAACCCATCCCGCACCAACACACACCATCACACCATCAGTACTGGGAGTACTGGAGTCCGGGCGCGCGCGGAACCGGAGAGAAAGCACCGGCGAAAAAAAGTTTCCCTTAAATTTCAAATGAATTCCGTCAAAAAACAGAAAGTTCATTTTTATTTTTCATTGTTTCAATATTTTTGTTATTGAATGAAAAATAAACAAGTATATTCATCCGGTGAAAGTGAAAGTCCCGGTCCCGGTGATCCGGTCAGCTCGAGCGCGCGGACAGCAGCGGCGGCGCCGGCAGGAGCGCGCGCACGGCGGCGGCGGCGCTCGGGGCTCGGGGCAGGTGGGACGCAGGTAAATCCACGCGGATCCGGTAACAAACCCGCAAACAAACAAGCGCGCGCGCACGCTGTCCTCCTCCGCGTGCTCTTCGCGGACAGCCCGCTCGCGCCTCCGTTGAAGCCGTCCGTGACCTCCACCCGGACACGCGCGCTCTCAGCTCTGGGGCAGCGCGCGCGGAACCGACAGCGAGTCCGGACTCTCCAGCTTCTCTTTCTAACGCGCTCAGCGCGAGCGAGGACAGCGAGGACACGCCCAGTCTCCGCCCACTTCACTGCGATTGGCTGAGCGCACAGTGGTGGGCGGGCGAATAAAGAAATATGAGAGAAAGTGAGAGAGAGAGAGAGAGAGAGAGAGAAAGAGAAAGAGAGAAAGAGAGATGGAAGGTGTATGTAATGCTAATTAAAAGGTAAGATAAAATAAAAAAAAACAAATACTTCCTTAGGTTACTTTACATAAGTATAAATATTGATTATCTATACTTTACTGGAGTAATTATTTTTATCTGAACTTTCTCCTTCTTACATTTTAATAAAGCCTGGTTATTCCTGTTTCATTTCAGCTGGTTTTCATTCAGGCTTCTCTTCGTTTAATAAAACCCCTATCCAGATAAATCTCTCCATCCAGAAAGAGTGAATCTGATTGTGATTGGATGTAGAGAAGTATAAACTTGAATCATTCTGATACCCTATTGGTTCATATTTTATCCTCTTACATTACTTTTACTTTTAGACTTTTACTTAAAGAGTAAAAAGCTTGAGTTGATTCTTCAATTTGTAAAGAAGCATTTTATTAAACACTAGTATCTATAAATGGAGATATTTTTCACATCTTTTTATAAAAGTTAGCAGTAATTTGCATTTGCAAATTTCGATTGTAAATTTGCAAATGCCACACGTCTCAGTATGGGCTTGTAGAGGTTCCTAATGTTCCTCCTGTCATAATCCATCCATCCCATGGACACATTTTCTATAATCAGGGATAGATCTGGAGATACAGCAGCTGGACATGGTGTAGTGTCTGTAGGGTCTTCAATTTAAGCTCTTAAAAAGTTATTTTTAACGTAATGTTGGTCTAACAAAGTATCTGTAATAAAGCTTCATTTAACATTGAACCAAATTACACCCCATACCATGACACCAGATCTTCTAGTAGTGTGATATATGACAATGGGTCATCTTCAGTGATGTGTGCTGCTGTTTTTAAGATTTTTCTGGAACGTATGAGAGACCTACAGTTCAATATATGTGTAAAAAGAAAGATATTGAAACAATCTCACAGTATCAATATTGATTTATGTTTCAAAATCATAACATAAATTCAATAAACACTTATTAAATGTTGAAATGTCAGCTGAGCTGTAAATAAACACATACAGTACAGTGTGTTTATGAATGTAGTGAGACGAGAGAACGAGAGAAGACAGAATCACTGAGCTCTGAGCTGAAACTGACTTAAATAAAGTGAAAATATGTTGTGTTTGGAGCGAGGTTGTGGAATTTGTTGGGTGAGAAAGTGTCAGGACTCCTGGATTCATACTGAACAAAGTGTCACAGAAGTCACGTGTAGTGAAAGTCAAAGTAATCCAGAGTTACGGCTTTACTCTCAGGCTGATGAATAGAAATATAACAGCAGGGGAACATGGGGGTGAGATGTAACACAGGGATTTTTATAAACAACATGACCAGGCTATTCATGGTGCTTTTATTTTTTAGAAACTTGCATTTTACTTTTATAGAATCTACATTTTTGTCAGTCAGCCTTGTTGTGTTGGTAAAGGCTGTTCTACCCAAACCAGAATCAGCTTTTATTATCATGAGGTTCGCTTGTTATTCATTTGGTTCAATGTGAAACTGAGTTAAATTAATAAGATTGTGGGGCATTGTGGGCATGACCTTCACTCTCTTAACCCACCATCAGCATAGAACTAAATTACACCACCAAGTTTAAATTTTTAGTTTTGGGAATATTTCCAAAATGTTAGTATTCATCTAGCTGAGAACATTATGTGAGAAACGTTCTAATAACATTGTGATGCAAACCATTATTATATCACATGTTTTCAGAATGGTCCTGAAACAATATTTCTGTAATGTTATTTCAAAACATTGCTAAATGTTTTAATAATGCTCTCTGTTAGCTGGGAATGCACAAAACACTGCACACCATCACACTATCAAATCCTCATCCCCACTGTGAAGCATGGTGGAGGGAGCATCATGGTTAGAGGTCACAGGACTAATGAATGGATCAATGAATTCACCTGTGGGCAGCCGAATAAGCATGGCCTTCAACTGAAAAGGATGCTGGATGATGCAAGACAATGACCTGAATCAAACAAGAAAATCACAAGATCATTAGTATTGTGGATTGGCCAGAAGGCGCCCAGATGGCCAGCAGATGCTGAGGCATGACCTGAAGAGGGCTGGGCTCACAAGGTATCTCAGAAATATTAATGAACTGAAACATTTCTGCATGGAGACATGGTCTGAAATTTCAACCTAGTTTTGTCAAAATCTAGTTTGCAACTACGAAAAAATTAAGTGGGGATACTTTATAGTGAGATCTACAGGGGTTGTACAGTGAAACTGAAGCACCTGTCATCATTTTAGTGTGGGATTTTATGTTTCATGTCTAAATTGGAGCAGCCTGGTGATCAATCTTCATTAATTGCACATTGCACCAGTAAGAGCAGAGTGTGAAGGTTCAATTAGCAGGGTAAGAGCACAGTTCTGCTCTAAATACTGCAATAATAAATACACAACATTATGGGAGACATACCAGAGTTCAAAAGAGGACAAATTGTTGGTGCACGTCTTGCTGGAGCATCTGTGACCAAGACAGCAAGTCTTTATGATGCATCAAGAGCCACGGTATCCAGGGTAATGTCAGCATACCACCAAGAAGCACCAACCACATCCAACAGGATTAACTGTGGATGCTGTAAGAGGAAGCTGTCTGAAAGGGATGTTCGGGTGCTAACCCGGATTGTATCCAAAAAACATAAAACCACGGCTGATCAAATCACGCAGAATTCAATGTGCACCTCAACTCTCCTGTTTCCACCAGAACTGTCCGTCACCACAATCAGTTATTGTGCTCTAAAACCAGCTGTTTCAGTTTCATTCTTCAACCTCAATATTAATATTAAAATTATGAGAATCAAAAGGCACAGTATTCTGAAAATGGTCCACTAGTTAGATATGGCCACTGGAGAATTATACCACCAAGTATTGATTTCTGAACTCTTAAAACTTTATGAATATGAACTTGTTTTCTTTGCATTATTTGAGGTCTGAAAGTTCTGCATCTTTTTTGTTATTTCAGCCATTTCGGATTTTCTGCAAATAGAAGCTCTAAATTACTTAAATATTTTTATTTGGAATTTGGGAGAAATGTTGTCTGTAGTTTATAGAATGCCAAGTGTGAATGAAGCGTAAATGCTGGTCTTACAGAATAATAATAAATATATATATATATATTTATAAACCCAACCTACTCTTTTTATTTAGAGATTTAAAAATGAAAACAAAAAACAAACAAACAAATAAAGCACTGTATCCGAGGTCGAGTGTACGAGATGGAGCCCGTGGTGCCGAGTGTATCAATACAGCGTGGGTGGAATATAAGTCGCTTGTGTTGAGAAACAAAAGATAAATACGTTCCTTGGATACCATGTGCTGTCAAAATTGCTCACTTCTAGCCATGAAAAGCTGTAATGCGCGGGAGATGTGCGCTTTAATCTCTCATTTGTTCGGGGGAGAATGTTCATTTCAAAGGCCGCACTTCTCCTGCCTGCCTCCTCACGCAGAGAGAAAGAGAGAGAGAGACAGAGAGAGACAGAGAGACAGAGAGAGAGACAGAGAGGGAGAGAGAGAGAAAGAGAGAGAGAGACAGAGAGAGAGAGAGAGACAGAGAGAGAGACAGAGAGGGAGAGAGAGAGAAACAGAGAGAGAGACAGAGAGAGAGAGAGAGACAGAGAGAGAGAAACAGAGAGAGAAACAGAGAGAGAGAGAGAGAGAGAGAAACAGAGACTTTTTTTTTTGACTTTTGATGGTCCTTTATTTAAACCATTCAATAGTCACACTGTCATCTTAAAAAGATAAATTGATCAATCAATGATTAAAAAAAGATGACAAATATGAATTAAAACACACAACTCAGTATCACACATGTAAGTTTAAAAGAACTCAAGAGCGAAACAAAGCTCCTCCTCCACCACTGAGCACACTGCTCCATCCCAGCACCACACACATTTAAAAGCTTCTAAATCTTGCATGATTTTGTAATAATTAAAATCAATTAAAATTCTGGATTTAACCAGCCTTACGAATGTCCGTGTGACATCACAGTCAGCACTACCCGCCACCTTGTTTTTGCGGCTGACATAAATAGCCAACTTAGCCTGCCCAAGGATAAAATTAATAAGCTGACACTTGGACTTAAAACTTTTGACGTATTTAAAACCAAGGATAAAAGTCTGGAGTGTAAAAGTGATGTTAAAAGACATAAAAACAGTCTTCAAAACATCAAATAAAGGAAGCAGCCTAAAACAATGCATAAAAGCATGAAAGACAGTTTCTCTCTGGGAGCAGAAAGGACACTGTGGTAAAATCTCAGGGTTTAAAACAGAAATAAAAGCGTTAACTGAGATAATACCATGTAAAATTCTCCACTGCAGATCAGCAACTTTCTTAGCTAACGGTGGTTTGTACAGTGCTCTCCACTCAGGCTTCACATCCTCACTCAAGTTAAAAACATCACGCCATGGAGTGTCAGTTCTACTGTGCAGTCTTTTTCTGTTCAGAACCTTTACGCAGGCTCTGTACAGCAGTTTACCTGACACTGTGCTCAGGTTCATGCAGGATTCCCCCGTACACTCCAGGAGGGGGCCCTCACAGTCCTCCAGGTCCGGCGTGATGGTGACCTCAGGAAATGGGTCATCCTCCGCAGGGCTGACCACCCCCGCACTGTAGTCCCTCACCTGTTCCCGTTCCTCCGGAGAGAGCGCCGACCTCCAGCCCTGGAGAAGACGAGCCACCAGCCGCAGGGATCTCATCCCCAACCTCACCGCCATGTTCTCCTCATCCGCAAAATCAGGACCTGCAGCATCCACCACATGACGGAGGGTAGTGACCCCGGAGGACAACAGGACTCTGGTCAGTGCAGGGGTGACAGTCCCCGCCAAGTCCAAACGTGTACCACAGAGCAAAGGTTCCTCCAAAAGCCAGTGCAAGGATAATCCAGTCTGTAAATGTCTTTTAAAAAAGCTCCATATCCTTAAAAGTCCACGATAAAAAACAGGCAGTGCAGCAAAGTTCAAAGTTTTAAAATCCATTAAAAACAAAGTCTTGTCCATACCCAGATCTCCTGCTGTTTTCAAAATCCTGCACGAAACCTCCCTCCAAACCAGTTCCGCAGGACCAGCAAGGAGTCTCTGAAGAAACTGCAGTCGGAAGGCAGCTGTCCTGCTGGCCAAGTGAACTAGACCCTGCCCTCCGTTCTCCTTTGGCAGATATAAAAGTCCTTGTGGAACCCAGTGCAGGCGATCCCAGAAGAAATCCACAAGCACAGCCTGGAGGTTCGCCAGCAGATTCGGAGGGGGATCCACACATGCTAGTTTATGCCAGAGTGAGGATGCAGCAAGGTTATTAATTACAAGTACCCGGCCACGATAAGACATTTGGGGGACTAACCATTTCCATTTTTTGAGACGACCTTTGATTTTCTCAACTACACCATCCCAGTTCTTGTCAGTACAGGTGCTGTCCCCCAAATATACACCCAAGTATTTAAAACCACCCCTTCTCCACATCAGCCCATCAGGAAGTACAGGTACACCACCATCCCACTGCCCAACTAAAACTGCTTCACTCTTAAGCCAGTTTATTTTTGCGGAGGATAAAACCTTAAAATCATTTAAAATATCAGCTAAAACGTCTATATCGTTTTGGGTACTTGTTAAAACTGCCAGATCATCAGCATAAGCAGATACACATACAGGAGTGGTACAACCAGGTATAGTCAAGCCAGAAACACAGGCTCTTATCTTGACTAACAGGGGTTCAATGGCCAGAGAATACAACATACCAGAGAGAGCACATCCTTGTCTGATACCCCTGTGTACTTTAAAAGGAGCACACAAACCACCGTTAACTTTTAGTACACTCTCAATTTCACTGTACAGAACCTTGATCATGGCTATGAACCCAGGGTTGAACCCAAAGTTCTCCAGAACTTTCCACAGATAGCCGTGTTCAACCCGGTCAAAAGCCTTTTCCTGGTCCAGAAATAAAAGACCAGTCTTCAAGCCCAAAAGTCTGGAGACGTCCAAAACATCCCGAATTAAATGTACATTGTCAAAGATAGACCTACCAGGTACACAGTACGTCTGGTCAATGTGGATTACCTGCTCCATCACCTTCCCTAGTCTTGAGGCCAATGCTTTCGAGAGCAGCTTGCAGTCCGAGCAAAGCAGAGATACAGGTCGCCAGTTCTTCAGGTTGGTCAGGTCTCCTTTCTTGGGCAGCAAGGTAAGGACAGCTCTCCTGCAGCTTAACGGAAGACTTCCATCACGTATGCTGCTTTGGAGAACCTCCAGCACATCTTGCCCCAACACTGACCAGAAAGCTTTATAAAACTCGACAGGAATGCCGTCAATGCCAGGTGCCCTGCCATTCTCCATACCCTGGAGAGCCCCGTGTATCTCCTCCAGAGATAGTTCAGCCTCAAGCACCTCGGCCGACTGTTGCTCCAGTTTGGCCATATTCTGCAGGAACCTGTCCTCCACTTCCAGTGACTCTGACCACTCGCTCTCGTACAGCTTTGAGAAAAAGCTGACTGTCTGCTGGCGAATTTCAGCAGGCTCCGAAAGGAGATCCCCTGATTCTGTTCGTACAGCATGCATAAACCTTTTCTGTCCATTTTTTCGCTCAAGACCAAAGAAGAACTTAGAAGGAGCGTCCATTTCAGTTATGCACTGAAAGCGTGAGCGGACCAGCGCCCCCTGTACTGTTATACCCAGTAGGTCAGCCAAAGAGGCTTTTTTGCGTTTTAGAGCGCTAATATGCTCTTGATTTCCAGTGGCCTCTTGTAATCCCTGGAGTTCCACTATTTCAATCTCCAGAGCTTTAAGAGATCTGGTTAAGTCCCTTGTGACATTGAGGGTGTACTGTTGACAGAATATTTTAATCTGTATTTTGGCTATGTCCCACCATTGCTGGAGTGAGGTAAAAGATGTTTTCTGTGATCTAAAACTATCCCAAAAAAAGGTAAAAGATTCTCTAAAATTAGAATCTTCTAAAAGTGCAGTATTAAAATGCCAGTACGCACTTCGTGACTTAACATTACACCTGCTGATTGTACACACGACCATAGAGTGGTCAGAAAAACCAACAGGCGAAATAAAACATTGTGTAAAAGCAGACAACTGATGACTAAAACCATAAAAACGATCTAGCCTAGCCAACGAAAGTGCATTATCATAACAGTGGGCCCATGTATATTGTCTCTGCGTACCATGGAGGTTTCTCCAGATATCAGTTAATTCATGAGCCTCTAACATCTCACATAAGCGCTTACGGGAGGCAGCATGTGGTTCCCCGTGGTTCCTGTCCATGCTGTTCGCTGTGCAATTAAAATCCCCACCCAATATTAAAAAATCAGTGGGATCACAGTTAGCCAATACAGTACTCAGTGTGTCTAAAAACAACATTCTGTCAGCTGCTGCAGTTGGAGCATAAACACAAATAAAAACAAAAACACAATTTTCAAAACAGGCTTTCACTTTTAAAAGCCTCCCATTTAAAATGTCCTCAACAGTATAAGAAAGGGGTGTAAAACTGGGTGAAAAAACAACAGCTACTCCACCAGAAAGGGAAGTATTATGCCCAAGAAAAGTTACTCCCCTCCACTCTTTAGCCCACTCAGCAGCATTACTTGAATCACTATGGGTTTCTTGCAGAAAAACAACGTCAACCCTTTTCTGTTTAACTAACTCAAACAGTTTAGCCCTCTTCTCACAGTCCCTTCCACCATTAATATTTAAAGTAGCGATTTTAAAACCACTCATTAAAAGGTAAAAAGGGTAAAAAACGCTGAATAAAAAGGCCAAACCAACCAGAGAAAGGTTAAAACATTTAAAAAATCATCATCATTAAGAGCTTTAAGATTGGTCAGTATCTTCTTTAAACGAAAGACCTCCAGCCGAGTAAAAGCCCCCTCCCTCTTTAAAAGCTTCACATCATGTACAAATTGTATAGTATCTGGAAAATGGTCTTCCACCCTAACACCCCACTGCCCTTTAGTGACCCGCAGGAACCTCTTTACTTCTTTAGCAGTGTATACTACAGGTGTTCTCTCATCTTGAGAGCACACTGACCAGCCCGAGTCAGACGTATAGCCTTCCAACTCTTGGCTAACTTCCGACTCCACCTCCTCCACCTCTTTTTTAGCCTGTTTTGCCCCCTTTTCATTTGCCTTACATTTTCTTTTATTAGTTGGAACTTTAAAAACAGCTTCATCCTCCATTAAAACCTCAGCCTCAAGCTCAAGCCCAGAACAGCTGGCCTGTACTTTAGCCTCCAGCTGCTGAGCCTCACCTGGTTCCCCCACAGCCTGCACCTCCACAACCTGCACCTCCACAGCCTGTTCCTCCACAGCCTGCTCCTCCACAGCCTGCACCTCCCCAACCTGCTCCTCCACAGCCTGCTCCTCCACAGCCTGCACCTCCACAGCCTGCACCTCCCCAACCTGCACCTCCCCAACCTGCTCCTCCAAAACCTCCCCCACCACAGCTTGTTCCTCCACAGCCTGCTCCTCCACAGCAGGCTCAGCTGGGGAATGCTCACCCTCAGCCACCCTCCGCTCACCAGCCATTGCAGTATCAGACCCAACCCCGACCTGCTCACACTCTCCGGGCACCGCCTCGGCGGCCGGCACCTTCACAGCAGGCCTAGCAACAGCCGCAGGGGGAACGACCACCGCGGGCTCAGCCGTGTCCGGCCCCGGCGCCTCAGCGCCCCCAGCCCCTCCAGAATTAACCTTCTCAGGGCAGGCTCGGACGAGATGTCCAGTCTGACCACACCTGAAACACTTCATCTCAGTGTCGGACGAAGCATAAATGGTGTAATCAAACCCCTCCACCCTCAGCTTTAAAACCAGGTCTAACTCATCAGCTCCATCCTTTAAAACCATAAAAACCTGCCTTCTAAAAGACACCAGATGTTTGATCAGTGGAGATTTACAGCCCAAGTTTAACTTCTTTATTTCAGAACAAACTCTCCCAAAGCGGGAGAGCTCCTGCCTGATCAGTTCATCTTTAATAAAAGGGGGAACATTGGACAGGATGATCTTTTTAGATGGGGAACTCAGAGGCAACACATGTGTGAATAAACCATTTACAGTTACACCACTCTGAACCAGAGCCAGCGCTTGATCAACCGTTTTCACAAATAAAACAATCGCGTTGTTCATACGCGAGGCGGAGACAATGTTCCCGTGGCCAACAGCGGAGCCCACGGAAAGACACACGTCTTCTATACTCGCGCGGGACACGATCCGCACCCCATGCCGGCGGGTTAAGCTCTCGCACAGCCGAGAGTCACCCGGAGCCGCCATGCTCACACTGAACACACACACACACAAACACACACACAGCGGACTCCCCGCGGGGCAGCGCCCCGCGCGCACACACACACTCACTCTCTCACACTAGCACTCAAACACACTCACACACTAACTAAACGCTTCAAAAACAAAACTGAAACCAACAAACTCACAGAAAAGTTTGGCTAAACGCCAGCTGCTCCTCACACCGCACTCCCAGACCGTCTCTCACTCGCGCATGCGCACGGAGAGAGAGAGAGAGAGAGAGAGAGAGAGAGAGAAAGAGAGAGAGAGACAGAGAGAGAGAGAGAGACAGAGAGAGAGACAGAGAGGGAGAGAGAGAGAAACAGAGAGAGAGACAGAGAGAGAGAGAGAGACAGAGAGAGAGAAACAGAGAGAGAAACAGAGAGAGAGAGAGAGAGAGAGAAACAGAGAGAGACAGAGAGAGAGACAGAGAGACAGAGAGAGAGACAGAGAGAGAGAAACAGAGAGAGAGAGAGAGAGAGAGAGAAACAGAGAGAGAGAGAGAGAGAAACAGAGAGAGAGAGAGAGAGAGAGAGAGAGACAGAGAGAGAGAAAGAGAGAGAGAAACAGAGAGAGAGAGAGAGAGAAACAGAGAGAGACAGAGAGAGAGAAACAGAGAGAGAGAGAGAGAGAGAAACAGAGAGAGAGAGAGAGAGAGAGAAACAGAGAGAGGTCTGAGCTGGAGGAGGAAAAAGTTCCACACAAAACCTGATTCCATTCATAGCAATGTGAACAGACATCATTTCACAGAGGACTGCAGGCGGCTTTTGTTTCTAAATTCATGAAGCAGTGAAGTGCTTTCCCCTCAGAGCGCCCAAGGTAGTCGTGCATGGGTGGTATTTTTGGTACATGTATCTGAAATGTGTCTTTATATAGTTCTGTAATTTGTTTTTAATGCTGCTGAGAGATTTTCTTATGTAATTTAATGTCAAAACACCTCACAGCTCTCGGGTTTTGTATTTTTAAAAGGTAGAGAATTTATAAAGATCTAAAAGTCTTATTGAAAACTGTAAGAGCTGCAAAACCAGAAGGATCACACACACTAAGAGAAAAATAAGTACAGATTTGTACCTAAAAGAGAATAAAGTTTGTCGCTGGGGCTGTAGCTTTTTGAGGTACAAAAAAGTACCTTTTAGTTAAAGTCCTTTTTTGTGCTTATGTTTTTAGTGCCAGTAAAGATTATAAACATTATTATTCATCAACTGAATATCTGTCAAGAACTTGATGATCCAAGATTGTCTGGCTTTCAAATGAAAAATATGCAATTAAAATATATATATATATATATATAGTTTATTAGTACAGTGATACAGAATACTGAATGTACCTTTTGTCTGCAGGTTAAATGGTACAAATCTGTACTTATTGCTGTTAGGAAAGACTTTGTACTTCAGAGGGATCAAATCTGACCCTGTAAAAAACAATATTATACCTTTGAGGGAACAATTACAAAGAGTTTACCTTTGAGTACAAAAAAGTACTTGTATCGTACCTCGTACCTTTTAGTGTTTAGTAAAAAGCATTGTTTAATTTGGATAGATTGACAGTTTAGAATCAAAGCTCAGGACCAAAAATAAGAAGAAGCATCCGGTGTCACAATGACCAGACTCAGGACAGACAACAATATGTATATGTATATATTGTTATTTATATAACAAATAAAACTGAAATGCATTTGATCCTGCACCTGGTTGCTTACACAAATATTGTACTACTGTAATACTGTGTATCATATATTACATTTCTGTATGGATTTCAGTGACGTGGTTAATGTGGGCGGGGCTTTGCTGTTCCCATAGACGTATTGAGATATTTTAGCATTCAAAATGCAACAATAATAATAAAAATAATAATAATAATAATAATAATAATAATAATAATAATAATGTAATCATATATGTCTTTGAATCCTTTAGATGCGCTGTATCCTGTTCACACCTGTTTACACCTGTACTGTGGTGCATGTTAAAGCCAGGAGTGATTGTGGTCCTAGTGCTGTATTCTTCTGCTCTGTGGTTTTACACTGTGAGCTCCTCTGTGCTTCCAGTTGGAGAATTTTCAGCATATCAGTTTTCTCCTCTGTTTGAACTTGACTAAAAATATGCTGCTCCCTCTTTTGCATTTTTATTTGCTTTGTAAACGTCACTAGACTTCTGCTTCTCTGCACACCATAAAAAATCTACACAAGCGATATTTGGCCCTGTAAATGTTATAATTCTAAATGTAAATGACCGTTCTGCTGTGAGAACACTGATTACAGTATGATTAGATGAGTATAATGGAACTCTGTGGGCAGATTTACTCTTATATGACTGTAGAAAATCATGCAAACACATTTCACATGCTGAAATCTTGTTTTCAGTAGAATTTTAAACAGTGTTTGGTGTCATTAGGTGTTAAATAATACGTAATAAATTAAATAATGCCATCATTGCTATCAACATATCCAAAACTACATTTAACTCTACATTTAATCAGTACCATAGATGTGTCCAGCCCCCTTTTTTAGGATGCAAAAGGAACCTCTATATTGGGTTTAAGCAACCCTAAAAATACAAGTGTAAAAAGGCATTTGTTGGGCTTGTGCTTTTTTATTTGGACGAATGTTAAATACAAAGAACCACTGATCATATGGGACACTTTGCATGTCTAAAATTACACTGTAGATAATATTAGCAGCTTTAACTTAAAAACTTACATTTGGATTTACAATTTTTACTAATTTGACTCTCAATTTTAATGTTGAATATGGCTTTGGATTCCTCTCTGCAAGCTGATTTATTTAACATTATTAACTCATGATTAAAATACAGAAAAAATCTGTAATGTAAGTAAAACTCATTCGTGCAGCAAATGGTAACTTGCTCTTATAGCCATAAACACTGAGGCTGGCCAGTCAACTATTGCATATCAAACTGAACAGAATATATGAGAAATGTCATTAATGGTAAAAGAAAGGATAACATAAATACATAAAATTAAATTTACTTAAAAAAGCAAACGCAGAAAGTTGCAAAACTTTTTTAAAGTAAATTTTATGCTTAATTTTTCCAGTAAAAACACAAAACGTAATTTAATGAGTTAAGATCAATGAAACAATAAGTAATCATGGTGGTGTATGAGGTGTTAGTGTGTGTTGTGCTGGTACGAGTGCATAAAACACAACTCTTTTGTCCTGAATTTTATTGAAATTCCAAAATATATATTTTTATACTAAATAAACAGGCCTCATCAGGATAGAGAGATGCTCAGCATCCCTGAAGCTCTGGTTCTGTACTGAACATTGTTATTGTAGTCAGTACAGTACATTAAAGTGGTTTTATCAGACAAACAGTAGAGTAGAGTGTGCTTCAGTACTTCAGTATAAATGAAAGGACTGTCAGGGAACAGTTAATGTAATGGGGCAGTGGAGGGAGGCAGTTGCAGTATAACCATCTGCATTATCATTAAGTCCCTCTTATTTCAAGTGTAATGATCTGTCCTAGCGCAGAGGATAATGTTGTCGGGCTGGTTTAGCTTCAGATGTAATACCTGGAACAGAGCGCAGCAGCATGGGCGCCTGATATCGCCTCTCCTTGATGTTCTGGCGGCCCTCAATGTCATCGCCGTGCAGCAAAGACAATTAAGGTGTATAAATATGTAAATATATGGAGGACACCTCACCAGGAGCTGGTTAATGACATTTCCGGCTCTCCTTTGGCTAATCCCCAAGCCGACCCCCGAATTAGAAACCTTAATGACAACCGATAAGACACAGATGGTCAAACTCCGGGGTATACGTGTCTCCTGGCCTCCTTCTGCTGCTTGTGGCATTGCTTCTGCGTGCCGGCGGTGCATTAGCCCGCCAGCTGCCGGAGGCTCGGGGGCCGGACCGCGGTCCCGAGCAGAAGGTCAAGGTGCGGTGATGTTCACTGGTGAGATCACAGCACCTCATGCTTTTAGCCGTAGCGGCTAGCTGAGCACTCCAGGTGATTTATCTTTGCTTTGGGGGGTGGAGTGTGTGTGTGTGTAGGGTGTGTGTGGGGTGTGTGTGTGTGTGTGTGTGTGTGTAAGTGTGTGTGTTGTCGGGGGTTAGGTGGCAGATGCACCCTGCTGCCATTCATCTTGTGAAGCTGACATATAAAATGCGGGGAGGGTGCAATCTCTGGAGAGCGAACTGGCAGCCGTCCACAATCAATCTGGACATGAGTCCTCCACATCTTTTTCTTTTTTTTTCTGTTTTCCCACTCTTTCTCACATGTTTAACGAGATGTTATTATTTATAGCATTGACGAGTGAAAGAAAAACCTTCAAAATGCACAGTTTATTAATAAAGGAGCTTGGCTTATAGGAGTAGTAAGGGACAGGCAGGGTCAAGTACAGTATGGCAGCAAATGAAAACAAAACATACCAGAGCCTAATCAGGCAAAAACAGGGTCAGACCCGATAAATCCAGAAAAAAAGGGGCAAGACAAAAGAGTAGTCCAAAATACAAAAATAGGTCGGCAACGGAAAACAAACAATTAAGTGGGCTAGGCAAAAATCGGTAGTAAAAAACAAAAACAAAAACAGGTCTGTAACAAACACAAAAGACAAAAGAAACACATTGTAGAAGAGCTACATAACTAGATTTAATATTCAGCAAGAGAGGATACCTATACTAGACAGACCATGTGCAAACAATCAGTAACTGGGGGAGCGGAAGCACCGTAGTGCAGGAAAGTCCAGTGTGAGTGCATGCTGGGAATTGGAGTCTGTGTTGTGCCTGCAATTTTAAACTTCAATTAATGGAAGGTAATCTATTTGTGTACATGCTGTGACAATCCTTGCCAAAGTAAAACATTTTAAACCATTTTAAACTCAATCACTTAATTTCTAAACACCTCAACTCACATGCACCGGTATAAACTGCTTCACTATAATCTATTTTAGATTTTTTACATTTATTTTATTTATTAGTATTGTATTAGATTACATTTTACCACTTTTTCATTATTAGTTTTGTTTAGTCTTAGTATTTAACTATAATTGTTGTTTTCTGCTAATAGTTTTAATTGGTAGCCTTTTTTAAGGTAACTGCGGTATTATTATAATTAATTGATTGATTGAATAATTTATGGAAAATCAACATGAAATGGATCCAATCAGATGTACAGTATAAAGAATTAGTAGTATTTTTAATGTGTGCTAGACAAAATGCACCCTTTCATAATCTAAATACATTTTTACATAAGCCTCCCATGCATTAAATAGGATATTACAGCCAAATTATTGTTTATTGATGCTGTTTAGCATTTTCATCACATGGTTGGTTGCGAATGACTAATCCCTCAGTGAGTGTTATATTCACAGTGTCAGAAAGCCTCACTGCTCATACATCACCCGCCGGCCTCAAGGTCGCAGCATCATTGCCCCGGTCTGGTGAAGGTGTTCGTATTATCATTCTGAAAGTCATTTCTCTGTTCTCATATATAATATATTTACATAATACATTTAAATTTGCTTCAAATACTTCTAATAATTTTTCCCTCAGATAAATAGATACATAACTGAAAAGTAATAAAAAAATAAATAGATTTCAAAGAGTCACAATACTTATTTTTTTAAAACTATTAATATATATGTACTTCCCTACTCCTTTATATTACTCTGTGTATTTATCTTATCTATTTTATTATTGTGTATTTATTCTATTTTATTGTTTCTTTATATTTATCTATCTTAAAATTGCTCTTTGGGTGTAAACTGGATCGTGAGGATACGATCATGTTCCACATGTGATGTAAAATGACAATAAAATCTTCTTAAATCCTTGGATCCTTGAACCCTAAAGTTGTTTTTTTTTGGGGGGGGGGGAGTAAAATATTACTGTATTATTCTCTCTATTATAATACTAATCTGCAATTAAAGGTATATTGAATTGAAGTGTGAGCTCACAAACAGAGCCCTGCAGTTGGAGGTGAGGTAATTGGAAATTGTGTTGGTTGAATACAGCGCTGCACTTTCCATCTAGACCTGAATTTTCTTTACTGTCTGTTCTGTATTCTGCTTTTTTTAGGATCGGTGGTGTTCAGCAGAAGGCTGGTCCTCCCTGGGTAATTGGGAGGATTCAACACCTTGCGTTTGAGAAGGAGAAAGCCTACCTAAGCTCTCAGCCAACTGGCTTCCAGCAGCCTCTTCCTGTCAGTGCATACGGGAGGAAGGACACCTGTTAGAGGACTGGAATAAAAACCCGGCTCAGACAGAGTTCTGAGAGTCGGAGTGCAGCGTTAGTCATTAGTGCGGTATCTGAAAGGGTCACGCTGAGAGAAAACGCTGTGTCTGCTCACTCGTCTAAACACTCTCCACGCTTCTGTGTACTTTTTAACTTTTAACTGCTGCTCAGAACTCAAGCCAAGTAATTATCCACTGTAAACAGCTCTCTGGAAAAGCACTGGATTGGCTGAATGAAAGACTTTGTTAAGAGCAAATGAGGAACTGTGGAGTATTACAGAAACTGACACTGGTGTGCTAACTGTCTACACTGTAAAGTAAACCTGGATAAGTTGAATTTACTTTAAAAACTTGAGCAAACAGTTCAGTTGCCTTTTAAAAAAGTTTATTTTTGTTGTACTGTAAGACCTGTATACAGTTGAGTTTACTTAACATGTTTATTTCTTCTTACTTGTCTTTTGTATTCCATTTCACTCAAATATTGTAAAAAATAAAAAAAAGAAAGACTGTAAAAGGTGAGTATAGAGGCATTTAGAGGCCAGAGACAGTTATTTATAATATATGATCTACAAGTATACCAAAGGTACCCCGGCGGGAATGACTACACACTGATGGTGAGTGTCACACAGTGGAGGACACGCCCAAAATGCAAAAAGTTTGTTCCAAGAGATTAAACTCAGTTATTATAAGTTGGCTCAATTTAAAAGTCTCTGTTTAATTGTATACGTGCCCACAAATGTTCACCTAATTTATAATAGTTGAGTTATGTTTGGAAATAATCCAATTTGACATAAAACTTTTTTTTTATTTGTTTGATTTTAATCTAATTGTTGGTTTACAGTGAACTTGTACACATTAAATAAGGCATGGCTGTGGAAGACGAGGAGACCTACACGACAAGCTGAAGTAAATGTAAGAAACATAGTGTTTTTGATTGTTTTTCTAATTTAAGGTTGCAATATTAATTCACTAATCTCAATAATATCAATGGAAACAGCCCAGAAAGACAGAAATAGAAGCATAATGTTTGTTTGTGTGAGCAGCATTTTGATGCCTAGAGAATAAAGTGTAACTGAGACCTTACTGAGATGATGCCAGACGTAATACTTTGCCTGCTGAGTCCAAAAACAGTTTCTGGGAAAAGCAGATTAGGCTTAAACCATCACTGCAGAGTTCAGACTGGAAAGGTATTCCGGTGGGGGTCCAAACTGAGTCATTCATATATTTAATGCATGTATTTATATCAACAACATTGTAGTTTTGGGCTGTTTGATTCATAGTGTGATTCTAGTTTAATAGTAATAATAATATTACACTTTTAATGAAAGCTCTTTGTTGTATTTGATAGAAAATATACTGCAGTCTGTGAGTCTTGTCTGTTTAACCCAAAAACAAATAGAGCATGGATTACCCACAGAGGCACTGAATGGAAAAAAAATATTAATCAGGGAGTATTAAGATCTTTTAAAGCTTTGGATAAGAGCTGGTCTGCGGCAGGTCTTACGTCTGAAAGCTCAGCGCTCGTTTTATCATCTCTCTTAGTTCCAGAACCTGCAACACAGATAGCGTATCTTTTACTTGTTTTATAAACAGAATCCCTACACAAACACTGCCACGCTAAGCAGAGATGTTTGTTCTAGAAGATACAGTGCAAAACGCGTGTCTTTATATTGCCTTCTGCAACAATGCATGCAGATATGTGCAGGTGCAGTATACGCAGTATACCACAACTCAAAAACTCAAAACAAGACATTCAGGACTGCCCATTCAGGACAATTGTTCAACTAAAGACTCTATTTCCCAGCATTCTCAGCCCATGGACTAGAATAACTCGGCTGAACACGTGTCACTGCAGCGCTCGGCCTCGCCCACCTTCTAATTGCTCATTTCCCACACCTGTGTTCAACTGTATAGATAGCCCACTTTCTCCTTTGCTCTGTTACAACATGTTTTCTTTACTTTTTTGCCTTTTTGTTACCGACCCTTTTCTGCTCTTAGTTTACTCACTTACTTAGCCCATTTTGTTCTGCTGCTGATCTTTAGTTACCGACTTTGACTTCTCTCTTGCCATTATCCCTTTACTCCTGCTTGTTTACCCATGTACCGAACCTGCTTCTGGCTCACTACGGCCCTGGTGACATTTGCAAATCATCCTGTTTTAATTTACATGTATTTATATTTAACGCAGTAATTATTGTGAAAATTTCTTTAAATATAGTCATGCAATGTTTTTCCTATATTTCTCACCCCTCCTCTACTGTGAGTTTATGACTGATGCAACGATGATGAATATGTCGACCGACACCTGGGACATTGTTTTTAAAGGTTTTGGCTCAATACTTAATATTTTATATCTTTAAGTCCTTTCACATTGAAGAAATAGGTTGTGCGGATGTTTTTTCCAGCTGAAAATTAAGTGCTCCTCTAAAAGGACAGAGTTCATATCAGGGTTAGCCACCATAGTGGAGTGTGAAACTGCAAAACTGTGCACAGTTAGAGCTTCCCCAGGCCTCTCCCACGTCACCCCTCATCAGACTGTTTTTACGGTGGCATTTTGTGTGGCTGAGGCACGGCAGTTGGTTGTGTACCCATTTGCCTCCCAGCGCCGCCATCGATGCCACAGAAAGGACAAGAGTGTGTGTCGTGTCTGTGTACATTCTGTGGAACATGCTGGGATGATAGGTGCTCATGTTCGAGAGCTAAAATTGGGAGCGTGCCGCAGTCTGCCGCTCTGTTTACCGTCGCTCGCTGTTACTGTAGAGACGGGTGACGGCCACATTCGCCGAAATACAGACGTACAGAAGTACAGAGAGCCACGTTTATTTTTACAATAATCTGGCCAAATGATTATTTAGCAAAGCACCTGGCAGAAGCTCAGCTGAAGAGTGCAGACACGATCTGCGCCGATGGTATTCATGTTCATCCATGTTCAAATCCCAGCTGTGGCCTGTGCTGTCGGTGGCCAAGCTGTCCCACTGAAACGTTCCTGGCTGCGGTTTCACTGGCTCCATCCCCCGCAGTTAAACCAACCAGCCGCTGTTCTGTTCAGATGCATGGATGAGTTTTTAGTTAGGATACTTGACAGCGCAGCATTACCAGGGGTATAGAAACGCACACTGTAAACCCACAATAAGAGAGCACTTCAGTTTCTGAATCAGTTTCTCTGATTTTGCTATTTATAGGTTTATGTTTGAGTAAAATGAACATTGTTGTTTTATTCTATAAACTACAGACAACATTTCTCCCAAATTCCAAACAAAAATATTGTCATTCAGAGCATTTATTTGCAGAAAAATAAGAAATAGCTGAAATAACAAAAAAAGATGCAGAGCTTTCAGACCTCAAATAATGCAAAACAAGTTCATATTCACAAATTTTTAAGAGTTCAAAAATAAATATTTGGTGGAATAATCCTGGTGGTTTTTAATCACAGATTTTTCATGCAACTTTACGCTAATCACTCCTGGTACAAAAATTTAAGCAGTTCAGCTTGGTTTGATGTTAGACTATGTGGCATTTGAACTTTTCATTTCAACCACAAGAAGCCCACAAATACCTATTATCTGAAAAACTCTCTTCACAATAGTTTTAACATTTAAATCTATTTAAAAATGTATCAATTCTGTATAAATTCTTTCTGTAAATCCTATTGAGGATGTCCCACTGAAGTGAATGGAATGATGTGTAAGATTTTTTCTTTTTTTTAAAGCAGTTTGTTTTATTTATTTAGCATATTTTAAACATTCTTAAATTCCAACTGTAATGTCTCACAATTTGTAATAAATAATGTTCAATGCTCTTTTAAGAGTGCAGTTAAAATATTATGCTATTATATAATCATTTTATATTTTTTAAGTTGAATAATTCAAATGGGGATAAATTAAAAATTGCAATCATATCTGGGACAAGGCTAAGGCTTTTTTATATAGTATTGTGCAATAACACTGCAAAAATGTCAGCACAACCATCATCACACCTTCTTAAGGTAACACCATACTACACTGCCTTTGGCAAAAAAGGTGCAAACTAAAGCAGGTAATAACTAAGTGCTGGTAAAAAGGCGTAGGCCTTAAAAAGGGTGGCGATGCTCCTTTCACTCCTTTCTCCTCCTAAACACTGCTGGCCTCGGAGTTCAATTATGGAGCAGGTCAAAGCTGAAATGAGTCTTGTGCCCTCTCATCCAAAAAAGTACTTCACAGTTTGCTAAGCCTCGATTCAGAGCTGGAAGAAGATCAAGATTTCACAAGGAGGGCATTGGGGCAGTGGTTGTGCCCACCTACTCCCCCCGGCCCAGAGTCCTGCACCTGCTGTACCGACTCAAAAGATGCTTTTCCTCATGCTTCCCCAAAGAGCCAATCAGGGACGCTTTGATCTGCCTGTGAAGCTCGCATTTGTTGTTTGTTGCTGAACAGATTTCTGCTGTCCATTTCAATATTTGTCTATATCATATCATAGAGGGGACACATAGGGAGGGCACATAGCTCGCTGAGTGTCTGTGATTTTGCTTCAGGCATTTTTACAGTGTGGTTCAGCTCCCTGGCTGGCATGTTAGTGATCTTCTACGGTGAAATGTGGTTGAAATAATATCAGTTGTATTTTTAATGTTGAAACAATGATTGTGAAAAGGTTAACAAAATACTTTGAAATCAATGGTAAGAGTTTATATTGGAATCAACAAAACATCTTATTCTTATTGATATAATCATTCTGATGATTTTATTAGCATTTGTATTGATCATATTTTGATCATATGAACACTTTAAATACCTACATTTATTATGTTAAATGAACAACAAGCTATATTGCTATTGAGACTTTGATTCGTCTTTCTTCTGCTTCAGTCTGAAGAAGATTTCAGCTGTTGATGGATGTTTGAGTGTCAATGGTTCTATACAGAACACTGTCTTTACTAAACCCTGGAGGAGATGCACTTTTTGAAAGTGTTCAGTCTAGAATGAAAAGGATCTGAAAAGTGACACACTAAAACCACATTGATTTAAACTCAATGTGACATTGATTCAATTGTAAATAAACGCTGAATTGCTGGCTTGGCTAGCAGAGTCACGGGTACCCTGATAGCATAGAGCACTAAATAAATAAAACTATTTTATTGTGGCTGTTGATGATAGAAAAACATTGCTTCACTGACATAGGTTGATGATTACTGTCAGATGAAAGGTTCTCCCCTCAAATATTATCATCATCATTATTTTTTATTATACTATATTATATTATATTTATTATGTTTTCAAAGATTCCTTTATACCCCATAAAACACTGTACAAGCTATAAGAATAGAATACAAACGGGGTATCTGACACATTTAATGCAAGAAAAGTTTATTAGAAACTCTACATAACATCTACAAACATAAACATAACGTTGAATCAATGTTCAATTCAAATAACCTTGAATCAACATAAGGTAGATTATATAAATACATATAAATAAATAATTCTAACATTTGAGATGAAGGTTAAATCATTTCTTCTTAAATATCTGGAGAGTGGGTGCTATTAGAGACTTTTAAAGTATTAACCTGCTAAAAGTTAAAAGTTTGTGGACAGGAAATGAGTTAAATGAGCTAAATGAGAGAAATAATAGAAATAAAAGACTAGATATGTGTGTGTGAGTAACTGTAAACGTATTTAACAGTACATGAGGTGCGTATTATTATGTATTATATATTATATTTTATTTTTTGTGGGCTATATTAAATGTTTGTTAAATGTTTGTTGAATGTTTGAGGCGTTTAGGCCTAAAATATGATTTTGATCAGGCACATCCTCCGCGTGCACTGGTGCGCTCTGTTATGGTGCGGCGCTGCAGCGGGAGAGCCTGCTGTAGCTAACGGCTGGATGCAGACGGGCACAGCGGCGGCTGTGGAGCTCCTACCGCCGGTCTGAGAGCATTTTTGAGGTAAAATCGGCTATAACGAGTCGAACTGTGCCGTTTTTAGCCGAACCGAACCTGGATTTGAGGGCGTTTGGGCTTCTCGCTCGCGCTCGCTGTTCTGTGGTGATTTCCCGTTTCTGGGAGCAAGCGCGGGAAGCGAGGCTGAGAGGAGGCTGAGGCTGCTGAAGCTGCTGAGGCGTAGATCAAAATGGCTCCTCGCTCGCTGTTCTCCGCGGTACCAGCTCTCTGCTCGGTTCTGGCTGCGGTTCTGGTGCTGCCCGGCGGCCGATGTCTGAACGGGGAGGAGGACCGCTCGCAGGACGCCGAGTGTAAGATGAAGAGTGTGACCGTGTCCGCGCTGCCCTTCCTGCGGGAGAACGACCTGAGCATCATGCACAGCCCGTCGGCCTCCGAGCCCAAGCTGCTGTTCTCGGTCCGGAACGACTTCCCCGGGGACGTGGTGGTGGTGGACGACCTGGAGAACACCGAGCTGCCCTTCTTCGTGCTGGGTGAGTGTGAGAGTGATTTAACGTTCAAGCTGGAGCTGCTGATTCCTCATCTCATTTAATCTCATTTTAATTCAGATATCAACCGCAGGCCTTCCCTGGAAGCCGTGATATATAACGTTATTCCATATTTAAGGTTAACTGTAACTAGACAGCGGGGTTTCTAACATTAACAATAACTGACCACAGCCAGCAAACAGGTAACATAGCTGGGATAAATAAATAACATTATTCAACACAGCGCGGTACCGTGTCTCTCTCAGGCCCGATTATAACGTGAAGCCCGGCCAGCTGCAGAGATCCCGGGCATCCTGAGTGTTGTGATGTGTTTTATTAGCTGGGTTAGCTAGCTATGTTATTTTAGCTTTAACCACTACAAACAAACAAACAAACAAACCAAAGAAATCCCTCATACCTTAAATATTTGGACAGTAGCTAGCTTTGTTTTGCTTGTTGTTTATCTATAACAAAGAAGTAATGATTAAAACAAACAAACAAACAAACCAAAAAAATCCTTCATAGGTTATCTAGCTGTCAGTGTACAGTAAGGCTGCAACCAATGATTATTTTTTTGTAGCTAAGCTAACCTTGGCTTTAACCTTATTTTTTGTTTGATTTTTCAATATTGGTAGTGTTAAATAATTTTGTCATGTACTCCAGCTTAGCTCTCAGCTCTAATTTACTAAGATAAACATTAGAAAACAGCTAAACTTGGAATTTAAATGCTGTGTAGATGTCTATAAGATTGCCCTTTAAAATGTATAAAGTACTGCACTTTAGTTTGGGCACTTTTGGAAACGCAGGTCTAGAGTTAAGTGTAAACCTTCTCCTGTTGTGTTTCTGTCACCAGGACTTTAAGTAGTGCTACAGATTAACAATTAGTCAAAAATGAACATTTGGAGTCGACATATTTTTTTATTTTTGACATGAGATCATGGGCACCCTGCATGTTGTGAAGTGTTGTGTTAGCTGGGTTAGCTAGTTAGGTTAGATTTAACAACTGGCTTTTACAGTTTAGCTAGAGCTAGTTAACATTAACTAGCTTTGTTTTGCATGTTGTTGGTCTGTAACAAAGAAGTGAGGATTTATACAAACAAGTCCCTCATATATTCTCTTTATCAGGTTACTAACTAACCCTAACCTAGCTGTTCGTGTACATTAGGGCTGCAACTATTTTTCTGATTGGCAGATTAGTAAATATAAGTCAATATTAGTCAGCTCTGTTTTAAGCTTCTTAATCTCTATCAAATATTAGAAACAGCTGAATGTGGGATTTAAATGCCTTTTAAATATCCAGAAGATTAGCATTTTAAATGTTTAAAGTCCTGCTACTTAATGAGGAAATATGTGTGTTTGTATCTGTTGTGTGTGGACACTTTTGGAGACGCAGACCGAGTGTAAATTGTGTGAGTGAGCCCATTACCTTCTCCCACTGTGTTTCTGTCCCCTGTTCTTTAAGTAGGACAAATATATTTATAATAATATTTTAATAATTAATATTTAAATATGTTTATAATATATTTATTTAAAAATATATTTATCAAAATAAGCCTATTATTTGACAAGGTTTGCATACCAACTCCAACCAATTCATGTTCCTAGGACTTTCTAGCTAAGTGAATACAATGAGTAATATCGAGGTCAGCAAAAATGTAACTACTGTGATCGGCATAGTCCTATATTGTGTATTGTGTCCAGCAACAATAGCTAAACAAATTGCTAAATTGTCTATATAAACAGATGTGATGTTAGACTCTTGTTTTGGAAATCAGATTACTTCCAAACGCTCTTATTATATTGCACATAGTGCTCGTAAAGCCTTGGTTTTAAACCCCTGGAAAGCTTTACTTTTAGTGGATTTATCACCCTGTCTGACAACACTGTTGCCATTAGCCCTGTGTTAAATGATGTTTTATGCAGAAGTGTGTCACCATTGGCAGATTATGGATTTCTGCTGCCTGTACTTTCTGTGGAGCATGGAGGCCTCGCTCATAAGCACTTGGCTGCTGTCCATGGTGCTGATATTTCAGTCTGTCTGCCTGCTCGCCTGCCGTACTGCCTGCCTGCTCGCCTGTCTGCCTGCTCGCCTGCCTGCCATTCATACAGTACTGGTGCAAAGTGAGAGCGTCTTGCATAAGCCACAGCAAGGCAATCAATACAGATGGCAGATTTGTGAAAGTTTAGTATTTGGAAGCACCAGTCTCTTCCTGAGAAAGCTGTGACAGATGTGTTGGGCCTAGCTGTTTTGTTTGGCTGTGCTACGGCGATGACAAGGTTGTCATTTTGAATTACATTGTATAAAACCCTCTTAACACATCTGAAGAAGGAAATAACAAATGGTGAAAACTCAGTGTTGAACTCGTTGAAATGCGTTAAAATGAATAGGTACGTTGAGAGCGCCTTGAGGACAGGTTTCTACGCTCTGCGTTTTTGTAAAGGCTAGTTTGAGAATATATTGACTTATTGAGATGATTCTTTCCTGTGTCCTCTGCCTTTTGCTACATTTTGTTTATATTTCTGTTGGAATGCCTGCAGTGATTTATTTTTGTTGGTTACTGTGAACTCTAACATCATACAGCATACAGTGAATAATCCTATCTTTTTGTGGCTTTTATATAACAAACACAAGTCAGTCTTTCTTCACCATGCGGCCATGCACTGTTTCACCCTGCGGGTTGTGTAATCACAAACATCCCAAAAGAGTTGATGGAGCTGATTCATTATTAAAACTGAAAGTGAGTCTGGTGTTACAAGTGATGAATCTGAATTTTTTTTCCCCAATCCAAAGCCCTGCTACTCTACTAAACTTTTAATGAAAAAACACACAAGGGGGATAAACATGCAGTTTGATGCAAGCACTTTCTCTGATATAGGAATGCATGAGGACCTGCATATTTATAACAAAAAATCCCAGGAGTACAAAAAAATAGTGTCAGCACGTATCTGACTGGAACTTCACTCTGTCAACACTGTTGGGGTGTGACTGCATTTTTAATTCCATATAATTTTTTGTGTGGAGCACAAAAAAAAAATTAAATGGTGTCAGAAGCCGACTGTTTATTGTCTGAGACAATAACTTACTGTTGCAGCTTGCATATGATTAAGCCAACCAGCTAGAAAGCACTATTATTATTTTTTCAAAATGTTTATGCAAACTTTTGCAGATTCCTCATGAGATTTTATTTTTTACTGTTATGGTGAATTTGGGAGGATTGTTGTCTACCACTCTTTTAACTTATCCCTTACTATGTGTTCACACTGTCAGACGAGAAGTTGTTTTTGTTGCTCCAGGTTTGTCTCTTGCGGGTGTTTTCGAGGTCATTCATGTTGCATTCTGGCTTATCTAGCAAGTTAGTTATACAGCTATCCATTACTTTCTTCCATATTTTATTTTACCATTAGACCCAAATGCCAGATTTTATTTAATTTGAGTTTTGAGATATTAACACTATTTATTTGACCATATGTTGATAAAGTTTACTTGCTCAACAAAAAAAATATAAATATATTTTTAGCTATTTACTTCTTAATTAATGCTATGTGGCCTGGGAACTTTGTGCAATATTTGTTGTTTTTATGTGCATGTTCATAATCGCATTTCTGCAGAATCTGATTACCTATGTAGAAATAGCATACTCTGTAAATCTGATGGAGAGCACTGTATTTTACTGCAGTACTTAGATTTTTCAGTGCATCTGTATTTAACCAGTGTATTCTGAGATGTCTGTCTGTTAAAGCGTGAAACTCTGATGATGTCTGATTCACACAAGTTTTCTGTTATCTCGGGTAACTGGATGTTGAAGAGTTTATAAATTAAGTGACTGACAGGAGATCAATGTAAACACAGACAAGGCTCTGGATGTGTTTTAAACAGGTTTTCTCATGAGCCTAATGCAGTTTAAAGCTGTTGCGAATGCTAAAAAGTTTCACTTTTAATGTTGAATTAGTAAGAAAAGAGAGAGAAATCAGACAAATGTGCCATTAAATCAAAGACTTGGAATGGAAGAGGGCAGAGGCAAAGCAGCTTTACTTATAATTGACTTACTTGGAGTTTACTTACTCTAATTCCATCACAGATAGATGCCAACTGTGCTGGGGACCACTGATGTGTGAATATTACTGACCTTCAGTGTTGAATTCTGGTTGCTGTTGTTGGCATGCTCATTTATAATTTAAAGCTCAAGCCTCCCCTACCAGAAAGCACATTTCAGAAGCTTAGGCTGTGTTCAGAATCCAGGCAAATTGGATTTGTTTCTTAAATCAGATCTGTTGAGTAGGGGTGTAAGGATTATATCACAAAGTTTTGTTTTGCAATAATGTATAGATTATCAAAAGCACTTTATAGATTTTTAATTATTAGTTTAGATGTAAAGATTGGTGTCACAGTGGTTCATTTAGTGTTTAAACCTTATCCACTATTCAGCTATGTTAAACTCTGTCGTTAGATCCCACTGTTATGATTGGAAAATTGTATTTGCATGGCTTGCTGTGGTATCGAGGTTGATGTCAGTAATCTTTTGGCGGTTGGTGGATGACCATGTAGTTTCTGGCTCTAGTCTAGATATGCCAAAAATCTTTGGAATTTCGGTCTAGAGCTGTGTTCTGACAAGAACTTGGCAATATGATACAAACACGATACAGGGCTGACAATTCTATATACCGCAATACATTGCTATAATGTTAGCAAGGCACTAAACTGTGATTTTGTTTAAATCAAAATGCATCAAATGTATATAAAATTGTATTGAAAGTCTCAGAAGGGATGAATGTTGCCCTGTGTGCTTTTGCTCCTCCTCTCTTTAGCCGTGTTCTGCTGTTATTAATGCAGTGTTTACAGAGCAGCCACAAGTATTTGAACAAGCTATTTTTAATTAGGTACAAGGGGATAATTGGTTCAGCAGACTACACACTTACACCAAGTAGTGCACACAACCACACACACCTTTAAACCTATTAAAACACATTAGAGACTTCATAATAACCTTCATTAAATCATGTATTTTTTATTTGTTTTTATTACCTTTTTTGTGTCGTATCATATGATTGGATGATAATTACAATAATTACAGTATACTATAATATACTATAATTAATATACTATTGTCTTATCAGTATAGGCTTTAAACCTCAATCAAATTTCCTACCCAGTCATTATCCATTATTTTTATGTATCATAGAGTTTCCATGTATCTTAATATGTGAGTTGATGTGATGATTTTGCTTTAAACAATGTTTTGTATTATTTGTGTTTCATTTACTTAGGATATTTATAGATTTCTTTATTCCAATTATTATTAGTCCAGGGTCTTTGTATTAGTGCAACTGCATTATTATGATATTAGGTTTGTCACATTTATATGTTATGTAATCATCTAATCTCAATTATTTAAGATAATTATTCATATTCTTATTATTTTTGTGCTGACTTTAAATTTCACAATTATTTAATGAATCCGTACCTCCTGAACACAGGAACAAGCAGCTAATTAGTTATAGTACAGATTATCCCAAACCACTGCCCAGGCTGTACCACAAAGAGTGCTGACTGGTGTTGAACTGAGATGGTACCTGCAGGAAGAGGCATACCTGGATACCTCTGCAGATCTAGAGAGGTGGTGGTGTCATAACCACCAATAAACCAATAAAAAAGAAGTATATGTTTGTTTGTGCAACAAGAACGGCTTCTAAAGGAATGTTCAGGACTGTGACCCTGGTGAGGTCTTAGTGAATTGAATTAGAATATTTGCTATTTTTTTATCATAAGATTGTTTTTTCATTATTTCAATATTGATGAGCCTGCTAGAACAGGCCTGCTAAAATACTTAAGTTGTAAACATCAACAATTAAATCACCGTTAAACACAATCATTTTTATGACAGTTAATCGTCAGCTGAAATGACATAATTGTAACAATCTTGAGTATTGTTGATTGTAGTTATTTGTGGGACAATAACTTGTATATATTGTAACAGGTCTAATAGAATACAAAAGGTTTCTTAAGGTCACTTAATTCGTAATTTTACAGACTCTTGTGTTTATTTCTGCCACAGAACGAGTAATAAAATACGATGGTAATGGAATGGAGCTGTTCTCCTCTGCCTCTTTTTCTGGGAGATATTCCTGGCGTTTGAGCTCTGGCTCGCTGGGTTGGCTTGTCAGGACTGCAGAGAGAGCAGGCGGAGAGGAACCGTGTGGCAGTGAGCCGTTTCCATGGCAACAGGAGCTGGTGCTTAGATGGTGCCTTGAAGAGAGATGACGTTACGTTTCGCCCTCAGGAGAAGAAGAGCAATAGTATCCAAGTACATCTGGAAGGAATCGAATGCAAATGCGGCTGTAGCTTTCGGTGTCTGGCTTCGTGTAAAAGCCTCGGCGTTGGCTGCTGCTGCGTTTGCCGTCTCTGTTGACTCTTGATATTTTACATATTCTGATTACAGTTGCTGAATTCCCCTATCAGAGCTGAATCTGCGAGCTGAGTATGTTAATTAGGTATGCGCCGAATATTTATGCCGAAAAAATATACTGCCGAAAGGGGCACTTATTCAGATATCAACAGACAGGAGGCATCCTATAGCCAGAGGGCTGTGTGAAGACCGAGCTCACATAGGGACAACTTCAGTCTGTCATTAACTCTGTGAGTAATCCAGCTTAGCATCGCAGATAAAACCGTCTCCAGCCCAGCCCAGAGGTCGGCTGCATTCCTTATTTCACATTAATAGTCCTCTGCAGGGTGTTGTAATTGTGTGGGCCACCACTGCAAAATATAAGCAGTAGTTTTTGTAATTGAATTTTCCTTAATAAAGCAAGACAAAAATACGTTTAATAAAATGTATTTAAATAAATGAAAACCTGTGCAGAACTAGAATTTGGCCTTTTGCTAAATGTTTTCATTTAGTATGGTTTTGGTTTTGGCAAAATATTTAATATGATCTTATATTTACTCTTGTAAATCCCTGATTTACAGTGAAAATGATCTACTTAACAAAAATATTCAAGTCAAGTCAAGTTGTTTTATTGTCAATACTGCATATGTACAGGACATACAGAGAATTGAAATTACGTTACTCTCCTTCCCAATTTTACAGCAAGTACAGATAATAGATATAATAAAGGAGAATGGGAGACGCTGTGTACAATACAGCAGGGACACAAATAGACATACATGAGAAAAAAACAAGGTGCAGTGGTGTGGGGGAGGAATAGATATATAAATATAAATATAAGTAAATAAGTAAAAAATAGATATATAATTATAGTATAAAAGAGTGGGAGACACTATATGTTCAATACAGCAAGACACAATAAACATACGTAAGACAGTAGTGCAATATTGATGGTGATTGAGATGGAATGACAATAAAAATAGTAAATAACAGTAGTGCAAATACGGTATATGGTATATAGCTTAAGGCTGGTAAAATGAATGGGTGCGTAAGTCCTTAAAGTTCACAGTTTAATTAAGTGGAATTAAAGTGCGTATAGACAGTGCAAGTAGGGTCCTGCGGCAGGATGCTGTGCAGGCCCCATACCACACGGTGAAACAGCTGGTCAGTATGCTCTCGATGGCCCCTCTGTAGAAGGTGGTCATGATGGGGGTGGGGGCTCCAGCTCTTCTCAGCTTGCGGAGAAAGTAGAGACGCTGATTTGCCTTCCTGGCCAGTGATGCTGAGTTGGTGCTCCAGGAGAGGTCCTCTGTGACGTGCACACCCAGGAACTTGGTGCTGCTCACCCTCTCCACAGCAGTTCCGTTGATGAACAGAGGGGTGTGCAGTGTGTGAGTTCTCCTGAAGTCCACAACAATCTCCTTGGTCTTCTCTGTGTTCAGAGAGAGATTGTTGTGTTTGCACCAGGAGGCCAGGCGGCTCACCTCGCTCCTGTAGTGTGACTCATCGTTGTTGCTGATGAGACCCACCACCGTCGTGTCATCTGCAAACTTGACGAAGAGGTTGGAGGTGTGTGCTGGTGTGCAATCGTGGGTCAGCAGAGTGAACAGAAGGGGGCTCAGCACACATCCTTGGGGAGCCCCTGTGTTCAGTGTGGTGATGCAGGATGTGCTGCTGCCAACCCGCACTGCCTGTGGTCTTCCAGTCAGGAAGTCTAACAGCCAGTTGCACAGTGAAGTGCTCAGCCCCAGACTGTCCAGTTTGTGTATGAGCTGTTGGGGGACGATTGTGTTGAATGCTGAGCTGAAGTCAACAAACAGCATTCTGACGTAGGTGTTCTTCTTGTCTAGGTGTGTGAGGGCTGAGTGGAGAACAGTGGAGATGGCATCATCGGTCGAGCGATTTGACCGATAAGCAAACTGGTAGGGGTCCAGGGAGGGGGGGAGCAAAGACTTGATGTGATGCATGACTAGTCGTTCGAAGCACTTCATGAGGATGGGGGTGAGTGCAACTAGACGATAGTCATTGAAACAGGATGGCGATGCCTTCTTTGGGACAGGGATGATGGTGGTGGCTTTGAAGCATGTGGGAACCACCGCCTGACTCAGAGAGGTGTTCTAAATGTCAGTATAAACCTCTGCGAGTTCCCAGGCACAGTCTCTCAGCACACGGCCAGGAATGTTGTCAGGCCCAGGAGCTTTCCGAGCACTGATCCTGCTGAATGCTCTCCTCACACTGTCTGGGGACAGCGTCAGCACCTGGTCACCAGGAGGAAGTGACCTTAAAAATCTTTAATTTAATTTGCTTATACCTGCAAATACCCTATACATAGGGATGTTGATGTGTTTTTTTTTAACCAGTTTCTCAGTGAATTTTAGTCCCATCCATATGAGTAACTTTGGCAAACAATAAATAAATAAAGATAAATAATCCACCGTCTTTTTTTTTCCTTTTGCAAAATGAGCTGTAATACTAACCTCACATTATGCTAATCCAGTTTGAATCCACATTTTGGTAAACATTTCGTCATATTCTGTGGAAAAAGAGTTTTCACAGCTTTTCTGAAGTACGGGGGCACTTGAGGCGGAGTTTTGTTGTGTAGAACTGAAAAACAAACAGACTCTAACCTATTTAGACCACACCAATCTTAAAAAGGGCTCGTAGTCCTGCTGATGCAGTTCCCTGAATCTGTCCTGTTTAGATGCTCTGTGATGAACATAGCACTTGGGCCCCCTTCCCAACATTCCCTCTACCCCAGGAAGGTTCTGAAGGATTTCTTCGATGCCAAAAATGGTACAGGCCTTTAGGAGTGCATCACCCAAGATAACTCCAAACATCATTTCTGTGAAGCCTAAAATCCCAGGGGTGGTGGTGGTGGATGTTGAGCTCGTCTCTGATGTGCTTCCCCGTTGACTCTGAGTTGTCCCCGGGGATAAGATGGGATTTTGGTGTGGTGGGGGTTGGGAGATATGTGGATGAGGATGTGAGCAGTACGGAGGAGTGTGTGCAGTTCAGACTCGGATCAGTATGCACGTTCACGTGGGCCAGCCGAGGGGCATCCGCGGGACAAGCAAACACAGTTCGGTCCACTTCTGCTAATGCTCTTTGAAGACAGCTTGGGCTGCATTAACAGTCTGTGGCAGTAATGTATTGCTCTCCACGAGCTGCTACCTGCCGGGAGTTCTTCAGGTAAACAGAAGAAAATGGTGAGATTGATCACTGTGGCCACAATCAAGGAAAAAGTGAACCGTGACCTTTTCAAAGTTAGCACTGGTTGAAGACTGTAGAAAGTGACTGAAGTGAGAGTTTAGTTTACGGAATGTGTGCTGAATAGGTTCCATAATTTATTTTTTAACATGATATATTTGCATGAGCTGTGTTGTGCTTTTCATTAAATATGCACTGAAGTTATTTCTTTTTGACCTGAACCAAACTGAATTAAACATTTAGATGAAGGCTGAAGGCGGAATATCGAATGCATTTTTGGCAGATTTTCATTCATTTTGCCAATTTCCTAAAACATTGAATATACTACATTTTTTAAATATTTTTGCCACACTGTCCCAGCATGAAATTACTTCTTAATTTAAAAAGTTATACATTTAACTGAACAGTGCAGTATTAGTCAGAAATTGGATTCAAGACTCAACTTATATAAGAATAACATCCTGGCCCTGTTCTGCTCATATCTTTTAGCTGGAAAGCTGACAGTTTGTGAAGAAGTAGTATTATAGTACAACTTTATTGGTAACACACCATTTTTTGCCAAGTATTCAGTGCGTTTCTACATTCTACAGAGGATTTAAAGTTCACCCATTGTTAAATCACAGCAAGTATTAAAATGTTGCACTTCGGTCATTTTCTGAACACTGACCAAGTCGACCAGTCTGCTTAATTTCCCTTGCTGTTGTCTGCTGTAAGAAATGCAGACTAAAAAGATGTTCACCTAGAATATCTGGACAGATCCCCCATGCCATCAGACAGGTTGCTGCGAAGTTATTGATTTCAGATGTCAAGAGATGCCAACCACTTGTTAAAAAATCCTCACCCAGTGTGAAAGAATGACAAAGTGAAAGATAGAGATAAAGAGAGGGAGAGGGAGAAAAAAATGTGAGGGAGAGGGAGAGAGAGGAAAGCCAATGCCAGCTTGAGAATAGTCTTTAATGGAAGCTCTCATATGTCCATTCTTAAAGCACTCGAGCAGTGTGGATATCTCTTCAGTCCCTTACAAGGCCCACAGAGCATTACCCATCCACTTCTTGACCCTGACCACATCCCCCACACCCTGGGCCATATGATTTGTGGATTTCTGTGATGTGGAAAATAAATGGACAGAACTGCAGAACTGAAACATGTTCATTTTAAAATTCAGGACACAACAGAAAAAAAAATAATAAAATAAAAAAATATATATATATAAATATACTGTATGATATATAATGCTTGCTTATTATTATTATTATTATTATTATTATTATTATTATTATTATTATTATTATTATTATTATTATTATTATTATCAGGTCTTAAAATGGCTAGTACAGTTTATTGCATGTATTATTGGGATGAACATATTGTCCAAACAAAAAGTTATTGTCAGACCAGTGTGAAAGTAAACATTTATTGTAAAAAATCATATATTTATATTTTTGGCACAGGGATTTATACAGGCTGTGTTTTATAGGAATTATATCCAGTCTTTATTTTAAACTCAGTTGTGAATAGACTCAGAAATATCACACTTGAGCAGCATCTTTTAAAATAGAACCTTTTCCAAAGCAGGAGGCAGTATAATAGCCATTGTTCTAAAGGTATACTGTATGTATCTGTGAGTAGGAGTC
The DNA here is from genome assembly GCF_023375975.1 of Astyanax mexicanus. Classification (NCBI taxonomy): domain Eukaryota; kingdom Metazoa; phylum Chordata; class Actinopteri; order Characiformes; family Acestrorhamphidae; genus Astyanax; species Astyanax mexicanus. The sequence goes on along the minus strand of NC_064415.1, from coordinate 58,899,357 downwards.
TTTAAAATGACACAAGAGACAAAATGCCATATCAAAAACAATGTTCTCTCTCTTTCTTTCTCTCTCTCTTAAAAAGCTCAACTCTCTCAACTTGGTCTGTTTCTCCAGAAGTGTTTAAACTCGACAGATTACATATTTACTCACTAAATATCAGTACTCTCTATGTTTGAACAACATCTAGGCCTTTTTAAATGCCTTTAAAATCTCATGTTCAGCTGTTTCTATCGTTTTAAGAGATTGAGAACATAACAAATATTCACTGACTAATCGACTAATCGAAAAAAAAAAAATAGATTAGTCGACTACCGAAATAAACATTAGTTGCAGCCCTTTTCTGGACTGTGTTTACCCTTTTTTGGTCAGACCATATTTTTATCTGATCAATTTTGGGTTCCGATTGTTGTTTGTGGCAACTTATCACACCTTCCATTCTTTTTCTGACCAAAGGTTTGGACAAAACAGTGTAGGTGTGAAGGCACTCTTAAGAGAAATGCTTACATACATACTTATGTATTGACCCCATCTTTTGTTTTATCTGCTTCCATTTAAACCGCTTCAAGGTCTAACAAAAGAAACATGCTGTATGGGATTCGCTCTTTCCCCCTCACCACTCTGAACTGCTGCTCCTCGAAAGCCAAGTTAATGAGATGGCACCAGCAGGGCACTTGTCTGGCCCTGTCGGAAAATGAGATGGCACAGAGGGGCTTAAAGTGTGAGTTAACAGACATTTCCATAACAGCACACTGCTTTGAGTTGTTCTTGAGAAAAAATCTTATATGCAGCATAGTTGTTGTGCCTTGAGCTCTGGAAGTATGCTAACAAAATGGGAAAACGTACTGATTTCAGTACTAAACAGTAGTAAAAATGCTAACTATAATGGTAATGCTCTTCAGATATGTTGTTGACCTTTAGTATATAAAGGAATACAGCAGTGAAAGGTGATTTTTTGTGTTCTTTTAATATTTATAATGTAAATGTACATTGACATTGAAATGCCCACGGATGTATGTATAGGTTATGAGGTGTTCTCTTGTGACCAGCTTGCTCATGGCAAGGCCTTATGAAATATGGCAGTCGGGGGGAGACTACTATGCAGTTGGGTCATTTCATCTAAAACAGAATATCTAAAAGAAAAAGGTTTTAACAGGTTTATTACCATTGAATAAATCAAAAAGCCTAAGCTATTTGCGTTTTAGCGACACTATTATAAAATCAGTTTAAACCATTGCACTTTTAACAAAATTTTAGCGTCCGAGTGGACACACCAGCAAAGCACAATTACACAACCCCAGCAGTGTTGTTCTAATAATGAATATACCTCAGTGGTGCTACTTGAGTCACATGTGAGTGAAATTTACACTTTAGTTTAATGTTACTATCCTAGTCCTGTAGAGCTCATATATTTAGCTGAAAAACAGCCGATATGCAAAGAGGTAGGGAACTTGATTAAACTGATAGCGATTGTGATAAACGATGTTGAGTTTAATTTATGTGAGTATAGAGAAAAAAATTACCTAAATCTGCTGTTGTCGGATCTCCTTGACGGCTCTCTCCCTCACTCCCTGCTCTGTACACAGGAAAGCAACAGTGCATCTCTATAAATAAACCTTTTTTATAACATGAAGCAGTTCAGTAATACTAAATAACATGGGACAGTTTTAGACATTGTCTTAAACATTTTTAATGTGATTACAAAAAACAGTAAGGTGAACTAATCTAGCTAATACATACATTTTTTATTAATATCTTAAGTCAGTATCAATTGGTGCTATTGTATACCGATCTGGAAACTTAAAGAACTTGAACTAATAAGTATTCAGTTTAGTTCCTTGTTTATGGCATTCTTCTTTTACTGTGTTTGCCCTAGACCTGTCGGCGGGGTCCCTGCAGCAGCAAGCGTTCAGCGACCCAGAAGAGCCGATGTGAGGCATGTCTGAGGTGCATGAGAGCAGCTACATGCCCTGTGAGACCATGCTGGCTCAGCATGGTGAAGAGGGGACAGGGCAGGCGAGGGTGGACTTCTGTCCTTAAAGATCAGACTAAAGCAGAAACTGTTTTACATTCTTTTCTGATTGGAAGAGAAACTTGCGCTCACTTTGTGCAGCTTTGTGCAGACTGTTGTCAGGCACAGTGGGGTTTCCGGCTAATGTATGCAGCATGCCACGGTTTAATTTTACTGCCACAGTTTCATGTTTCCGAGGGAAAAAAACCTGTGTAAAGTGAACTGAGGCTGACAGCTGTAATCCTGTATGCAGCGTGCCTACGTTTTGTTTTGTCCATTTTTAAGCTTATTTTTTTCTTAAGATAAATGACGACAGCAGCCGATTTGGATTTTTAAAAAATTTAATAATGTGTTTAAAAATAAAATCATTTTTTTTGGCTGCATTCATTGTCTACTCACCGTATTCTAAAGCAAATAAGCTTAAAGGACAATGAGTGTTGGTAATGTAACTAGCTGTAGGTCACTGCAAGGTCAACATTTCTAAGAGCATGGGCTTCTGAGAGCATTTTCAGTGAACACTCGACCTCTGTTTGTGAATAAAGGCTCAAGAAGAGTTCAATTCATTGGGTGAGGTTATAAAAAACAGATATTTCTCTTATAATGCTGCTTTTTGTGGTTTTAAGAATCATTTTTGTGTTAAATCTGGCTGTTAGGATTCATTGACATGCGCAACATGCCATTGTTCAGATTTTGTGAATCGATCAAATACTGCCATTAAATGTACTACAGCAGCTTAGTTTAATTTTGTGGTGGTGTCTTGTTACTTTATGGCCTACTGATTAATAGGAGGGTGATGCTAAATAAGGGAGTTTGCACTATTGTTCTTTACAACATGTTTTTTCGTGCTATAAAGCAAAATTGTTAAAAATTATATTTTACATTTTAACTAACTGTGTACAAACATTAAAATGAAAGGTTTCTTCTGAGTAATTAGTTTTCACATATTTTGGTTTAATTTTTTTAAAGTAACTGGTTCTCCCATAGATTGTTTTGAAGCTTTAAACTCTATTTTTTAAATGTTCTGGTAAAGTAAAGCAATAGATAAAAAAATTTAAGTAGTGCAGCCAGTGTTAGCCATAGTCATTGTGATGGCCATCGTCACCAGGTCCTTTGTCTGGCATAAATACGTCAGAAGATATCGGTTTAAAATATCTGCCAAATCTAGGCATCGGCCCAGTGCCGATACTGATATAATTCAGATATCATTGTGCATCCCTAACACAAAGAGAAAGCAAACGAGTTTGTATAAGACACAGATTTCAGTTCAGACCTGAAATGCATTAAGAGCAGGTTTTTAGTCTCACCTTGCTCGAACTGTCTCTACATTATGCTTTAGCTCTGTGCTTTAGTGTCTTTGAAACTCAGTATATGATTGAGTAATTGATATGCTGCCTCAAGCATCAAGCTAGTTGAGCATTCAAATTTCAGCTGCGAGCTAGCTCTGCACATTGTGCACATTATGATTATAAAATGCTATTAACGAATTATTGGGGAATTCGCCAAATATTAGCATTTAGTTTATGTGCAATGTAATCTTAATGTAGTTTAGTTGAATATTTAAACCCTGTTACTTCCAGATGCTCAAGAAATTCATTTTATAAACAGGAATTAACAGTTATCTGGTCCCACAGTTTTCTCCTCTGGGCTCATTAGACTGTGAGCATTAGGCATTTTGATGATAAAATTGTCACATTTTTCATTTAGCGAGGGCATGATCCCCGACTCCAGAGTTGAATGTGCTTTTACTGAAGTTACTGAAAATCCTGCACTGCATAGAGTACCCATACCCATTTCTCTTGCACATCTAAAAACGTTTTTTTTTTAAATATTTTTTGTTCTTAATTTCATTAGATGCCTACAGCCCTCGCACTGTTGTCTTTTTCCCAGTTACTGTGCACAGAGATGACGCATGGTGTTTTTTGTAGCTGATGGCACAGCTAAAGAGAATATATTAAATCAGAGTGGGGTAATCACCGCGCTGAAAACAAAACATTCCTTTTGATCTCTGTAATGTTGTTTATTTAATGGAGAGCAGTTAAGATATCTTGTTTGACAATGATGCTCTTTTCATGTATCAAAGGAGACAGTACCTTTGGGAGGTGTTAGAAGGGCCTCCCCAAGACTGTGATGTCCATTATGCTGTGATCTTTCATGCCTTAAGAGCTCTGAATTCTCCTGCAGATTATATAATATGCAGCACCTATAAAAAAGGTATTATGTAAATGCTCTGCTATTCGGATTGGTCTCTGTGACCTTTTTCTTCATTTTGTAGTTTGACACGGTTGGTTGGTTGATTGACACAAATCATTCAGTCAAGTGACACGAGAAGAAGAAGCTTCCTTTAGTAGTCTGTCGCTCCAAATTACTTTCTACTTGTGTCTGATTCTAAAGCTCAGACTGCGGTTTAGTCTGTTTAGTTTGATGACTTTCTGCACTGTTATTTGCAACTGAACATCATAGTGTATCTGAATCGGCTGCTGTGGCATTTGCTGTAGCATCTGCATGGGTTGCTGTGGTATGGAGGCCGGTATCAGTCATTATCTTTTGAGTGTCTTCTTGGACTCCCAATCCTTCTTAGTCTGGATTTTGATGAGGTCATAGTTTGTTGGGTTGTGAGTGATGCAAAAGACACGATACTATGACACATTCATACTATACAAATCACATTTCAAACTACCTTGAAATGTGGTTTGGATCCGAATTTTAAAAATCACTTTTTTTTTCGCTGTTGAGACAATAAAAAATTTATACAGATACAATTGAACGCAGAACAATTTCAATGGGATTCGCTAGGGTTTTCATATTTGTAAATATTGCACAGTTTGACAGTTTTGATGCTCGCATCAAATTCAAAACTCTTACAATCGCCTACAAGGTGATGACAGAACAGGCTCCTTCCTACCTGCACTCACTCCTGAAGGCTTACGCTACCTCCCGGCCGCTGCGCTCCTCCAATGAACGTCGCTGTTACGTGCCCCTTGTAAGATGGTGGCTGGGGTATGAGAGGTACAAGTTAGGCAGTAACATGAGTGTGTGTTGATAAATGGAAGTGAGGGAAGACAGACAGACAAGTTGAATTCATTTGAGCTTCTTACTCAGAATAAGGTTTTCTTTTACAAAACAGCAGTACTTAAAACATACCAGTTGTTAAAAGACATGTAGCAGTACAGATTTGTTTAAAGAAGAAGTAAAAACTCAGAAACCGACCTTCTGGGTGGACCATGGATGGTGCCAAAGGAAAGAAATAAAGAAAAACAACTTACCTGCCTAACCAACAAAATAACCTAACAAAATATACAAATGTGGCACCCACCCCTTACCTAGTGTGTCTATACACAGTTTTACCTACGGTGATGTAATGTATAGGCGCCTTTCCTTGCCTGTCCATGCCAGGGTGGTTAGAGAAAACAGAACTGAATAAAAAGTTACAGCTGCAGATAAGAACACTGGAGGCTAAAATTCAGGTTAAACAAACAGAGGCAATCAGCATAATCCTCAACAGAGTTTCAGTATACTCAGTATAAATCTCAGTCAGTCTCAGTATTAATAAAAAAACTACATAGTACCATTAAGCCTCTCACAAACACAAAGCCTCCTCCATTAGTCCACACGTAGAGGTATTTAAACAGGAAGCACCACCCCTTCCTGGTGAGCCACTCCTCCCATTGGTGGATCTGGTCAGCTGATCCTCAGCATGTCTCCCATTGGCTGGCAGAACTCTGGACAGTGCAGGATAGGAGTAGATTAGAAAGAAAATAGAAAGAAAACAAAAAAAACACAAAAAAAGATATACGTGCCCTTGTGGCACGTAACAGTCGCCTCGCTTTGCCAAACACTCACACAAAGCAATCCAGACTGTTCTCATACAGAGTTCCCCAATGGTGGAACAAACTACCTTCTACTACCAGATCAGGAGAATCTCTCGCTATCTTTAATAAACTCCTGAATACAGAGCTCTTCAAAGAGCACTTACTCTCCTAACACCTCTAACTAACTACCTTCTACTACCAGATCAGGAGAATCTCTCACTATCTTTAATAAACTCCTGAAGACAGAGCTCTTCAAAGAGCACTTACTCTCCTAACACCTCTAACTAACTACCTTCTACTACCAGATCAGGAGAATCTCTCGCTATCTTTAATAAACTCCTGAAGACAGAGCTCTTCAAAGAGCACTTACTCTCCTAACACCTCTAACTAACTACCTTCTACTACCAGATCAGGAGAATCTCTCGCTATCTTTAATAAACTCCTGAAGACAGAGCTCTTCAAAGAGCACTTACTCTTCTAACACCTCTAACTAACTACCTTCTAACCTCATTTCCTTCTTCCCCTCCTTCACTTCTCTATCCCTTTATTTCCCTTCGACCCCCTTTAAGCCCTATCTAAAAATGGGTTATCTTAATTCCTATTAGTTTTGTACTTCATTATTGTAAGTCGCTTTGGACAAAAGCGTCTGCCAAATGTAATGTAAAGTAATGTAATGTAATGTTTTGGACACAGTGTGAAAAAACATTACTATATGTTTGATCCGTTCCAAACCTTTTACATGTGTTTTATTTCCTCTGTAAAAATTGTTTTGAGTGTGATGGGTCCTTGAGCTTTCATGAGTATATTAGCTGCTTTGATCTGATTTAGAATTAGACAGACTGGCTTTTAAAAATAGGGGTAAACTCAGTCAGTACTAGAAGCTGCTTAAGATGCAACTGTATACAGGCAGGGCTTTCTTTGTCTCCTGAAAGTGTAAGTAAGTAGAATTCACAAGCAGGTCTTTAAACCCTTGATTAACCTGTCTGTAACTCTTGCTTGACCGGAGGTTAGACGAGTAGATTGGACAGTGAAGTGAACGCAGGTTGTCCCTGTGGGGATGTATGCCTTTAACTGAGAAAAGAAGACTGACAGTTTAAACAGGGCGAGAAAACAGAGGCAGGTGGAGCACAGGCTCTCTGTCAGTCCGCTGGACGGCTAATTGCTGGAGGGAAGCTGAAGCTTTAATTGATTGTGCCCTTGACACATTGGATGTTGCGTCGCTTAAAATGAGAGATGCAGTCTACGGTATACAGTATTGTAAAACAGTTGGGTTCCCAGTGGGGATGGTTTGTTTTAACTGAATCCTTTCACTGAATAACCACTTATTAACCTATTTTTTTCTTTTTTTGGGAGAGATCAGTTATTTTATTATACGTTATTTATAAATGTGTTCATCCATGCTGCCTTTCTGAATGAAGAAATATCCAGATAAGTCCAAATGAGCCAAATTTTTGTACTTTTGTGTTTTATTACTGCAGTTCATAATTTTATTAGATGCCTACAGCCCTTGCACTGTCCTCTTTTTGCATTTACTGTGCACAGAGATGACTCATGGTGTTGTTTTTTTTGTAGCTGATGGCACAGCTAAAGAGAATATAAATGAAGAAATATTATTAGTTTTAATGTATAAAATTAACCAAATTTAAACACAAAATAAAATAATGTATTTCTCCTTGAGGCATGAATAGAGATGTTTTTTTTATTGGATTGAGAATTAGTAAACTCAGTTCTGTAACTTATTAACCATTGATTAACCACGATATTGCTATGGCCTGAGGATTTCAGGTTCAAAGCTTGGGTCTCTCCTCCCCTCGTTCTCATTGTAAGAATAAAAAAGGCACACAATTTTTTTCCCATTTTTTTTAAAGCAAATTCTTGAACACAAAAAACAATTTGAATCCATCGGTGGCCATATCTTTGGGCACTAGATTTTAGTAACATCTCCTTCTCAGAAATCACAGTAACTGCTGTTTGTAGACCACTAAACGTCTTTCAGTTCTTTTCTTAACAGAATATCTCTTGGTTTGAGAGGTTTTGGGGTCATCTTGAATGCTGAGCTGCAGTTTGAGTCTCTTTGTTAGTAAATGGTAAAATTTGAGGCATTAGACCATTATCTTGTTGTGGAAGCCATCCTCTTTTCAGCTTTAGCCTTTTAAAAGATGGTTTGACATTATCGGCAGGCTGGCAGGTTTTTGGCAGTTATATAGGCTTTTTGATTGGTCTTGCCAGTATACAAACAGTTCTGTCTGAGTTTTCGTGATCTCTCAGATCTTGTCTGGACCTCTGCAATTTTTCTGAACAACCATTTCTTATCATTCTGCAAAAGCTGAATACGCTTCAGAAATGATTATAGATTTACCATGCATTGTGGGCATTGAATACTATTTTAGATAGTGTAGCTGCTTTGGGTAGTCCATGTTTGATAAGTGTTTCTATAGAGTTTAAAGAGTTAGCATAATTTGTTTTTAATACAGTGTATAAAGCCTGTCTGATGCTGTGTGAAGGACTGACCAGATGCTTTCTGGCATAAATGATTTGTGAAAGGTTTATTTAAGGAGCACCAAAGCTAATAATAGCAACCAGGTGTTAACCAGAGCAACAATCTCACGACTAACAATGAACACATGGCCTGAAGAATGGAAGACATTGATCAGAAAAATGAGTCAAAACCAAAGAAACACTCAATCAGGCAGCCAATTTAAGAGGACAATTGGCAGAAATTGAAAACAGACACAAAGAAAGAGGGCTGAGTATGCCAGTGTTATAGGTTGGCAATACTTTGCAAAGAGAGTTACTAACTGTATTCATATTTATTGTGACAGAGCTATGTGTGAGAGTTGGATTATGGTAATTGTAGTTGTGGCTATCACCAGAGAAACAGTGTGTTAGCTGGGGAATTTGATTCACCTGCCAAATCAGATGGTTAATTCCTATTCAGTGTGAAAGAAACCTGTGCCTTTGCAGCGCTTTGCAGCGTTTATGATATTATATATTATATATATTTTTTGCTCTAAAAGACAGAGTAGCCGTGTTGAAATTTCCTGAGAAGACTGTTTTATTTTTGTAGTCGGGGGCACGATCAATTAAAAAAGGACCAAGGGTTCACACTCTTTTGTATAAGACTGTATTTTTCAAAGAATACAGACAGGCTGGTTTGCACCTTTCACCTTGAATGCAATTAGACATCACAGCTTTCTTCGTCAGCCTGGACTGGGATGAGGTGCGAGTGATTGCAGAGTCTTACCTCAGTGGGGGGGAGGTCACTTCTCACATGGACTCCTCGCTTACACCCACACTTAACTCGTCTTATGCAACATTGTGATGGAATTGCAGAGAACCTGGCCGGCACGATGTGTGTCCCGCCTGCCGGTTATAGAGCCTGCAGGTAACAAAGACATATTTCTGGAACTTGTGAGAATTTGAAGGGCTTAAGAGTGTTTCTGGTATACTTCCGTCATACATATTTAACACACTTGCCATCACTCTCTGTGAAGCCGCAGGTGACCGCACATTGATGGACCAACTTTGAGATGTAGCTTTTTTGGTTTTAAAGAGCATTTGTCTAGTGGACGGTTGTGCTTTTCTCACTCACAGGCTTCAGAAGAGCAGTGTGTTTTATTTACCATCATTATTAGGTAACAGGAGGTCCTACCTGCAACAAACATAAAGAATATTAAGTTATACTGTTTAATAAAGAGCAACACCATGGAACTACTGGAAAATTTAGCAAAATATCAGTCTGGTAGCTGGTAAAGCTTTCACCTTCACCTTTAGCCAGAGAATTGTTTTTACCTAAACTCGCACACACTCGCGTGTCACAGCTTATAGTGTTTTCCTGCTTGAATACTCCCAACTGAACTCTCCCAACTGATTTTGTACCATCGCCAGACCTGCTAAACCAGAGAAATTACCCACAATCCACACACTTTCAGTCTGACAAGAATAAAAAGATGCTGAAGGCCGTGCAAGAGGACACAGAATGGCAGCGAGTGAGCCGGTGTACACGCTGTGCTAATGTCTAACTGCGAGCTGTGCTGATTAGCAGGGTTGGAAAATGCTAAGCTAAAGCAGAGGTAGCTAACAGCTGTATTGGAGGACCTTCGCTAATATTCTGCTGTTTGGGTGTAGTGTCTTACTGTAAAATAGCCCACCCACGATACGACACAAAGATCGGCAGCCATTCCACCAGAACTTCTTAAAGAGCAACATTTGCGTCATAGTTATATTCATCGTTGTTGTTAAAGTGGTTAAAGTGATTTCTATTTTCTTATTTGTTTTCCAGAACAAATTAACACCATTTGCTGTGGGAAATTGTGTTGCAGTGCTTTACATGTCGCACACTACTTGTTCCGATTCAGTCGTTCTTGTAGGCTTGATCCTCTGTGGACGTCCGTGGTACCTGCACCGTATTGCTGTGGATTCCTTTTGGTTGTCAAACACAGCTCTATCAGTTTTTGTCAGGTCGTTATCTTGTGAAAAGCAGAGTCTGTGATGAAAATTACTGGGCTGGAGCACATGTAGCTTGTGTCTTGATTTTCGAGCTGGGTAAAACTTTAGATGTTTTTTACTCTGCAAATGGAAAGACGCGTGGGCTATCTGGGTTTAGAGGAGTGAAAGAAGTCTGTACCAATCCCTTCGGAGTTGGAGCAGCTAGACTTTACTCGGAAAAGGTTGCCGACCTTTTTCCACTCTGCATTCCCTTTGCTGCTTGTGTTTTTTTGTCCCACACAGCTGACTGACAGACAAACCCTCCAGGTCCACTTTCGCTCCGCTGCTTTCTCCTGCAGTAGTCTGAAGGTGTTTATTAGTTGGCTGATGGCAATTTTGCGATGTTGCCAGATCTTGGCTGTAATGCAGTGTTCCAGACCTACACCGAGGGGGATGTGTTGTATTCTGCTGCATCATGAGAGGCTGTGGCTTGCCACCAGAAGCTGTAGTGAATGTAGGGCAGAATGTGGGGCTCCTGGCTCTCGTTCAGTTTTTTCCCTCCCCCCCTTTGGGATAACACTAAATGGGCCACAGGTTCCACAGCACGAGGGTCAAAATGTAAATGTAAAATGTGCCAAGTATAGAAAATATCACACGTGATGGCTAGTAAATGTAGAGGTGGAAATGTGACTAGTTTTATCATTTATCATTTTTTTGTATTTATTTTTTTATTGTCAATATGATTTTTCTCGCACTGAAGGACAGCATCAGTGCTTAAAGAACAGTTCAGTTTAATTGGATTAAGGAGACACAATTTAAATACAAGTTTTATTGTATTGAACTGTTGACTGTGAATGCTGTGTATCGAGATAAATATCGCCCAGACCTTAATAAGAGCAAACTTAAGCAGTTTGTTATTGATGGTAAATTAATGGCAGATAACAGTACAGTATTGTAGATAATGCATCAGTTCTTAAAAAAAACAAAAAAACAACAACAAAAAAAAACAGTATAAATCTTTCTTTTGTTTAAAACAATGGTATTTACAGCATCTGTCAGTGACTGATAATGTTCATTACAGGGCTCTGCCTTTAGTTCAGTGCATTAAAGCTGAGCATACTGTATGCTTCTACTGTATTAACTCGCGCAATATGTGATGACGGGGTTTTTTTTTTTTTTTTTAACAGTTTATATGCATACAAGGATTTTATCGTATCAGACGAAATTAAGAAATCTGATGTAACATAAATTATGGCAATATAATCCAGTACTAGATTCAACAAATAATTAAGGACAATCTTTAATTCCATTTTATTTGGACTACCTTCAGATATAATGAAGATCCTTGTCCTTTAAATCAGTACAAATAACAAAACACATTTATAAAAGATTATCTATTTCCAACTAGATTTCTGAGCTGGTTTGTCTTTACAAGCAGAACCTAACAATAAATCCAGGTTCCAAATACATTTTTGATCAGAAATGACTCCTATAAATACACATGGACTGAATTCTGAAAACCTTTGGTTTGGATTGGTGGCAGGTGGTGGGTCATTTTGCGCCAAATGCTTTCTTGTTTGAGGAAGGTAAGTGTTCTGCAGACACATTTCTCCTTACAAAATATGAACACTACGGCGCTAATAGTCGTTTAGTGTTTATAAAGCAGCACAGCGAGCTGCTTATTTAGCTGCTGAGGTAAGTGCTGCTACACAATATTTTAGTGCTGATGATTAGTCCTGGTTTTTAAAGTTTCATGCAGTTCAGTGTGAAATAAAATTAAATGCACTCTGTAGTTTATTAGTCTCTTTTAAATGTTCATTACAACGGATCAGGTGTTAGACAAATATTCTGTATTTTCAAATTTTAATTTTGTAATGTGTTTAGACAGTATCATTTATTCTGGCTGCACTCTGTTTTCTTTTAAATTAATATTAATATAATTTAAGTGGAAAACTTTATGAAAGTGTCCTTTTTAAAGGTGTGAGGAGTCTAGTGTGTGTGTATATATAGTTTACCATCTTGTGAATTCCACATGCACTATTTAATGCAGTTATATTCAATGCCCTAAATACTGTGTTTTCTTAGAGTCAATAAAACTAATCTATTTACATTTTTAGGTATTATTTTAATATTTGACTCAAAAGGAATAAGACATGTTAAGAGGGAATACCTAACTCCAGTTGACATCCCTCCAACAAGCCAACAGGCCAGTATTTACACCAAAGACTACTCAAGTGTGTTAATCCTGTGTTCTCAAAAAGCACAAATCTGCCGTTTGTATTATTGAAATACGACCGTGACGGGACTCAGAAGGATTGAGGCCAGCAAACAATAAGTTTGTTTATATAACCTAAATTCTAAAACGCGTCTGAAATGCCCTCGGTACGGCAGCAAAAAAACATGATTGACAGAACTTCCCAGCTTACAGCAGTTTACAGCATTTTATGTTCATGCAGTGAAAGCCTCCTGATAATCCAAAACAGTGCTGTTTATTTTAGGCATTGGTATTTATTGGTTAAGAGGAAAGAAAAGGGTGAAGTCAAGAAAAAACAGGATTATTTTTACAGCAATTAACCAGGTGTAGTAAATGATTTGTGACCCCACTTTGACCCAGACCGAGTACAGTTACTACCAAGTTTAGCATGTTTATCTATCATATTTTTTTGCTCTATAAGATGCACCGCATTATAAGGTCCACTGTTAATGAACCTCTATTTTCTGGTTTATTTTCATACATAAGGTGCACTGGATTATAATAAGGCGTATTTAAAAAGAGACATCTTTAAGAGCTTCTAATTCAGCAAGTCTCTCCACTGGGTGGTGGTGGTGGGGAGTTGCTGACTAAGTTAAGTAAAGCTAAGCTAAGTAAACAAAACCGTAATAATAAAACAGACTTTCTTTTAAAGTAAAACGAGCGCTGGATGTTAATCTACACAGATTTCTCTCCTGAAAACTGTTATTTGGGTGAATAAAACGCTTCCCTTTATTTACAGTAAGCGTAGATTACCAAATTTCTCCAGCACTAAAGCTGGAGCATTAGCATTAGTGGCTAGTGGCTAACCACTGACTAACAATCAACTTCGCAGAATTGCTGTTAATGCGACCACAACACAATAACACCACATTATCAATAATAGTATGATTAACAAATAAGTTAGCTATGTGACCGCTAGATTAGGAGCTGTATTTATTGGTGCAGTGTTTTATTTCTAGTTGTTTAGTGTGTGATTTTAAAGATGTTTTCCATACACTTTACAAATCTGCATTTTTGTTTTGTTTAATTGTTTGTTTGCAGTAAATATGCACTAAATATTTTGCACTTTAGTATTTTGGTACATATATGTTTTGTTTTATTATAACTATTATTTTATACAAAATAAAAGACAATGTCTTTTAAAGTTACTGTTATGTTAATATGTATTTTTTTTTTGTTTAGTGTTTTGTCATATCGCCAAGGATATAGTTATCGCAGTAATACTCATGAAATTATACTCATGATATTACTTTAGGGCCATATTGCACACTTCTACTAAGGTAGCTTACCAGTCCATTTAACAAGCAAAGAGTACCTCATTTTGTGCGCATCAATCCTGTCCTCAGGGGGATCCAGGCCTGCAGACACCCAGGCCTGAACACTTCAGTAGTAGTAGTAGTAGTTGGCGCAGTGGGAAAACGGTGGGGCAATAAGAGCATTATGTATAAATGCTTGAATATCACAGCAGCCTTGGCAGGAACTCACAGTCTCTGCCACAAGGTTAAATCTACAGCTATAGATCTCAGCAGACGAGGCTATTACCGAGCCCTGGTACTCGTGCTTAAGAGCTTGAGCAGGGGCAGGCAGTGCGCCAGGAGACAGGGCTGGTGCTTCTCAACCAATCACAGTCCTGAATGGGCAAGGAGATCACTCTTCCGTGACAAAGTGAATTGCTTCTATCATGAGAGTGTGCATTTCCATAAACATATCCCACAAATGATTATTTTTCTTTTAGGGTCAAATGAGATCTTTGTTTTACCTCACCATAACCTTACAACACCTGCAGACGCGCACACACACACACACACACACACTCACACACACTCACACTCACACACACTATAATGGGATGGAAAGTTTCCCGTAAACATGCTCAGTGGAATCATTATCATTTCTCTACATAATAGATGCCACTGCCATGTTGATCATTAGATTTAAAAACAAACACTCTTTCTGGCCGCCATATGTGACGACAGATGTCATCACGCAGCCCCTGAGGGGGAAGACAGATGACCTGTCTACATAACTGAAGCTGAGGAATTGTGGTTTAGAGGGGAACAGGCAGAACATTTGCATTCACTGCATGTATTTCATCTGAGATCCACTCTTTTCTGGAATGTTCCAGAGGCACTGAAGCACGGGCCTTGTGCGAAAAGGTGGAGAACGTTTCCAAAAGGTGGATTCTGACTGCGGAACTCAGATTTGCTTGAGAGCTTCTCCTGCTCTGACAGAGATTTATTATCTGCCAAGGATATCCTCAGCCAAAGAAGCTGATTATATAGTGTATATTAGGGTTTTAAGGAATATTTGGCATCAGAATAAGCAAAAGTTTGCACAGCTGAATTAGTAAAAAGGTAGGATAATTTATAGCAGTAATACAAAATGACAAATTTAATTTAATCTAATTCATATTGTAGTGTTTTCTCTTACATTGGGATTTTTATAAGCAGCAGTGTTGTTGTATACAATGCAGGGAGTGAGGTAGAAAGCCACAGTGAGAGATAAAATGCTAGGTTTAGGTTCATTTTTACTCTCTACTCACATAAATTAAGATAAATAAATCATTCAGCATCACTTATCACACACAGAGTATGAGTTTGTGCTTGTTTACCAAAAGACTGATCTATATTTTCCTGCGTAAACTTCATTCAATTGTGAACTGAGTAGCACTGCTGGTTTAAGTTTATGACTTAAACTGCACTTCTGAAGTAAATTCATGATTAGAATAGCGCTGCTGAGGTAAATTAGTTTTGCTGGAGTCTTAGAATGTTCAGTGTTAGATTGTAGTTTTTTGTTTAAGTTGTTAAATTGTAGTTTTGAGAATTTGAACCTTCAAAAAACTATAATAACTGGTGTGGTTCTCAGTATGATTTGATGTGAAGTCATGAAAGCACTGTGTACAGTAGCCTTCACTCTGATTGTGTGAGATGTGGTGAACTTTTCACTCTCTCTTAAACGGGTTTAAAGCAGACGCTGCTGCCCGTAAAATGATGGGTAATGCGTTATTGTTGACTTCAGATTTCCTTATACTGTTTTGAATTATTTGGTCATAGCAGCTTTGCGAAAAATGATTGTCATTTAAAATGGATTTACCTATGCCCTACCTGATTGAATGTGAAGGAATGTTGCCATGGAAACTGGGCTACATCTGTGGTACATTTTATGTTGCAAATAAACTGAATTATGAAGATGACTTTCATCAGCCTTCAGGTCCTTCAAGCCTTTTGACTATTTTCATATTTTATTCAGGTTGTTTTCACAGTTTTTATTTCTCAAAGCTTTCTGAAAGCCTTTTAGCCTTTTTTTAGGTATGGAGTGAATGTATTGTTCTGCAGTAGGTGGTCAAATTGTGTGAAATGTGATGAGATCTTGTGGCAAAAAAGCTTGCGATATTAAAACACCATTGGGTTTAATTCACTCGCTTTGATTTAAAGACCATGTTATAACGGATAACTATATTATCTTCTGTTATTAAAGAGTCAGTTATTTATTTAATCATTTTGTTTTGTTTCTCTCCTCTAAGTAGGTAGAATTCCATTGGCTAAATATGGTATAAATATGGTATAATTTTCCTCCAGAATAATAGTTTATTTAAACATGCACTATATATTTTGCACTTCAGTACTGTGAGCTTTTGATGTTATATACGTTTTTTTTTATATTATAAGTCTTTTTAAGTTAATGTTGCTTTCAAAATAGAATTTTTTTTGTTTCTACTGAATCTTTGAAGTGTTTTAGTGTAGTTATAATCATGCACGCAATACAAAAATGCATTACTTTCCCACTAATTGCCCTGTTGATATTTAATAATCTATTATTATATCATCTTAATTGGCAACAGTACACCTCGACAGGTGATCGGAAATGAATGCGGTGGGAAGTAATTCAGAGTGAAGGTGCTTAAAATGTGGAGGCACATGGAAACGGCTCTCTCTGGAGCTCTAATTTAAAGGGTGCAGATCCATTGCAGATATTTTAGGAAATAATCATGATTTTTTTTTTTTTTTTTTGTCTAAAGTGAATCATGCTCTTTAAAGAAATGTCTTCCATCCGCCATTATGCGGAAGTCAGTTCCTCTGAGAGTCCTCGGGCACAGAGCTCCATCAATAATTGAGGCGAGAGGATAATCTTATCGCCACATCTGGAGCCCTTATTAGACTAAACAGAGCCCTCCAATCCAGATCCTGTTTTATTTTATTTATTTATTCTTATTTCTCTAAATGCCGGATCAGCTAGAGATGGCCTCTGTCGATCTGATGCGTCAAGATGTCTTATTTTAAGCTAAAAAGTGAACAGTAATTATAAGAAATCGATGTACGTCTCTATTAACATATATGGACGAAACCCAGAAGAATGGTCTGATATTGCATTTGTCCAAATATTATTGCTCAGGGTTGATTTTTTTCACAGTGTGAGAGTGAAAGCCATATTTAGCTGATCTTCTGTTTTTGCATTATGCAGAGTCTGCAGAACCGCAAAAAAAGGTCTTAAAAGGACTTTTTCACACCTGAAAGTGTGGACCAGAGACTGCACCCTGTGCAAGGCGTGTTGGTATGCTCATTGCTATCACCCTGCCAACAGTCTATTTTCACAACTTCTGCCTGTGTTGTTTAAATAGCAACGAATTTTATGAATATATCTACACGTGAAGTGTGTTCAGATACATTTCTGGCTTATTGCTATCTTGACAAGGGAAAACACAGGTGCACAACTGATTTGATTACATACACGTGCACAAACAGCAGCACAAACCCAACTTTTACATCAACAATAAACAGAATAGTAAATAAAATAACATTGCTGTTCCCGTAAATGAGCTGCTGGAGCTCCTTCACAGCGTCAACCAGCAGCTCAGTTTCCTCTGCTGAGAAGAGTTTGTTGAACACGTCCAGGTAGCTGCACCGTTACAATAGCAATCCACCAAAGTCAGAGCTCACCTGGGAACTGACTCTTAAAGAGAATGATGGGCAAGAGACACTCTGATTGGTTTATTATTTCCCAAAATTAACCACACCCATCATTAATTAAGAGAATTAGTACATGCCTTTTGCGCATTTACATTTTCTGTTGTTACAATAGCAAAGACACACTGATGTGCCCTAAATCGAGCTGCGTATTGCCTGTTTTTCACCTATAGATCGCTAAAACAGGGCCCATTGTTTTCTGTACTGTATTTTTTCTGGTTAGTTTTGGTTTCACACTACAGTTTATTGTTTATTGACTGCACACCCACATCTTTGAGTCTTAAAAATAAAAAAAGCCTTAATTTTCCTGTACCTGCAGATACCCTGATTATGTTTTTTTTTTTTTTTTTTTTACTTCACATTATAATATTGTTTGAGTAACCCCACAATTTCACACAAACGAACATTGCAAAGTATGTTACTGTGCTCTATATCCAGCAATGCTTACTGTGATGTAGTTAAACAAGATTACAGTAGAATATAATCACTGGTCATATAGGCACTTATCATTTATATATAGCTTCAGGCATATATCGTAAGCGGTTTGCACTTACACACAGCTCCAGACACACAGCTAAATGCCCAGTCGACATGCTGAGATCCCTTAAATAATGAAACAGAAGAACAGAACCCCAGTGAACTGGCCTGTGCAGCATTTGCCGAGTCACACTCGAGGTCCTTTTCCTTTATGTAAAGCCAGCCATGGTGAACAGGGTACATTTTCAATTTGCTTAATATTAAGGTGTTACAGTTCGACAAATTTAATCTAACTTTCATCTGAATTCTCATTTAGAAAGTATTTCTTCCATTCTGTTTTACTGCACAGGCTATTATGGTCTGATTTCCAACATTTTTACAACTTAAAGAACAAAATTGCTCTTGTAACGGCAGGAAACACAGCAACCTTTGGTGATTTATGAGCTGGTTGTGCATGGCCGCCCAGTTTAGTTGTTCATGCATTATCCTCACAAGGAGGGTCACACCCTTCTGGCAGCGTCTCAGCTTATTAAAAACATGTTCGAAATCGAGACGCTTTAAAAACAGGAAAACAAAACAAAAAAATAAAAACACGCTCCTCAGAGCTCTCTTATTCTCACTTCTCACATGATTTACATAAATCCTGAGCAAATGAGTCGCACTGGTCTCTGTAGTGAGAATAATTCCATCCTTTAAATCTTCTTATCCCCTCTCTCCCTCTCTCCGTTCGTTTGTGTTTCGCCTGTTTAATGCCGCCCTTTTTTTAGGTCTGTGTGTAAAAATAGTGCCGTACGCTGTGTAATTAATTTCTGTGGAGTGATGTGTAGTAAGTGTAATACACTTGCGTTAAATGTTAATCTGCTTCGTCCACCGAGAGCTGTTGTTTTAAACACTTCTCGGTGGGGTGCCGTAGCGTTGAGTGCACGCCGCCCGGTTCCCATACCCTATTGAAGCGAATTTAAAGTTTCTGTGTTTTAATTGCCCACCTACATAATTCTTTTATCAGCTCAGGCTGAAAATAGTTGCAGTGGAGCCGGAGACGAGAGATGAGTTGGCATCTCTGGAGGCTGGGGTCGGTAAATATTAGGTTAATTGAGCCTGTTACATTTGCACTTAGGGCTTGGAGCAGCGCTTCTTTGCCATTAGCATACATTAAAGGTAATGTTATTTCAAGAGGAGAGGACGGACAGAGAGAGGGTGGCGAGAGTCTTCACGCTGTGCTGGGGAGCTAGGTCACGGCAACAGCTGCAGAACACACGTGTTCTACGGCTGTGAAAGAGAATGGGTATAAAATTGCGTTCAGGCCGTTTGCATGTGTGTTTTTATGTGTTTCTTCACAATGATGGGCAATTCTGAAGATACGGACATTAAGATGCATTGAAAATCGCTGTTGAACCCAAACCCATATTGTTCAATAGGCTGAGAGAGGGAATGCTCAATGGGTAAAATTGCTTTCAAGCTGCGAGTCTACATGCCTACAATGATCCATGTGGAAAATAAAACATGCACCAAAGAAATATATATAAAGTATGGTCATCATACAGCCAGAAGAGGGCATTACACAAGAATTAGATTTAAAAATGCACTGATCTTATTGTTCCAATCTGATCCAGTTGGGATGTTTTGTAATGCACATTTTTGGCTGCTGAAACTGAAACTAAATCATTTATTAAAAAAATATTATTTGAGCTAAGGCCACATACCAAACCACGGCATTGTGTATGTTTATTGCTATCTATTTGTTGCAGCGATGGCCCACTGCTGCAAAATTATTGCAGTTTCTGCTTCTGATTTTTATGAAACACCATAAAATATCAATGTTACAAAATTCTGCATCCCTATGTTAAAATACTCAGATTGGGGCAAAATCAGGAAGTATCTAGCTAATTATTGTTTCTAATTTGGAGTAGGATTAGTTAAAAATGCATGTATAAAAGTATTCTATAAGTTAATATAATCCACCACAGACATTTTTTAAAAGTATGTATGTATATGTGTGTGTGTGTGTGTGTGTGTGTGTGTGAACACATGCACTTGTCATCTCCTGAAGAAGGTTTGAGGGATGTCTGAGAAGCATGTGCTGAGAGAGGCTGGAGAAAATGTGAAATGACATTTAACTCCCCTCTGGTTTGATATGGCTCGGAGACACATGCGCCGGCGGCGTCTGAGCTCGACTTCCACTCGAGTAATGGGTGATGGAGCCATCTCACCTGCCTCGCGGATCACTGAGCACACTATTTATCGCCTCTGCTCCTCTTCTTCACTCAGATATCATCCCCTACTTAAATAATTACATGGCGTTGGTGAACAGAAGATGGATAGAGACGTTCTCATCAGTCTCGGGTTCTTGCAGAAGGATCTGGCTATCATTTCTATGGGATAATACAGTGTTTGACGTAATGCATGTTACTTTAATCCCCCTACTCCAGACTCTGATAGAGCTCTGATAGTTTGGCAGCAGCAGATCATTCAAGGACAGTAATAAAAATAAATGTGCTGTCTTGTTGGTTCCATTGATCTGCTCTGAGGAAAACCTGCTTTAGATATTTACAAGTCAGACCCTCTCCAACCACAGGAAAGAGAGAAAAAATCCTAAAAAGCAAAACAGAAAACAGCTCATCTCTCTCTATCTCTACAAACATTGCACCTATAGAGCTGATATCAATGTTCAGGAGATGATTATTTTTGGAGCATTGCTTGGAGTTGTCTCTTTCTCAAACTGTGTTTGTAATTTCACTAGGGATGCACTTTATTAGGGTGGACTGAAAATTGCAATGTCCGAATAAGAATAAAAGACTGAATAATTTATATTGGACAATGAATAATTTATTTTAGGTGATATTACATTCTGTTCTTTTTTTATTTTTTGTTAGGAGATATTTTTTTAATATTTTTTTTAGAAGCGACAGCAGGT
This sequence comes from Astyanax mexicanus, assembly GCF_023375975.1. Taxonomy (NCBI): domain Eukaryota; kingdom Metazoa; phylum Chordata; class Actinopteri; order Characiformes; family Acestrorhamphidae; genus Astyanax; species Astyanax mexicanus. The sequence continues at coordinate 58,878,509 of NC_064415.1, read as the reverse complement.
CCAGACTCCCACTCGGTATCAGTTTACTCAAATTACAAGCGCTTCCAACACTAGCCAATTTCCAGCTGAGTTTTCCATGGGGTTTGAGCAGCACAACTGATGTACAATTATGATTAAATGTATGATTAGCCTAGCTATGCTGATGTCAATGTATGATTTAATATAGGATTGCTGAGGTAAATGTATGATGAGAATAGCACTGCTAAGGTGAACCTATGATTAGAATAGCACTGCTGAGGTAAATGAATGATTAGAATAGCACTGCTAGGGTAATTTGGTTGTGCTTTGCTGGTATGTCTGGTGAGAAGTGTTCAATAAATATATTAAATGGTGGTTTTCTCATGACTTTTTCTTTGGAAAGCCAGACTATTTAATTTATTTGCTTGCAAACACATGCTAAAATTAAAAAAAAATTCTGTAATAGTTCTTATGGCTTTCACCCCCAAATGTTAATTGGTTTTCAAATTTGGACAGAAATTTTCATTTTGATGCGTCCCTAGATTGTATCTGTGTACACTGCAAACATCTGCTTATCATTGGGAAAGACCTCATTTCCTTTAGAAAGCAGCACTAGTTGGGCTGGATGCTGTTTTCCATGAGGATTCCTGCTGGGGAAGAGCTTGAGCTGTAGGGCAATTAGTGATGCAGATGTAGCTGAATTTTATCCGGCCCTCCCACCAGTGAGTATTGGGGGGTACAGGCAAAGTATTTATAGGCAAGTCGGTTCACTTGACGGCCATCTACGACCATGAGATAAATATACTTAAAACTGAAGGTCTAATTACTGTTTTAGAAACATTTTGCTCCATAATTCACAAAAAAACCTGAACAAAAACCTTTTTAATGAGGCACGCCAACCCTCCATCACTTAGACTATAATCAGCAAGCTGATTGGCTTTTCCTGTTGAAGGGCAGGACTTTGTACTTGAATGGACTCTGGGTGAACCATTGAGAACTTCACATCATATTTCAACCAGGGATCCATAAATGCAAATTCTACATAAATGTGACCTAAAACCTCACCAGATTTTAATGCAAGGCAACGTTTAAGCAACTAAAGGCCTTTCTCTCATTGGATAATGTTAATATTCAGAAGTCCAACATCAGGAAAACACTAAACACAATGGTGTGCATGGTAAGGTCACAAAGATAAAGAAAGCCACTGCTCTCCAAAAAAAAACATTACTTCAATTATTATATATTTGATCATATTTCTCGATTTCCAAAATTTCCAAGTTCAAAATTTTCCCTTCCCCTTCTATTTTAGGACTTAAAGTAAAGGGGTAAACAACAGGGAGCTTCACAAACTGTAAGCTAAACATAAAATGATAAAACAAATTAATAAAACAAATACACACAAACCATAAAAAACAATGTAGGTTCTTCCATGAACAGAATAAAACAACCATAAAACCATACAGACAGTAAAACTGCGCTGGGGTTCAGTTGCGCTGGTATCATGAGTGGATCAGACTCAAATTTATATTTCAATATTCTACTTACTAACACTTCATGATAGTGCTCTCTTGGCTCCTGTTAACTGCTGCTGCTGCGTTCAAGTTCTTTTCTTTTCCACCAGAACGAAAAGTCACACAAAGTTCAGAGCTGTCTATATATATTCTGGGTGGCATAAGCTCATGTTTATCATGATAAATCCGGAGATTTGCGGAGACGCTGATGCTCCCTGCGCAATAAAATTGGCTAAATGTATAGCCTCAAGATGAAGTCTGAGCCAGATGCACACAAAGCTAAATCTACTCTGCCTAGGCTGAACAAGAAAGCATTCTGGAATAACAAAGACCAATAGAAAATTGTAAAATCCACCATTACAACTCATTGCCATTTTCTCAATGGGGGGCCTTGGCAAATCTCCGGGGCTATGCAGAAAACACTGGTTCATTTACAGCTAATTATACTTCCTCTAGTGTTGGCTGATTGTGCTCTATCACACCCTATTGTTGGATGGGTTTGTGTTTCTGTATAGGGACATTCCAGTTATAATGAGCAGTCAGGCAGGGCTATCTGCCTAGTAGAGGCATTATGGGAGCTGCGGTACTTTTACCGCGGGGGATTAATTTAGAAATGGGCGGAAAAACAGCTGGAATATTTAGGATTTTATCACAGACTGATTTGTTATCAGTAAACTTTGCTTACATTGCTTACATCTAAATCTTGCTACCCAAACATAGGATTTAAATAATTTCTGTGGACGTATTTTTCATGGTAATGTTTACAGAGACCTCATTCCCCTTTGAAAGTGCTACGAGGCACCATTTTTTCTTTTTGCTCTCATTTCGAAGATAATAGTAATGTTTGTTTGCTTCCACTGCGTCTATAGCATTAATGTCTTTTAAGCGATTGTTGGCGTATATCCTTATAATGACTTCTAATGACTCTGCCTGCAACAATTCGTCGACATAATCTACAGTGTTGATTATAAAAATGTGTTTACTCCAAATTTCAGTGTCGAATATTCGTTAATTTATTTATTGTTTAAAAAAAAGTTGCAATAAATGATTGTCATTTTGAAACCATTTCATACCATTCATATAATAGTATAGTAGAACAATAATTCATATTGATTTTGAGCATATACTACAACAAAATAAATGCTTCAAACGTTCAGTAGAAAAAAAGCAGTGAAGTTTTCTATATTTTGTATAAAATAATCATAATAAAATAAATGCAACAAATCATATAACACACAATCTAACACAACACTAGTTTGTGCCTTAATATAAACATAAAACAGCAAACATAAAAAATATATACAGAAGTACCCATTAAGCTTCACAGTAAATGGGGGGGAAAAAATACAAAACGAACTGCTCTCAGACTGAATGCCTCTATCACAATATGGATTTCCTTTTATTGCTTCAAAATAAAATCGTCATGTACAATACAGTATCTCGCACGCCTACTGTAGAACCAAAGGGCCACCAAAACGGACCCGGTTCCAGACTGTTCTGTGTGAACCCGTAATTGTTGTCTGGGATGTGATGTCACACTGGTACCAGCTCATCCTTTTATGTCTATAGGTTGAGATGTGTTGAAGGCCACAGAGTTATTGTTCTATTGTGTTGGTAGCTCTCTCACCGCACCATAGTGGAAGTCCTGCGTGGTCATTACCGCGGTGCTGCTTTCAGAGCAGGCTGTCGGGTCTGATCTCTCTGTACCCGAGCACAGAATCGACTGGAGGAAGCCGAGTCTTCTTTCTTCGTTTTTTAGTTTCTGCATTCAGCGCATTTTTGGGGCATTCCTGGAGTGATGTGAAAGAAGGAAAATAGCACAAACTGGAGCTCCATTTTCTGAGATGCTCAGCTTTTCCTATTGTTATACCACTGACAGGTAGTGGGGCTGGGTAAAAAAAATAAATAAATAAATAAAAATAACTTTTTAACTATCTTATATTGTAAAAAATTCTTAAAGTATAGTCCTTAATGTTTATTTGTAACGCCAACATTATGCAGAGTTAAAAAGAAAATATTCTACTGTGTATCTGCATTAGAGAGGTGCGATAAGGCACTATTTAATATCGCACTTTTTTTCAGGGTACTTTTACAATAATGCTGTTTTTGGTTATAGGAACAATAATCTAAATAATATACTATTGCAACCATAAATAAATGCTAAGATTTTATTTAGTACAAGTATAACATTTGGAATTATAAGAACGTTTATTTTATTCCTACCCTTCAGCAAAAATGAAACATTTTTTTAAACATTAACTTAGCAAGACTGATTTTGTATGAAATAATGATTATTTAAGAAAATTATTTAAAATATTAAATTCAATTCGTTTCCAAAATTAAAAAAACATACTCTGTAATGGAATGTTTAGTTGATCAATGTGGTTTTGAGCACTGATAAAATCTATGATATACTCATTACTACTACAATGTTATTAGTGCAGTTTGACTTCTGGTCAAAAATAGTTTTTACCTAATACAATACTGTAATACAACATTTTAACTGAATCACTCAGCCCTACAATCCACCCCTGTACATAAATCATACGCAGTAGGTAACCTTATCGACAGGTGCCTGATTTTTCTGATCTACACACATTTTTAAAAAATTGCCTCCAATTTTCTCCTTAAGCTAAGATTGTCTTTAATGAAGATATGTGTGTTGGATTGTGCGGCTTTTGTAGAAATAGTTTGGGATTAAACTCCTGTCGAGTCTAAAGAGTGAACAGAGTGCATTATGTTGCTTTAGAGTAAAGGAGCACTACTGATGATAATCATAAAGCTTATTCACCAGCATTAATAGATGGCAATCATAATAAGGAAAGGTAGTCATAAAGAACTGCAAACTGTGCCTGTGATTCAGAGTCCTGCCCCCCCTGCTAGTTGCATTGATGGGAAGCAGGGTGATTTGCTGGAGTTATTTTCAGCTTTTCCTGCCGTGTCCTTATTTCTCATCTCAAATGAGCCTCCCACAAAGACGTATTACCGGCCGTGCTAAATGACTGTCTCGCCCCTTATTTGGCTAAATTGTTTGAGGAGTCAATAATCGTGATGTGCAGGCTGTTGTTGTTGTGGCGTTGCAGAACTAAGGATTGTTCAGTTGCTTTATTTTGTCTTGCTTGGGAAGCAGATCTTGTTTCCTCTTCTCTGACTTGGTCCCAGCATAGAATTACATTACAGTAGGTCTGGACAAAAGTGTGATATCACTATATATATATATATATATATATATATATATAATGCAGTAGAAGAGTTTTCAACAAAAGTGATATGATTTTAAACTTGGATCACTCAGAACTTGCCAGAGGCCCACATTCATTTGGCAGCTAGCGACATGCTGGTGCTCTGAACTTTATAACTGAAGACTGAAGCTGGATGAATTCCGTGGCCTAGGGCACTACGCAACATCACCTGGGATTGGTCAGTAGCATAGGCGATAGACAAATGAAACTACACAAAATAAGGCTACCTTTTATAAAGGGTTTATAAATGGTTTACAATTAGTATATTAATGGTTACTAATTAGGTTGTAAATGCCTTGAAAATTAATAGTTAATAATCAGTTATAACACATACATAGGTCAGCAGTGACCTGTTGTTTGCCAAGTAGTCAACCCACAGCCATCTATATTGTTGCCCTTTCTACGTATGTGTTATAACTGATTATTAATTGTTAATTTTTAAGGCATTTACAACCTAATCAGTAACCATTTAATAAACTCATTGTAAACCATTTTTAAACCCTTTATAAAGGTAGTCTTATTTTATAAAGTGGTACCAAATTCTTTAAAAGGCACGTTTGGCTTTTATACAATGCTTGAAAATATCCCTTTGCACAAAGTATGCAAAGACTAAAGAACAGACAGACTTTTTATGATGTATACAGTACAAATTGTGCTCCTAACAGGAAGATGTACCTGATCTATCCAGTGCGGTGCCATTGGTCTGTCATCAACTATCAACGAGTAATCCAGCTCAGAAAAAAAAACAAAAAAAAAAGAGAGTAAACATCATGGCTAACCTGCTGACAGCCTGCCGAGGCTGACTGTTTGCAAAATTGTTTGTTAAATTGCAGTATACGATATGATATGGCATTATACATAAAAAAAAAAACTATAATAAATATAAGGTAGTAGAACATTTTGAGGGCTGCCTTTACCTAGTGTCCATGTTTTTTTTATTATTATTTTACCTCTTGCTGGACTGAATGACCCATAGTCTTGTTTGCCAGTTTGCAGATGGGCATACATAAAATTTTAGCCAACCTCTGCAGCTTTTCACTGGCTTTTAAGATCATCCTGCAAACCTCCGGCTGCTTTGGCATCGCTGGAGTCTAAAGCAGTGCCCTGCGATTAGCCCCCACATGATCAATGGCAGGAGCCTACTCACACTTCCCTGAGAATGTCAGCGATTCGCCTCTGTCCTTCTGAGTCAGGACGGGTGATAAGTCTAGCCAGGCTTCTCCTGTGTGTGTATGATAAGCCTCAGTAACACTGCACTGCATTATGGGGCAATAGTGGGGTTCTGCCTAGCCGTTGAGCCTCATTGATGTACAACTGTCGCGCCAGCTCCTTCAGGATTACCAACTTCAAGATGCAGGCAATGCGAAATGCACTTGACTGCGACCGAGTTTATTTTCTTATCGTCACACCGTGCTCTTCGTTTAGCCTCCGTCTTGCTGGGAGAACTTACCGTATTTGATGTGTTAGTTGGACAATTATTCATTGAATTAACCCTCCTGTTTTGTTACGGGTCAAATTGACTTGTTTTAAAGTTCAAAGATCTAAGAAAAATTGTTAAAAGTATTTTTTCAGACCCAAACAAACGTCTTCTGCCTGCCTTAAATAGTGTTCTCAACATATGATAAGAAGGGGTTCATCCCACAGGTTTGAAACTACCCTCTGCAACAAACCCCCTAAACAAAAAAACTAAAACACGATTGCAGTATTATATTTCAATGTTATGTAGAGCTTATGTTTTTTTATGTTGGTCTTTAATAAGTGACAAAGTAGTAAAACATAAAAAAATGTGTTCATACTTTTTTAAATGAGAAATTTGTGAATAATCCTAATTAAAGCATTAGCTGTTAGAGGTAAGGAACACCATTGCATTAAATATTGATAGAATAATTAGTGATATTAAGTAATATTACATGGTTTCCACTGCTGAAAGTATGTTTTTTAACTGTGACTTGAGTACGCAATAATATCACCAACATTTTTGAATGTAGTGAACAGTATTATACCCTGAAATATGGTTCCATATCACCCATTGCATACCTTGTAATGTTGTGATATTATTTTGGGTTCATATCTCCCACCTCTAATATGTAGACATGTCAGTCAGTAATGTATCAGTTTCTGAATGTTCAGGCAGAATATGAGCAATCTTTATTCTGCTGATATTTCTTGATATTTTTCGAGTCAGATCTAAGACAGATCAGGTTTATCAACTATAGAGATTTATATTCTGTTGGCAGTGCTTCTCTACAGCTGCTGTAGAAACAAGGTATTTATTTATGATTTATTAGGGCCCGAGCACCGAAGGCGCAGGCGAAGCCTGCACCGGAGGTGCAAAGCCCTATTGTTTTTGGTCCGTTTATTATTATTATTATTATTATTATTATTATTATTATTATTATTATTATTCTGCCTCTTTGCGTCCATTTTTGAGGCATTTCCGATACTCGAAAACTCACGCATTTTGGCACAGACCTCAAGCTCGGCGAAAATTGTAAAGTTCCATAGAGGCTGGACTTTGGCGTTGTTCAGGAGCTCTATAGCGCCCCCAAACGTCGGCAGTGGCTGGGATGAAGTTTGTCCAACGTGCACCAACTTTGGTACGCTCATTGACCTCCTCATAAACAACAAGAATCACTAGGTTTTATTTGACTCCGCCCAACAGGAAGTCGGCCATTTTGACAGGAAGTTGCAAAATAAAAAGTTTCCCGCTGGGTTTCGGAGGGGTTAGGATGTTTGAAAACTCCTAAAATTTTACAGAGCTATTTGGCTTAGGCCTTACTTTGACCGTAAGTTGGAATTTCGTAAATTCGTCTTTCATCAGCTCTCTAGCGCCACCTATTTTATATCATATTTATGAAAAGCTCTCAGCCTCTTGATAATTGGCAGATTCAATAAGTCTTTGAAATGATTTAGGAATATTTTGTCGTTTTTCTCATGTGTAGCTAGAGGACTCTACAGCGCCCCCTATTTTGTTTAGGCCATTAAATTAGCTGTAGCTGTCTCAAAATTTCTCCAATATTCTCGATTTTTGGCAACAACATAGAAACTATCATCCCGCACATATTACCCATTGGCTTGTACTAGCTCTGCCCAACAGGAAGTCGGCCATTTTGAAATTTGTGGAATTTTTACACATTTCTCACGAACTCATTCAAACTCCTCCTAGAGTCTTTGTCATATTACCTCTAAATTTGGTGTGGATAGGCTCCAGACATACATGGTGATAAATTGCGAAGGAATAGTCGATAGCTGAAACGATGACGTAATGGCGGACAATTAATTTAATGGAGACGCAACACTAGACCAAAGTGAAACCATGACACGGTCATAAAACAGATGATTGAAAAATCATGAAACTTGGTAAAAACACAAGAGACATCATAAGACACGTTTTTAGTATTGGAATGATTGACTCCGCCCAACAGGAAGTCGGCCATTTTGAAATATGTGCATTTTACACACATTTTTTGCATACTTTGTCGAACTCCTCCTAGGGAATTTGTTGAATACTCTTGATATTTGTCAGCAAAAAACTACTACCATCCGTGATGATAAATTGCGAAGGAATAGTCGATATCTTAAACGAGGACGAAATGGCGGACAGTTGAACTGCTTGAGATGCCCCATTAAAACAGGAAGTGAATACATTCTGGTGTTAGTAGGTGTTAAAAGGAGGTTAAAAAGGTTGAAAACTCTCGAAAATTTACAGGCCTGCTTGAACTAAGCAGTACTTTCATCTGAAATTAAAATTTCTTGTATACGTATTTCATTGGCTCTATAGCGCCACCTAGGTTTCAATGCATATTTGACATTACGGGAATGCTCAAAACCTCTTGAAAATTGACAGATTGCATAAGACCTAAAAACACTTTACAAATATTTTGACATTTTTTTCATGTATAGCTAGCAGACTCTACAGCGCCCCCTAATTCGTTTGTTTAATAAATTAGCTGCGGATGTGTCAAAATTTGTCTAATCTTCTCAAATTTTGGTAGGATCGTAGATAGTATGACCCTGCACATATTTGCAATTGGCTTGTATTAGCTCCGCCCAACAGGAAGTCGGCCATATTGGAATTTGTAATATTTTTACAAATTTTTCACAAACTAATTTAAACTGCTCCTAAAGTCTTTGTCAGATTACCTCTTATTTCGCTGTAAATGAACAACAGACATATTTGATGATAATTGCCAAAGGATTAGTTGATCGGTAAAACGGTGACCCAATGGCGAGCAATTGAGTCACTAGAGACGCAACACTAAACCAAAGTGAAACCATGACATGGTCAGAAAACAGATTATTGAAAATTCATGAAACTTGGCAAAAACACAAAAGACATCATTACACACATTTTCAGCATTGGTAGGACTGACTCCGCCCAACAGGAAGTCGGCCATTTTGAAATATCTGCATTTTACACACATTTTTTGTGTACATTGTAAAACTACTCCTAGCAAATTTGATGAATTCTCTTGGTATTTGGTAAAAATAAACATTGAACATATCTGATGATAAATTGTGAAGGAATAGTCGATATCTCAAACGAGGACGAAATGGCAGATGGTTGAATTTTTGAGATCCCACATCAAAACAGGAGGTGAAAACCTAGGTAATGCCAGGTGTTTTGAGGAGGTTATAACGGAGAAAAACTCACAAAATTTGACCAGCCTGCTTATCTAAGGCTGTTGTTTGATGTAGAATTAGAATTTCAAATACATGTATTTTAACAGCGCCATAGCGCCACCTGTATTTTAAATGGATATTTCACATGTTTAACAGGATAGAAAACTCTTGAAAATTGGCACACTCAATAAGACCTCAAAATTACTTTTACCGGATTCTCGGTTTGGCCCGGTACGATTTGCGCTGTTGTGCGAGGGCCCTACGTCCCCCTGTGACAGGGGGACAACTCGTTTGTAATGTATTTTTATCACAGGTACTGTGTGTTTGCATGTTAGCACCTTCTTATTGTGGTGAATGTGTGAAGCTTTGCCTTTTCTTTGTTTCACTCTTTTTTTAAGAGTGAATATTTACAGAGCTGAATTTGTCTCTTGCGGTACGCTGTGGTTAATTTAGCACTCTTGGCTCTATGGGAAGTGTCTAAAATACTCCTTTTTTTTTTTCTCTTTTCTCCCATAAATGGATTTTTGACTGTATAGCTCGATCTGTCTACTTAGAGTACATTGGTGGATGAACCAGCAAACCTTGAACTGAGCTCAGCAGAGAATAAAATGTGTATGTTCACTTGCCAGCGTGACGTGCATTATTCAGCACGCCCGGCGGCTGGAAAATAGCAGGTGACATTGAAGGTAGGAAAGCTTATTTGTGTAGCGTTTCAGCACAATGAGAAATATGCTCTTCAGCCTGCTGAAAGTTCTGGTGCTCCAATTCTTTCTGATAGTTGAAAAGGTTCTATTTAAAGTTCATTAATGGAACTGCTGAAGGTGACGGTGATGGCGCCTGTACACAAACACTTATAAACACTTATAAACGCATCTGTTATAGAGAATTACAGGTATGTGTAGGTGAGGGCGAAGTTCAGAGCAGGCAGGGTAGAGAGATGAGTAGACCTGTCACAATAAATACATATTTCATACATAAAATTCATCATACAATATACAGCTCTAGAAAAAAAGAGACCAGCCTTTCTCTGGTTTTGCTATTTATAGGTTTATGTTTGAGTAAAATGAACATTGTTGTTTTATTCTATAAACTACAGACAACATTTCTCCCAAATTACAAATAAAAATATTCTCATTTAGAGCATTTATTTACAGAAAATGAGAAATGGCTGAAATAACAAAAAAGATGCAGAACTTTCAGACCTCAAATAATGCAAAGAAAACAAGTTCATATTCATAAAGTTTTAAGAGTTTAGAAATCAATATTTGGTGCAATAATCCTGGATTTTAATCACAGTTTTCATGTTTTCAAGTACTGGTTTAAAAACTACTTAAAGTATAAAAGTAAAAGGAATGTAAGGAGAAAAAATAAAGCCATTATGCCAAAACACAAAAATATTAAAATGTTAATGTTGATAATATAATTTGGGATGCACTAGGCTGTTCCCTGTTTCAGCTGCATATATGGCCATTGAAAATTAATGTATTTTAGTACAGTGTTAAAATATATTAAAGAAACTTAGTTGGCACATTTGACTGTTTTTAATGTTTTGATCAATTGGTGTATCTGTTTACCTGTAATAATTGATAAGAGCATATTAAACTCAACATTACGTTATCCTCTTTTTTTATCAGGAAGTATTGTGTTAAATAAGAGGATTCTCTAATAAATGTATTCTCTTTTAGATAATGTGCTATAGAGAGACAGGTTCTGTGATCTCCTGACCTTGAAGACCTACCTCGCTCCTCTTTAAGGCTGATCATCCAGCACGCAGTATTAAACACGGCTCTGAATCCTTAACAAATTACCATTTGCTGGCTGTAGCGGTTAATGTTTGCGGTGTTGGATGGGCTGGTAAAGCAGGTCTGACTTTGACTGATTGCTCAGTCCTGCATTCCTATTCAGGGGGAAAATTGGCACCATCAGAGGAAATATACCTTGAAACAAGGCTGCAGAAGTAAACTTTTGAACTTGTGGGGACGCCGGTTCTTTCCCTTTAGAGCAGAGGTTCTCAAACTGTGGAACGTTTATCACCAGTAGGGCTGGGTGATAAGACTACAAACCCATATCTCCATGTTCTTAAGAGAAAAGAGAAATATGACATGCAGGAATATGATAAAAATATATATATATATATATATATATATTTGTAATAAATACAAAATAATTTTTCTAGTAGTATATTTGAATTACAGAATATGTGTAAAATGGTAAAATAATGTATTTTATTCTGCTTCTTTAATTTGGATTTCTTCTACATAATTTCTGTAGAGGCAAATTTTAATTTTAGTTAAGGTGAAGCAATGATTTACTCACGCCATGTCGTTCAGTCCATTTTCCACTCCACTGGGTGTTTTAAAGAAAAAAACTAACTTTATTTCCACACTTCCTCGAGGACAGTTATCAAACTAAATGCTGGCCACGGTAAGAAAAACTAACATATAGGAAAAACTTATTTCCATTATCAGACCTAAATATTACACAAACCAAATATTGTCTAATTCAATAAAAACGTCTCATACCAAAAAAACAAACAAACTGGCAAATAAACATAAGTAACAGCTTTGATCTGTTTTAATACTTGTACCATACAATTTCTGCACAAACAATCCATATACTTTCATATTTCAATTTTCATAGATATAAATATTAATTTGTGTTTAGTGTTTAACCTGATAGAACATGTATAAGCAGACACTTTAGTTTAGTTCTTTAATCTCTGAACTACAGTTCTTATGAGTTAATGATTAACATTACCATTTTTTTACAGAACACAGTGGCTCCAAACTGAAAGAAAAAAAAATTCTCATGTTCAGAAAATAATGTTTTTAAAATATTTGATATTTCAGCAGATGTAAATTGAAATACAGGGTATTTAAAATGATAATATAATGAAATGATAATGGTGGAATGTGACATTTGTAGATTGCTTACGCATTTATAAAGGTTGCGCTTATCATTTGACATTATAAGCAGATGCTAGTAAAATAGTAGATAATGATCTAGAGAAAGATTTAGATAATGTCCATCAGAACGTTTGTCTTTTTCTAAATGTTACAGCTCTGTGTGAAAGCGATGCGTGAGCTACGTTACGTGTGGTGTGGGTGATTCCTCAGTTTGTGCAGTCACCATACAGCCACTGATTACAGAGAGAATAAAAAAGTGAAATAATAAAGTTTTGTGAATATGTCCCCGCGTTCACGCCTGCCATTATCACCTGTACTTTATGCTGGACACTCGTGATGGGATCACTCAGGACGCATGTTAATGCTGGGATTGATCACGGTCTGTGGTCTCCTCAGTCACAGCACCTGAATCCAATACAACACCTTTGGGATGTGATGGATCTGTAGAATCAGCGGGAAAGCGTTCCTCAGAAATCTGTTTGATGCTATCATGTAAACATGGACCAGAATCTTAAATGAATATTTCCAACATCCAACATTTATCTGAAGATGTTATGAGAGAAAACCCTAACCAGTGCTTAAATTATATATTCGCATTTATGGCATTTGAAATGACTACTCTTGTTCTCTTATACTGTATATAATATAAAGGAAAGCCTGTTGAATTGATATATTTTTATAGCTTCATTTATTTAGAATATTACTTAAAAAACTAGGGATGCACAGAATATCGGGCAACTGAATATATTTAATTGGGGGGAAAAAAGCACTTTTAGTGTTTGACCTAAAAACCTGAATCATTTATAGAAATAGAGGTTGGCGATATGGCTCTAAAATATCACAATATTTCATGTTATTTTTTACAATAATGATACTCTTGGCAATATAACACGACAAAAAAACAAGAATACACAACTACAAATAAATAAATAAATATTTTTTTGTTATTGCATACATATTTTATGTTATATAATATAATTATATACTGTTATATATGTGAATATAAAGGATATTTATTGAATTGTCCAAGAAGTGACTTGAACAGAGATTCCTTAAATGTTTATATAGTAAAAAAAAGAAAGAATGAATCAGATATTGGGGGAAATGATTGTCTAAAAGTTGCACTAGCAGAAATATATATATTTATTTAAACCCTTTCTTCAGTGGAGAGAGAGAGAGCCTCTGACACTGCATAAGGATGTGAGAAATTTTCACTTTCAACTCTTTCACTTTCAACGCTTTTACTCTCTTTCTCTCTCTCTCTCTCTCTCTCTCTCTATTCCTCACCATGTGGTGCCCTCTCTCCTGCTGTGAAACAGCCTTCTCCTTGGAAACTTCGCCTAAATTCAGCAGGGAAAAGCGGCTCTCAAACACGTTTTTTTTAAAGCTTGTTGCTGAATGATACTGCTGCAGTGGGTCCTGTATTCTTACCGCACATTTCAAATATGAAGGCAAATGTCCTTCAAGTGTCAAGACCACCTGCAGTCGCCCCTAAGAGCTGCTTTTATAATCCCTCCTTTCAGTTTCTTACAAACTTTCTGCACTCTGGAGTCTGACTCGAATAATTGAGCCCTTTCAGTGAGTAACCATACATCAGCCATTCCTCCATTTTTTAGTACAAATCAGCTTTTCTATCTTTTTTTTATTTTGACAACTTTTTCTTTGAAGAAAAAATAAAACCGAAGTGCTCATCCTCATAATGGAGCACTTAAAATAAATATATTACAGTAGAGGGTATGCGTGTGACATCACGGCGAGGGCAGTCACTGTGGGTACGCCCACTGAGTGGTTAAAAGACAGACTGAGTGGCACTGCAGGCGTTTAGTGTCAATTCTGTAAAAATGAAAAATGTGAAAGATTGATTGTGTTATTGATCTAGCTGTGTATTGGCAAGAGCTTGGTGATATATATGTTTTGTGAATCACTATATATGTGTTAAAAAATTGAAAATATCGCAATATATCATATTGTGATGCTTTATACAAAGAGATGTAGTGCAATTGTTTAAATACAATTTTAGGACAAATAGGAACTGTGAAAGTCCAAAAAACAAACACATTTTACAAAAATGTAAAAAAAAAAAAGTTTGCTTTTTATCCAATCAGAATAGTGGGATCTTAAGAGAAGTACAATGCTGCTATCTGTCTTTACATATAAACTAATAAAATCAGTACTGTTTTTGGGAAAACAACACAATGACAAAAAATGAGGACACTTAAAAATATGAGTTTCTTTGATTTTACCAAATTAAAAACCTCTGGAATATAATCAAGAGGAAGATGGATGATCACAAACCATCAAACCACCAAACTGAACTGCTTGAATTTTTACACCAGGAGTAAAGCAGCATAAAGTTATCCAAAAGCAGTGTGTAAGACTGGTGGAGGAGAACATGATGCCAAGATGCATGAAAACTGATTAAAAGCCAGGATTATTCCACCAAATATTGATTTCTGAACTCTTAAAACTTGAAACTATGAATATGAACTTGTTTTGTTTCTTTGCATTAATTGAGGTCTGAAAGCTCTGCATCTTTTTTTTTGCAAATAAATGCTCTAAATGAGAATATTTTTATTTGTAATTTGGGAGAAATGTTGTTTGTAGTTTATAGAATAAAACAACAATGTTCATTTTACTCAAACATAAACCTATAAATAGCAAAATCAGAGAAACTGATTCAGAAACTAAAGTGCTCTCTTCATTTTTTTTCTCCAGAGCTGTATGTATGGCCAAGTTCTTGCCAATAAAGATAAAATAATTTAAAATGACAAAAAAAATGTTTAATACAATAAATCCTGGAACAATTCATCTCCCATTAAAAGAAAAAAAATGTTATCATGATGGGCGTAGTGACATCAGTGCACACCCTCCATAGAAAAGAAATGATCTGATTTCTCCCAAAAGAATGGGAGGTAATTGCTATGCAGTTATTCGTTGGAGGAGCTCAATTATCTCTGTAATTGGAGCACTTGCACCGTTTCCCCGGCTCTCGAGCTGTTCGTCCTTCACAGGAGGCGGAGAGGGCGTCCTGGTGAGCGCCTCCCCAGGCCTGGGTCAGGAGGTTAAGGCGTTTGCTGAGTGTTATGGAAATACCAAATGATGTGCTACTGCTCGCTATACTGCTTCCACTCTGGCCTGAAGAAGAGCAGACCATGTGATCAGGAGGTCACCGGAGGATGTACTGATAAAAAAAAGAAAGAAATGACGGAGTTATTTTGGGTTGAGCACACAGAGTCAGAAATAATAAATGGGCATTAAATGAGAACAGAGATGCCTGGCTGTTTTGCCCAAGGGCAGAAAGGAAGTGGGGGTTATTTGAGCATCATTATTCGGATGCTGAGACACGGACCCGTTCTCGAGGAGACCCAATTCACTGCCACCAAATTTGGTGTTATTGTGCCACACGGTACGCCAGAAATCCTGCGTTTTGATGTTCGGACGCTCACTCTGGAATGGCTTCCAGGCATTGCACCTACCAGGTGTGAATCCAACCACAGCTCAGCAGTTCTGGAGCTTAGCTGGAAGGGTTTTATTAGAACTTTATAATAGAATAAGTGCACTCTGTGGAGCGGCAATACTGCAGCTGACTATGTTTACAAAATCGGTTAGTTTTAAACCTGCCATGATAACTATTTTTGGAAGATACTTTGTAATTGTGCAGTTCTCCCTCCTGCCCCACCCCTAAACCCATATATCATCCAGTTCCCCTTTCAAGTCAGATAAACTCAGGATATGTAGTTCCCCTATAAATCCCGAGTCAATATAAGCAAGTCCAGTCAGGTACCAAGACTTAATAATAATTATAAAATGACATGTAACATATGAAAAAAACGTACATTTGCAAAACTTAACATTTTTCATTTGGCGTCAATTGATTCACTCAGCTCTGTACATCAACATGTCTGTCTTCCCACTTCCCAACTTCCCTGAGCGTAATTTGAGAAGTGACATAACAAACTGAACTTATTATACAGTATAATAATAATAAATTTACAATATAAACAAATCATACACTGAACACACAGTGTATTTGGTGAACAGCAGCCTTTATAGTGATATAGCACTGTGCACTCAATACAGGATGATCCAGTTTTGTTATTAAAGTCATGTTATTTTAATCCACATTACATTTAAAGTCATTTTTAAGACTAATAGCCTATAAATATTTAAAATTCATAAAACACAGTTTTATTAACAGTTAACATTTAATATACCGTCTAATCTATGTTAATACATTTCTTTTATTAAGTAAACAGATTAACAGAGTAATATTGAGGCCTGCAGACATGATTGAGGTTATGTCCATATATTGTAGGATAAGTCGATAATGTAATTATAGTGACAGACCCAGGCTTGTCATTATGAACAGATCAGCATAAAAGTAAAGTGAACTGAGTCTGATTGGTTATCCTGAGCCGCCTGAAGTTTCTTTTTTTTTCAGTGTAGGATGTTGTAGAGAGTGATGAGGATATTTTGAGCGAGCGTGCCTAAAAGGGTCAAGTTATTCCACCAGCAGTAATTATAAAATGGGGGTTGGATTCTTGAATTAGTTTTAATTGATGCACATGCTTATTAAATAATTATTTCTGTACAAAATAACCCAAATGATGTCTGATTAATTCACACATTTCGGAGCGAAATGGCAAAAGCATTAAGCGTGGGGAAGATCCCTGCACCGAGAAGAAGCTCAGTAATTGTTTTGTGTAATTTGGCTTTGTTAGAGCGTTTTTTTCAGCATGTTGCTTCATTAATAAAAGTGTCACAGTGGAACGGGCCTGTGGGAGTTTTGGAATGGGAAGTGCAGAGTCACATTAGTGTCATCATTTGCATGAAGCGAACTGAGGGCTGGAGTCACTTCTGTTAAAAGTGTTAGAGTCCCTCCAATTAACTATCGAATGTGCCTGATTTTTTATTGTTTATTTATTTATTTATTTTTTTTTTGTGTGCATTTGCGGAAATTTACACATCCACATTTTTTGGCATGTTCATGTCCTAGCATGCTGCAGAATTTAATATTTAATTTTGTGCTAAAAATGTCAGATTTATATTTTATGGCAGCTCTTGCTGCTTGAATTTTTATAAAAATACATTGAGCATTAAAAAAAACGAAGTTTATACACTGATATGCCAGATGGGACAGGAATTGGTACCATATTCCTTGATTTTTAGAGCTGGGAAATTCAATGTAAATACAATAAAACAGACTTTCAGAATATCTAACCAGCGTAATATTGCTAATATCAATTATTTGTTTGATATTTACACTTTATTGACTTTTGGCATGATGTTTATTTAGTGTACATAGTGTAAGTGGTGACAGTCAGGCATAATTTATTTTTACATAACCATTTTCCAACCTCTCGAAATAATGTAACATAAAAATATAAATATATATATAGGTAAAAATATACCAAAATACTAAAGTGCAGAATAGTTAATGCATGCTTTTAAACTGCAAACTCTCAGGGCTCTGGCAGCTGATGGCAAGCTGCATGGCCGGGATTTGAACAAGCGATCTCTGTTGATCATATTTACAGCACTTTAGACCACTGGACCACTCTGCGCCCCCAATATATGGATTTAAAAATAACAATATAACTGTATCACATTTATATTGTCTATGATATGATCTGGCACAACCCTTATATCTATTTGTGTCTCAATACAAAAAAACTAAATACCCAAAGTAAAGTAAAGCCACTAATCATTTTCATTACACTTTGATCCTGCATTCGGTTTCAGAAACCGATAAAGTCTTTCAATTTGACCTGTATTTTAGTTTCACCATGTTGTTTTCTAGCACTGCAGACCTTCCAGCATTCAGTGCACATTCACCTCGTACACAATAATGTGTTCGACCTCGCTGACTTCAGAGCTCCTTTATATGTGGAGAGCCTGGATGCTCTGATGTCTCTGACCGTGTGCCGTTTACTCCGGCTGATTATACATTCGCCTTTACCGTGTTCAGCCATTGGCCTCGTTTTCCTCCAGTCAAACCACACAACTCTCTTACACAACTCTCCCACACGTCTGAAGTGCGCCCAGAGAGTCTGAAAAGCCTTAGAGACTGCTTTGATATTCCCAGACATGTTTAGAGTCTGCTGAATTATGTATGGCTGGCATGTTGTCTGTGTGTATAATGCTGTGGCAGAAACTCCTTGGATTCCACAGGCCATACATATGAGATGTTGAGATATTGAATGTTTATATATGTTTCATTTCCCAATGCATTACATACCATAGAATAGCCTACAGAAACTGATGAAACACGTGTCGGTTTTAGATACAATTTATTAAATCTTTATTATAAATTGTGGTGCAACTCTTAAGTGTCAACTCTCCCAAAAAAAAAAAAAAAAAAAAAAACACTTCCAAACACATCTTTTTGGGAAATAAATTCAGATTCAGATTAGGGGTGGGATAAAATATTGATAATGCATTATATTGTGTAGTTTTTGTTTGTGATACATTATTGATTAAGTGCTGTCAATTATGGATATTTTTATTAAACCATATCTCCACTAAACCCCCCTAAAAATAGCCCCTCAATTAGACTTACTAAAGTTAATGGTTCATTTCTTCACATTGTGGTTTCTTTTTTCACAAATATGTTTGGTTGGTATATATTTGGTGCATCCCTAATTTATCAGCATGGATATTCATATAAAAAATGTTAGCAAATCATTAGCTCATCAGAATTTGAACATAAATAAATTGCTAGTAAATAAAAATTTTACACTAGGCACATGTTTATCAGTTGCAGTTCATGTTGCCAGTGCGTTCATTAGTATTAACAAATGTGATAGCAACTTTTTAGTTTCTTAAAATGTGAAAAATCACAGTTATTAATAAATTAGTTAATGGTATATTAATGAAAGTTATTATAATGTGTTACCAAATACGGTATATTAATATTGACAGTATATTGCCTGGCTCTAAATGGCTGAAATGTTTTTTGTTTTTAACAGAGATTTCTGGGAATTCGGAGGACATCCCGATGGTGCGCTGGAGGCAGCAGTGGTTGGAGAATGGCACGCTGCTGTTCCACATCCACCACCAGGATGGAAGTCAGAGCCTCCCCGGACTGACCGCCACCGAGGATCCGGCCAGCGACACGGCAGAGGAGGAGCTCCGAATTCTGCACATCTCTGTGATGGTAGGTGTGAACTGGGTTTCCCTAGTGAACAAAAAAGGAAGATTAAAATGTACTAAGCATTATTATACTGTAGTGCACTAAAGTGTTCCTGTAGCCACATTATTATTAATCAGTATATTTAAAGATCGCTAAAATTGAACCACTTTTTTTGTACTTATTATTATACTTTAATTGTATTTAAAAAAATAATACAAAAGTCTTACTTAAATTGTGCTAAGTGTTCTTAACTGTACTAAAATGGAACTATTTTAAATAAACTTCAGTAACATTTAAACATTTCATCTACTTCATGTATGTAACCCCGTATTTTAAACATGCTTAAAGTAAAATTAATACATTTAAGTTATTATAAGTATTACAACTGTATCACTATTATATTATACACCAGGTATATTAGAGTATATGTACTAATAATTGATATATATGTGATCTGTATTTACTACATTAGAGTACAAATATACAAGCTCCTTGTTCCTGTCTTTTGTAAGTAGCACACTTCTAGAATACTTCCTTGGGTATAAAAATGTATTTTAATGTACTGTGCTACAGTTTGTAGTGTGTTATACATTTACTTTACATTTCATAAATGTAATAATTTAATTTTCTTTCTAAAAAGTCACATGATACATTGCACTTTTTAGTGAACTATTGTAACAGCTGTTTTTAACACACTTTGCTAAAAATGTACAAAAGTATATTTGGAAATAAGTATTTTAGAAGTATATTGAATGACTTTGAATTAAAAGTGTACTTTATAGTAGTCTTTTTTTAATACACTATATTGTACTTTTTAAAAATATGATCAAAGTTTACTTTTAAACATTTGATGAAAGCATTATATTAATGTACTTTTAACATATATTTTTAAATATATTTAATTATATATTTTTTTATATATTTTATATATATATAAGTAAGTACATGAATTTGTTTATAGTATTTACAGCATACTTAGACATTTCTCTATGTTTTAAGTAGAAGTAAGTATATATATTTTGTTCAGCAGGGTTAGCAGCGGTAGAATGTGAGGAAGGTGAGGGAGGAGTGTGGTCGATAGAGCAGGAGGATCCAGGGCGGGAGAGAAGAATGTCCCTCATCGATTCTCTTCATTAGAGAGTCTGCTCTCCACATTTGAACATACTTCCCCCAGTGCTGTCTCTCTGCCACTGCCTTCTCCACTGCAGAATATATTTCCTAAAGCTCAGAGAAGAGAAATAAAGAGTCAGCATGGCTTTAGACCTGGGCTGTCACAATTACTCAATTAAACTGGATTACTCTGTTTAAAACTTAACTTCTCAGTGAATCAGCAGTTTGAGTAATGATGATGCATATTTTTAATTCACCTGCTCAGGTGTCTGTTATATATGCTTGTGCATATTTATGCAAAAAGTTTTATGCAAAAACGTAGCCTCTGTAACTGTTCAAATTAACGATGCACCAAAATAAACACTTTTTTTTTTATTCTTTATTCATTTTGTTCCGTTTTGGCCAAATACATTTTACATGTTTTTTTTATTTTATTTATTTCACCACCTTTTGACTATTACATAAATTATATGGTTCAAATGTAGTTTTGTGGTGCTTTTCAAAGAAAATGTCTTTATAAAAGTTCAACTTTTTAAATTTATTAAATATTATCCAACATTTTTAACATCCCAGTCGATATACCAACAAAGTGCAAAGAGCCCCGAGAGAGTACAGCTGGCGCTCTTTCCTCTCATCACTCCTAGGGTGATGTGGATCAGCACAAGGCTGCGTCTGTGAGCTGATGTATCAGAACCACCAGAGTTGCTGCGCTACGCTGTGATGCTACTCGGCAATGCTAAAGCATCAGCAGCAGTTAAAAAAAAAAAGAGGCGGAGTCTGACTTCAAATGTATCGGAGGAGGTGTTTGCTTATCTTCTTAACCCTCCTGGTGTTGGAGCATCACTAGTGCCTAGCTAAATTGGATGAAAAATAGGAGAAACTTAGGAATAAAAATAAAATGGATGCATAATAATAATGCAGTTGTATTTAATCCTTTAGCCGTGCTGACGGCTGTATTTTTGTCAGCAGACAGTTACAGCTGTATCTTCGTTTGGAGAGTTTATAGTGTGTGATTTTAGAGTTTATTTAGAGCTTTTATGATACAGAGCTGGATAATAAGAGTTGCAGTGATGCGACTGCAGTGAGTTTTTGGGCAGAAAGTTTAGTTTACTTCATTAGAGGCTGAAACTGATACAAAGCCTGTATTTAAAATTTAAAAGAATGGGATATTGGTAGTTCTAATCTTGGATTTATTTTGCCTGAAAGTGATTCAGTAATTGTGCATTTGGAGCGTCAGGCGTTTTTTATTTTTTGTGTGTGTAAAGCCCTGATTTCCCTAAGCTGTGGACAAGCTTCTTTTGGTGAACTCTTCTTGCGTGATGCTTCACCAGCACAGAGAGTTTCATCCTCCTATCTTACAGACTGCCTCTGACATTGATATTCACACGCAGGGATTTATTAGCGTTCTAAAGGAGGGAAATGCACAGAAAGTCAGCGTTTGTCACTTCAGTAACTTCACTAAAGTCAGAAACAGGATTTAAATCAGACTCCTTTTCTCAAAGCAAGATTATTGTCTTCTGAAGGACAGCACACCATTTAGACATCACAGAATCTAGATTATAGCTTTTGAAGTATTATCTCTAAACTACTAGTCTTTGACTGAATCTGTTTCAGAAGTTAATTGTGTGAACCTGATGAAACGTGTAATTGTGAAATGTAGATCCAATGATCTCTATCAGCAGGTAAATGCAGATGTTTAGATCTGTCCCTTTTTCAGACTGACATTTAATTTAGAATTTTTATTTTTAGAGTAGAAAACTCCTTTAATTCAAAATTAGGTGGATATAGTCTCAAATTTTCAGATTATGTATTTGAGATGGACAAATTGATGTTTTTGGAACTGATTATGATTAGACAAACCTTTTCAGGCTAAGATGGACATTAGTTATCTGGATAATCTGTATTTAGTAATCTAAATATACTGCAGTAGGGCGGGGCAATATCATATGTGACGTTTAGGTCTTATTCTGTGAGTTTAGTGGCTGGTTGTACAGTCCAGTTCTGATTTATCTGAATCTGATTATCCAAGTTCATGTTAAATGCCTTTATTGAATAAATGGCGAACTCTTAGGATTATGAGGTACAGGTAAATGCTGCTGGGTCTGAAAGATAAGCCAGAGATGCAGAAACAGAAGCAGAAACTCCTCAGAATCGAGAGAAAGAAGAAACCTCGGGATGGTTCATGTCAGGAAGCAAAACAATCACGCAGCCAGGGCCAATTAGAAATGGGAAAATGACTGATTGATGTACAGTAATGGAAAACAAAAAACAAATAAATGGCAGTGAGCCTAATGTTAGACAGACGTCTGTAGATTTAAACCAGTACAAATTTGGGTAATTTCTGGGAGAATGAGAATTAAATTTGTGATTTGCTACGAGGACATTTTATTATCAATATGTAAAAAAGGTATAATGAGAGTTTGTGTAAAAGTAATGGCTTTAGTCAGAGTTTTTACAGGCAGTTTTTCAGTCTTATCAGGAGAGCAGAGGATGGCAGGTCGGGCATGCTGAGTTGAGGTTTTTTGACTCAGCAGAAGGTGAGTTGCATGAGAAGAAATAGACATGGGGACATGGCGATAACATCATTAGGATGTGAGATAGGGTCCTAAAATATGTCAGGGTTCATACGGTCATGATAAACCTGGAAAAGGCATGGAATTTAAAAAAATGGCAATTTCCAGGCAATTTTTAAATACCCAGAAAGTTTTGGAAAAGTCATGGAAATTTGGTCTACAAATCTTTGCGTTTCAGTTTATCGATGGGGAAAATCTATATTGGGCCAGTAATTTAGCCCTACACAATTGAGCTCTCATTTTATTATTGAGGATTGTGTGTCAGATTCATTTTAGGCCTACTATTCTCAGTTTTTATTATAGTTTTAGTTGATTTTTGTTTTTATTGTCCTTGTCTGCACTGATGTTTAAAAAATTTGACGGTCATGAAAAGACATGAAAAAGTAATGGAAATTTATTGGTTAAAAAGTGTATGAACCCTGATCCATATATATATATATATATATGGATACTTTTGGTGATATGACAACGCTGAAAACGCTTTTGCATTATATATTGTTGTTATATAAGGCATTCAGTAAAAAAAAAAAAAAAAAAAAAAAAATTCCCCTTTTCCCCACTGTAAGCAGAAAAAAGAGTAGAAAAACACAAACGCGCTCGTATTAAAGTCACCCTATGATCGGCCTTTCTTCGGTCCACAGTTGGTGGGTGGGTACTTATCCATCCGTGAGCTCTAAACTGTGCCCTGGTGAGCCCGATAGCCCAGCACTGAAGCAGCCTGCCAGACTGCTGGGCTGAGAGCTGCCCCAGCTGCCCCTACCAGTCCCACGCCACGGCCAACAACAGCCACAGACCGGTGGCAGGTGTCGCCGGGGCCGGTGGCACCGAGAGACGCTCAGGGAAGCATCATAATTTTTGGAAGGGGCAGGGCTTAGGACCAGCCCACCAGCAGCTCGAGCTGCAGCCACAGCGGCGCACGGTGCCAGGGCCATCTGTCATTAAGGCTGGCGGCCTCGGTGCCAACGCTAATCTCTCTTTCTCTTCACTCACAATAACACTCGCTCACACTCCGCGGGGAACTGTTGCTCTCGCTGGGCAACCAGAGGGCAAGAGTACCGGGCGCTGGGCTGAGAAAAAACTAAAAAATAAGAGTTCTTTCATCTCTTGGTTTTTTCTTGGATTTTTTCTTGGTGTGTTTGAGAAATGATTTATGTGCTCTGCTCCGACTGCAAAAATGAGTACAGAGCTCAAGGTCATTAGATAATTTCATATTCACCATACATCAAGACGGCATCATCTTAACCTCGGAAACAGAAATGATTAGTCACCAGCTGAACAGCAGCACACCGAGGAACTGGACTGGAAGAATGAAACATAACTGTGAAGATATTAAAAAGTATTTCCACTTACAGCAACAAGCAGCAGTGCACAGAAAAGATTTTTATTTTTTTCAGAATAAACTGAAACACGTGGCATAAGACAGAATGCAGAATGTTTTATGTGTTTTCTCAGGTTTTTATGCTTTTACATTTTCACCAGTGCTTAAATGGCCTTAATGATTTTTTTTGTTGTGCTATTCACAGAAAAAGCTGATAATTTTAGTGGAATTGTTTCTTTCTTTCTTTTTTCTAAGGCAGATTGCATATACATACAATACTCTTTCTGACATTTATCGTATTTTTTGCACTATAATGAGCACCTAAAATCCTTTATTTGTCCCAAAAATTGCTAGGACGCCTGCTCCTTAATCCGGTGCTCCTTATGTATGAATTCTATCAGTCAGGTATTAAGGAGCAGTAAAGACACTCCACTGAAGTACAGACCCAAACTGGAGCAGCATTAGCATTATACACGCTTACACGCTAACACTTTAGTCATTCAGAGGGGATTATATCAGACTGTAGCCTGCTGCAAACTCCAGCTAGCAGTGCTGGAGCAGCATTAGCATTAGCTGCTAACCCCGCTAGCTCTTCTGCCGTTCAGAGGTGAGTATATCAGACTGTATTCTGTGTTTTTACCATGTTAAAACAAGCTATGTGGGACAAACCACTAGCTAATATCACCCTGACTTACCGGAACACTCAGTATAGTGCTGTCTGGCTGCATTTAATGCGCCCCTTTAAATCCGGTTCTCCTTATAGTGTGAAAAATAGGGTCACCAAATATTAGGGGTTGTAGTTATACTTTTGACCTTGTATTAACATTTGACTTTGTAATAATTTCAGAAAACTCTTTAGATCCTTCTTTTGATGCAGTCCCTCTCACTGTGCATGGTGTATACAGTCCAGAGGTTAAACATTTAGAGCCGATCTTCAGAGCAGTTCTGACAGCACAGTCAGCTGCACAGGACTGTAGTTCAGAGATGTAGTTTAGGGTGGAGTGGACAGCGGCTCATTTAATGAGGACTGAATTCGCCTGAGAAAACCCCCTGGGTCAGAACATCTCCACAGCAGTTCTAACTCCCCTGAATACCAAACATGCTCTACTGTTGTCATCAAGGTTTGCTTGTTACATCTATTTCTTTTTTGGTTTTCTCCTTTATTAACAAACAGACTTGTTCAACTTATGCAGACTGTTTTGTGATATCAGGCTTGTGTATCTGGTTACTGCAGTTGTTTTTAAGTCCAGCAAGACATTTATCTCATTTATCTGTGTAGCTTTCTTACCAGAAGATAGATCTTCCAAATCATAGTTCTTTTACAGTCTGGATCATTATAGATTTTTATTTAAGATTCATTGCATTCAGCTTACATTTTAGCTTAAGCCTGATGCCAAGAAGCTAGCATGCATCCGAGCATGATACTCCCACCACTATGCTTCACAGTGAGCACGGCTTGTTTGTGGCAATGTGCCACTGTAGTGTTCAAACAGCGTCTAGTCCAGGAATAGCCGGGTTTCTCCAACAAGTTGTATTGCAGACAGAATATAAAAAGAAGCAAAATATTTCTGATATGCAGGTGCACACATACAGCTTGTCTGGTCTCAGTAGAGAAGTACTACCTATGAGCAGATGTTCTCTGGAATGATGGAGCTCCACCTAATACTGTTGAGATGTCTTGATGGTGAGATGTGTTGGTGGTTGATCGTCTAACGTCTTGAACTTAGAAAAGTTTTAGTTGCTGTTCAGAATTTGCTAGAAAGTCTTCTCTGGGCGTTAGACAGTTACTCTAACAAAAGCAGGATTAAAAAAAACTTTTTAATACCCTTGATTTTAGAAGAAATAAGTAAATAAATAAGCAGGTGTCCCAATACTTTTTGTCCTTACATTTTTAGTTCTATACTTCGGTCATTAGCTTGGCTTTGTATTTTTGGGATACACAGTATTTCTATCACTCGTTTGTACCAGTGCAGACCTTCAGCGCCTTCAGTACCTTTTTAAAATACATATTTGACTTTCCCTGGTCTAGTTTAAGGCCAAAAAGCTCCACTTCTTCGGTCTCATCAGACTAAAAACCTTCTTCCAGTTGCCCTTGGAGTCTCCCACATGCCTGTAGGCAAACTGTAATTGATATTTAATTACCTTTGTCACCCTCCTATAAAGCTTTGAAGCTTTTAATCATATCGAGCAAACAGTTTTGTCTTCTTTGTGAAGCTTTTTTGAATGATCTGTCCTTTCAGCTTTTTATTCCTCTGAAAGGTAAAATGCATACTTAATTTTGCTAAGGTCTGGTGATTAAGTGAGATCAAATATGCTAGACGGTCTTCATTCGTTTCATTGTGTTGCTGTCTGGACTGCAGCTGCTGGTTCATGATGCATTACTGCCATCAGTGTGTGCAGTTTTGTGCAAAGGTTTAGGCATAATTAGACAAATTACACATTTAATTTAATCATTATCAAACGATAAACCCGGTTTTGACCTAAAACACATTCAAAACAGTATGCAGAAAATTAAATCATTAATGTGGGCACCTGTTTGAGTCAGTGCTTATGTTGTGTTTATGTTCTTGTCAGAAGATCCTACTTCAACTAGCACATAAACTGCTTATGTATATGAGATTATAAGCATGTGACATGAAAAATGGTGGAGGCCAGGTTTGTTCTCACCCACACTTGGCTGTAAAACCATTCCAGAAAATTCAGTTTGCATTTCTTTGGTTTATAAATATCGGATTTTGAAGTATTCTTTGAATTATGTTGTTGTAGAAGCAATCCTTTTTTCAATTTCAGTTTTTAAAACAGATTATTTTACATTTGCATCGCAGGTTTGCTGTAAATTTTTAAAATGCTTTGTTCCCATCACCTGTGCATTCCATTTGGTGGCATCACAGACCCAAAGCAGTTCATCTCTGTGCTTTACTAGTTACATTAAATATCTCCTTATCTTTCCTGATTATTACCAAAGAGTTATTTTTTTATTTTAATAGTTTGCAGCCATAAGCCAACTGGAGTCCCAACTGGAGTCCCAACTGGAGTCCCAACTGGAGTCCCAACTGGAGTCCCAACTGGAGTCCCAACTGGAGTCCCAACTGGAGTCCCAACTGGAGTCCCAACTGGAGTCCCAACTGGAGTCCCAACTGGAGTCCCAATGATGATTTCAGTAAATTTTACTTGTGCAAACTGCAAACAGAGCTCCATATCTCCATATCTTTCCTGTCACTAAAGAGTTATTTTTTTATTTTATTAGTTTGCAACCAAACTCAACTGGAGTCTCAACTGGAGTCTCAACTGGAGTCTCAACTGGAGTCTCAACTGGAGTCTCAACTGGAGTCTCAACTGGAGTCTCAACTGGAGTCTCAACTGGAGTCTCAACTGGAGTCTCAACTGGTTACCCTTTTGACTAAGATATAAACTTTCATGCAGGTTTAGTGTCCTCAGAATTAGTTTTCTTGTTCTTTCAAGTCTCATTTTGGCCTTCACAGTTCCTCTAAACTGAACTGAACTTAAAAAAGCTTGGCTATCTTCTTAAAATCTTCCATTGCCTTGCGGGAATTAATAAGAGATAAGAGTCAGATTTTATAAAGCTGATGTTAGAAGTGCTGGTCAGGGCACAGGAATAAGCTAGCACCACAACTAGGACCTCAATCTAGTCCTCAGGTTCCCCTGAGAAGACAGGGGTTGTAGGTAGGTTGGATTGAAGCAAATCGTTGGCCATCTTTGGAGCTCTAAATAATGGAAGAGGACTGAATGTTCTGTACCGGCTGTATTGGATATGTGGGCATATGTTACCCACATACAGTAAATGTATATTTCCAGAGATGTTATTAAGGAGCTTGATAATTGTACAGAGAGTGGCAAATGGTCAGTATGCTAGTGGTGAAGCCCTACCTAATTGATGTGGTGGAGATCTGCGCAAGCGCAGTAGCCATGACCAGCTGAATACTACAACTACAGTGTTACTGTGGTTTATCAGATTTTATCAGTGAAAATATTTAAAATATGTTCCTGATATGATAATCTGACCTTTTATTTTCCAGTATTTTGTTTTCTTCGAGCCGGCTGGTCTTGCATGACTGGAAATAACTGCGTGGCCGCAGAATGAACTGACTTGGCTATAAGAACTTTGGTATTTTCCACCACCTGTACTTTCTGCAACCTTTGGCTCTTTTTAAGGCTTCTAAACTCTTTAACAAGCTCTGGCCTGCACTGGTTTTCACCCATTTGTCCATTTGTGCAACCTTGTGCTCTCCGCGGTGGCCGTACCCTCCACTGGGAGGTGTCCCTGATGTACCTCCCTTCTATTTTGGCTGACCATTTCACAACCTGCAATTTGCACCCCTCAGCAGGCCGCTATGTCCACGCGTTCTTCCTCCATCCCTTCAGCCCTCGTTCTCCCGTTCGGCGTCCGGCGGCCGGCTCCCCAGTGGTTCATCTGTCCGTAGAGAGCTGACTCAGCGGTTCTCTGCCCTTGCTGTGATTTGTAAATGCAGGAGAAAGAAGGTTGGTGATACGTATATAACATTTTGCTCATTACTTTGCTGTATTGCGACACCTGGACTCTGCCAGATAGGAAGCTGTTGACATGGAGCGTTTTTTTTTTTTGTTTCCTTCATTTACATTTACATTTTCGGTATTTAGCAGACGCCCTTATCCAGAGCGACTTACAACAGTGCCTCAAAGTTACTTCAGATATCCAAAGCTAGTTTGTAGACTAGGATCAAGAGATACATAGAACTTAATCATGTTTAGAACCCTAGGAACCTTTTTTTTTTTTTTTTTTTTTTTAGTTTAGGAACTCTTTTAAAAGATGTGTCTTCAGTCGACGTTTGAAGACTGCGAGTGAGTGACTCTCGCATGACTGAACTTCAGAAGATTGAAGACGAGTCGTGCTGCAGCATTCTGAATTAACTGTAGTGGTTTGGTGGCTCTCAGTGGAAGACCAGCCAGTAGAGAGCAGTAGTCAAGTCTTGAGATGACAAGAGACTGCACAAGCACCTGAGTGGCATCCTGAGACAGAAACGGTCGAATTCTTCGGATGTTGTACAGGAGAAATCTGCATGACCGAGTCAGATTTGCAATATGGCTCGAGAATGATAACTGGACATCCATTACTACACCAAGGCTTCGTGCTTCTGCCGATGGAGTGACCAGTGAGTTCTCGAAAGGGATGGAGAGATTGTTGTGAGGGCTTGTAGTTCCTGGGATGAACAGAAGGTCAGTCTTGCTGGGGTTGAGTTTTAGGTGATGAGAACTCATCCACATCGAGACATCATTGAGACATGCTGAGATGCGGGATGAAACCTCAGTGTCGGAAGGAGGAAAAGAAAGGATTAGTTGAGTGTCGTCCGCATAGCAGTGGTATGAGAATCCATGAGAAGATATTATTTCACCCAGAGAGCGAGTATAGAGTGAGAAAAGAAGAGGACCAAGCACCGAGCCTTGTGGAACCCCAGTGGAGAGTCTGCATGGAGCAGATGTTGCCCCTTGCCACGTTACCTGGTAGGAACGGTCCTCCAGGTACGATGCAAACCACTGCCATGCAGAGCCAGTGATTCCAAGGCTGGTGAGGATGGAAAGGAGAATGCTGTGGTTGACCGTGTCGAAAGCAGCAGAAAGATCAAGGAGAAACCACAAACCTGAGAAATCTTAGCTAGACAGTCTTATAAGACCAGTAAAACAGTCAGCGACTCAAAAAAATGCAGTAAAAAAATGTTCACTAAAAACCATTTTCATTTTCGTGCATTCACTAATTGTGAGCGTAGTTATTTGGTCATTTTGAGCCAGAATTTTCTCTCAGACTCTCAGTCAACGGACAAACCTCCCTCCAGCATTACAATCCCCAGAATGCTTCTGCTGATCACATGTACCCGAACCCAGCCAATCATCGAGCATCCTCACATTCGGCATTCCCAGATTTCTAAAACATGTTTTTTCATTTGTTTCTGAATTTACTGTCTGTATTTCTGTGCAAATGCCACTGTTTTTCCAGCCACATTTATGAGCATTTTTCATTTTGGTGTTCTTGTATATGACCTTTTTCTCTCAGTTTTGATTTTAGTTATTGCCTTGCCCTTTTGCTCTGATTATTTTGTTTATTAATGGTTGTTTGGACTCTATTTTTGCCTCAATTTTTATTCCATTCAGGTTGTGTTTTAGTTTTGAGTCTTTTTGCTGGATTTGACTCATGCCTGTATTATGACTATGCGTTCTAAAAGTATGTATATATTCGAAACTTTTAATCATAATATTGCACCTGCTAAAAATAATGTGTACAAAGTTCTTTGTTTGAAAATGATTCAGTTTCTGAAGGGGCAGAGTACAGTTATAATTGTGTAGATTGTGTTGTAGAAACGTTGCAATTAAAGGAGCAGCATGACTTCTTTATTTCACCATCCAAAACATAATTATACAGTGAAGTTTAGTGACAGTCACCAGAACACCAGAAATGATGTCTTGTATATAATAACAACATATATTCTTGCGTACACAGTTACATAGAACCTTTAAATATATTCAGCAAGTTGTGTTTTTTCATTGTTTTAAAAAATAAATGAATGCTCATACACGCATGAATATATATTTTGAAATATAAGTTTTCAGTCCTAGCACATTCTGTTTTTGCTGATTATATTAAAGCCTAAGACAGCATCTGACTGTAAATTTATACAGCTCTGATTTTGCTATTTATAGGTTTATGTTTGAGTAAAATGAACATTGTTGATTTATTCTATAAACTACAGACAACATTTCTCCCAAATTCCAAATAAAAATATTAAGTTAGAGCATTTATTTATTATATGCAGAAAATGAGAAACGGCTGAAATAAAAAAAAAGATGCAGAACTTTCGGACCTCAAATAATAAAAAAAAAACAAGTTCATATTCACAAACTTTTAAGAGTTCAGAAATAATCAATATTTGGTGGAATAATCCTGTTTTTTAATCACAGTTTTTTTCATGCATCTTAGCATCATGTTCTCCTCCACCAGTCTTACACACTGCTTTTGGATAACTTTATGCTGCTTTACTCCTGGTGTAAAAATTCAAGCAGTTCAGTCTGGTGGTTTGATGGTTTGTGATCATCCATCTTCCTCTTGATTATATTCCAGAGGTTTTTAATTTGGTAAAATTAAAGAAACTCATCATTTTTAAGTGCTCTCTTATTTCCAGAGCTGTATATTATATTCTTTTATTTGTTATTTTCTTTTTAAATAACTTTCAGAAAGCAAGTTAGGATTAGATAAGCTGATATGTGACTCTGCCCTCTGTAGAATACGCTGAGAATGTGAGGCTAACGTAATTATGGTATCGATTCTGCTAATGCATTTATGTGGATTCTCAACTTTTAATTTAACTCGATTATGCCATGCTGGAGAAGTAATTTAAGGACTTTAAATTATTTTGAGATTATTGTTAGATGGATGGTATGTTAATGAATCTACACTAATCCTGTGGATTTAATTGTGTTGCGTCTGAAGAAACGGGCCGGTCTGAAACCTGATTCTGATAGTTTCTGTGTTTATCGGTGGGTTTCTTTTTTCAGGGCTCTACCTGTTGGACGAATGTCTCTGAGCAGCGGTTTTGTTTTTGGCTGGACTAATAAATTTAGGCTTTACGAGGCGATTAAAGTCTTTTGTTTATTTTGCTCTTTCTTTCACTGCCTCAGAATGGCACATCGCAGCTGGTGCCAGTGGAATCGGTAGCCCTGGTTGCTGCAGGTAAACACCCGGCGCTTGTCTCCCATCCAGTCTGCAGCCAGTGTTTATGATTTCCCTCTACTGGGAATTAGAGAGGATCGGCTTTCGGAGAAAACGGGCGGGGTGGCATTAAGGAATAGGATACGGAGAGCAGAAGAAGCAATAAAGCAGAAATCAATGGGCTCTTATAGGCTGAGAGCCAATAGACCTGGGAGTTAGTTGACAAATACTGTGTGAAGTAGGACTTCACTATGGGAGTAAACGTATGGTGTGTGTTTTTTATCTTTTTTTCTCTGCTCCATTCTGATATGCTTTCTAAGGCTCTGGGAACCTGTTTTTAGTTTTATCTTGTGTGAACAGATTGATAGTGTGAATATCCGAGAGAGTTGCTTTGTTGGGTAGAACCGCTGTTCTGTTAAATCTGCTCTAAATCTGTAGAAATACTAACCATTTTAAACCAATTTGTAGAACACCACGCTGTTTTCCTGCCGGCTTCTCCTTTACCGTCCTTTTCCTGGAAGCACCTGCTTAGGCCGTGCAAAGCAGAGCGCCGGTCCATTTATAAACGCGAGATGCGAGCTGAAGATCAGGATTTCTGGCCTGCTAGCAGCTGTGAGGGGAAAGTGATCTATCTGTGGGTTAGTCTCTCTCCCCAGGGCTCTCCAAAGCAAGAATGTGACCAATGGCTAAGAGCATTGGAAAGAGGGGCAAGCAATGTTAAAAGCTGTGAAAGATGAATCTCGGCTGGAGCTGAAAAGTGGCGCTGTGGAATGGTTATTTCAAGCCCCACCTTTTTAAATCAGGAGCTGGAGATGTATTACCTGTATACTGTAAGTGTTTATATAATGGTGCTTAAATGCAAAACATAACATTTGCTTTATTGTAGTCAAAGATATGCTATGTTTTTAATGAATGTTGTAGCTTTACAGTGAAGGCTACCATTTATTTATTATTTTTGCACAATAAGGTGCATGTAAAATTCTTTAATTTTCCCAAAAATGGTCAGAGCTCCTTATAATCCGGTGTATGAATTATGTATAAATTCTTCCAGTCAGGTATTAAGAAGCAGTAAAGCTCGAGTCCCGAGACTGGAGCAGTATTAGCATTAGCCGCTAACCGCTATCTCCCTGGTCATTTCACAGGTGAGTAGTATATCGGCCTGTAGTCTGCTGCTAAACCCAGCTAGCACTGCTGGAGCAGCATTAGCATTACCCACTAACAGTGCTAAGCGCTAGCTCTTTCACTTTTCAGAGGTGAGTATCGGACTGTCGGGCGACATAAGCTAGTGGTTAGCCACTAATGCTAATGCTTCAGCCTTGGTGCTGGAGAAATTCAGGCATCTAAGCTACTGTAAATGAACAGATGCACATTACTAAGCCAAATAAACATTTTTTTTGGGAGAGAAATCTCTATGCCTCTAATTTGTAAGCTGGTCTTGTTACATGGCCTATCAATAATAATTATGATAATAATAATACTATTTATCTTAGTTATTTCTGGGATAATATATCCCAACAAAAACTTGTTTTATGAGAGACTCAGAGATCCTTACTCTGCATTTGAAAGCAGTCGGTGACTCAGCTCTTCAGCACTCAGAGGAACTGTGTTCCAGCAGGACAGAGGAAAGTGAATGATGGAGAGTCAGGCTGAGTGGAAGATGAAGGTCAGTGGACTCTACTTAAAGTTTTGACCATAGCTGTCGGGTAAGGAAGGGATGGTGTGTTTCTGGATATGTAGGTCAGTGTTGGTGTTTAAATCAGTCGTGAGTGTCTGCAGGAAGCTGGTGAAGAGCAGGGAGTACAGGACTGACGGTGAACGGTGAACAGTGAACAGTGAACGGTGGCAGAAGACAGTGAGGATGTGTTTTAAAGGATGTACAGAATCTCAGCTCAGCATCACGGCTGAAGGTGGATTAGGGGTCGGACAAAATATCGATATTGCGATAAAATCATTATCGTGATTATCCTATTAATAATATTGTTTTAATAAAACAAAAATACATTCATGCAAAAATATATCAAATATTGATGATTGACTCCACTAATCAATAGCATATCGTAAAAGATATTAATCACGGTATTGATGGTTGGTTCCATGCCTGTTATTAGTTATCAACATCCGTAGATCAATATACAACAGATATCAGTTCAGACAAAGATTATCATCATCATCATCATCATCATCGGAATTATTGTTGAACAATATTATCTTTAAAAATTGATTAAGTGCCCCACACAACGACAAGGACAACAGTGAATCTTAATACAAGAAAAATATATATAATTGTTATTTTAAATTATTATTATAAATTTTAAAATTTTACCCAGCTCAGAATTTGGTTAGGTGCACACACCTGCACCAATGGCAAGTGTTAATGTGAGCAATCACCCTGGGACTCCAAGTACTGTACCTGGGCATGCCACAGCACACCTCACAGCTTTTTAAAGTCAAAATAAAACCACAAAAATGAAAAATACGTGACCAGTTTTTAAGAAACTCAAAACGTTATGTTGCAGAGCAACCAAAAATCTCACATAGTTATGGTATGAACGATAATGCACAAAATATTACCAGCTTAAATAATGACTATATACGATAATATCATTCATCGACCCAAGGCTAGTTTGTACCACCACACACACACACACACACACACACACACACACACACACACACACACACACACACACACACACACACACACACACACACACACACACACACACACAAACATACACACATGCAGGAAGTGACTACAAGAAGAAGACCATATTGTTTACCACCATCTGGTACAGTACATACACACACACACACCAGTAGGAACACGTGCCCGGAGTGGTGGGCAGCCACTGCTGTTGTTCCCTGGGAGAAGTGAGGGTTAAGGGCCTAACAGTGACCAATCCATCAAACCCAAACCTGAATCTGGATTATATATAAATATATATATATATATAAATCTGCACAGAATGTCCTGTTATAATCAAAATACTGAATCTGTTACTAAAAAATAAAAGTAATTGTACTTCAATATTAATCAGCAGCTCATCCTATTTAACCTGTGATAAAATATATATACAAGCACAGAGACTTATTCTGATTGGATTTGATTGGATCAGATCTGATATTTAATTTCAGATCAGATCAGAGTGCAAGTACTGCAGTAAATGCATCAGTGGGTCATCTGAGAGCTCACCCAGCATTACCCCACATTCCCCCTGTGGTCTGTGCGCTGCAGCTGGTATTCAGAGTTTAAGTGGCTGATAATACCTTGTTTTATGGCCACACTCTCTCCGGAACGGAGAGGCCATTTCCTCCTGCCACCGTGCATTTATTCTACTGATGGCACCCGGATCAGATAAAGAGCCATAAGGAGAAGTGTCCGGCAGTGACCCGCTCATTAATAGTACAAACCTCTGAACCACTCTTATATATGCGCACACACACACACACACACACACACACACACACACACACACACAGTTTTTCTTTTAAAACATTACTCTCTTATAACACTTTATATTGAAATAAAAAATCTAATTTCCTTATTTAATTAAATAGCAGATTCTTACAGTCACATTTGTGTAGTTTAGACCCTTTTCTACCCTGTTTTTTTTCTTTCTGCCTGTTTTGTTACCATGTGCTAAGCTAATTTGCTGTTAGCATATGGCTCTGTTTTTTAGCATATTTTTTTTAGCATATTAGCATATGGCTCTGTTTTTTAGCATATATTTTTAGCATTTTAGTCTCTTAAAGTGTTTGAGAGCATCAGTTAAAGTAAAGTAGTGAAGAGGTAGAGTTACAGGTATACAGTGTGTCCCAGGGACGTAATGAGGGTGTGTGTATTAGGGCTCTAAACCCACTATAAACACAGAGTTTGAATTAATTACACAAAAGAACCTCTTAAAAGAAAAAGGACCCTTGATTTTACCCAGAGAGTTTTAATCCACAAAGGGATCTAATTACCATACACAATCATGCCCTTAATGTCACCAATAAACACCACACACTCCAAATAACCCCTGGAACTAGCCTAGCTCAATTATTAGACTAAATGGTTCAGTATGGGAGGGAATATAGTATATACCAGTGAAATAACCCGAAGGAGACAAAAAAATAAGAAAAACAAACTTTATTATAATTGTTCCCCTTAAATATAAACCCAGCTAAAATCATGCATGTTGTAGAATAAAATAGATATAGCCTTAGCTTAAGACCTTAGGCTGGAACAACAGTTCAAACAAAAAAAGAAAACAATGAACAAAATACTCAAAACAATTATAAGTGTCCCAGTCTCTAAGTTGACCAACTCCCAGGCAGGCGGAACCCACTCTTCAGTCCACAGGCGTACACGCACGGCTCTAACAGGACACAGAAAAGGCTGAACAGTAACCAGTTCCCTTTGGGCTAATCAGCTTCAATCATAGCATAGCAAGGATTAATAAAACTAAGCTGAACTTATACCAGTCACCGAGTAATACTCCTCATAAAAGCAGCTCTGCAGCCACATACACTGAATTTAACAATGCTGTTTGTACTCACACCGCTCTGGGCACAGTCTCAACTGTACCCAGAACTTTCAGCAGCTCGCCCTCAGTGTATGGCTCGACCCGACGCGCTCACAATGGCCGCCGTCGTATGCTCCGTCTCCAGCAGCCCCCAGGTCCGCTGCAGGTGCCCACTTTAGTCCGTACTCCGGCTCGTTCTCCCACGGCGTCCTCACCACGCGGCACGCCGAGTTCACCGTTGCCGCTGCTGCTTCTGGGCCTGCGCACTCCCGACTCGCGCTGCCTTCACGAGCTCCGCTTCCTGCCCGGGTGCTGTCACCGATCTCTCTCTCCCCCAATAAAAGTCCACCCTTTTAAAATAAGAGTCCAGACATTCCGCGCCCTCCCGCTGCTCTGATTGGCAAAAAAAAAAATCAATAATTAATTGCAAGGGCAGTTTCAGCTGTTCAGGTAATTAGATGGTCTTAAGGAAGTCCGTGATAAACAAACCCAAAACACAGCACATGAATCACAGCAAATAAACAAAATCCAAAATAAACCACAATCCCAGCAAATAACAGAATTCAAAATAAATCACACAGCAATACCACATAATACACACTTATAATATAAATTAATTATATCAAATAAACTCTTTTTTTCACCCATCTAACACCCCCCCATGCTAAAACATAAGCAGTCCCTGCTGTAACTAAGAAAAGTCCCGATATCGAGCAGGCAATTGGCCGAAATTAACACGAGTGGAACGCCGTATAGGAATAGCGTCGGTCCCTTCTGCTGGTACAATTGGGGTTGCAGTCCAAACACTATATGGAACAAACCCATCTTCCACCTCTGGTTCCCTACTCTCATACTGGTTCTGTAAAGGGCTATGGGGCTCAGCTACACAAAGCTTTAAAGCATTTCTATGGAGCGTCTTCTCTGGTCCTCCCTGCTCAGGCCTCACCTTATACACTACCCCAGTACCCCCAACCAACTCAACCACCACATATGGCATGGGGTCCCACCAACCACACAACTTTCCTCGCCCCTGTCTATTCCTATCTCTTACCCAGACCCTCTGACCTGGAAGAAAAGGGGTGGCCTTAGCGGTACGGTCATACTGCTTCTTAGACTGACTGGCCACACCATCCATCCTTTGTTTAGCCACACCATATGCCCACTTTAGTTTCTGGTGATGGTCCTGTACCCACCCACTCCAACTTTTTCTTGACTGTCGCTCTTCTACACCCAAACTCATATCTACCGGGGTACGTACCACTCTGCCAAACATCAAATAAGATGGTGTAAACCCAGTTGCACTATGGACAGTGTTATTATACGCTTGCAGCAACTCAGGGAGAAATGCTGGCCACCTATCCTGTTTCTCTACCTCTAAGGTACGCAGCATATGGAGTAAAGTCTGATTCATACGCTCCACTCTGCCATTCCCAGCAGGGTGATATGAAGTAGTCCTACTACGGGTTATACCATAAACCTCACATAGCTGTTGGAACAAGGCTGACTCGAAATTAGGACCTCTATCTGAATGGAACCTAAGGGGACACCCGAACGTCTGGATTACATGTGACCATAACGCCTTCACAGTGGTCTGTGCTGTTTGGTCTCTAGTCGGAATTGCCCATGCATAACGAGTAAACATGTCTATAGCGACTAAGATATTCTGGTAAGTATCGTTAGACCTACCCAAGGACAAAAAGTCTAACGCTAGCACCTCTAGAGGGAAGGACACGTTAATAGGGTGTAGTGGGGCCTTAGGATCCCCCTTACCTTTCTGCAGGCCACAAGAAACGCACCCGGAATGGAACCCTCTCACCTTCTCCTCCATTTGGGGCCAATAAAAGTGGTTCCGTATGCGGAGCAGTGTCTTCTCTACTCCTGCATGACCTGTCGCCTCGTGGTAACGCTCCCAGACCTCTTTCTGCCACCGTTTCGGACAAACAATCTGTAAATGGGGCTCATTAGTACATGGATCAAGGATCAGTCTATGTAGAAGTCCATCCTTACTCTGAAACCTGGACCTCTGCCGCAACAACTGCTGCACCGTCCTCGGCAAAGCCCTCCTCTCAGTGACCTTGGGGAAAATTCCCGCATCCACATACCTCTTCACAGTACAGATTTCCTCATCTTGTTCTTGAGCTTGTTGCCAGTCCACACCTCCTATGGCCATGTCTTGTTCGGCTGTGACTTCCTGCAACTCAGCAGTCACCACATTTGCACCTGGGGGGACTCTTACACAAGGGAATCTAGACAAGGCATCAGCATTCAAATTTTCACGACCAGCCCGGTACTTCACTTCGAAGTCAAAATTAGCCAGTTGAGCTACCCACCTTTGCTCAGTTGCTCCCAATTTGGCGGACTGCAAATGGGCCACCGGATTATTATCAGTCATCACCATGAACTTGGAACCCATCAGATAATCCCGAAATTTCTCAGTGACAGCCCACTTCAGGGCCAACAGCTCCAATTTGAACGAACTGTAGTTCGCATCATTCTTTTCGCTCGGATGAAGGCTCCGACTGGCATATGCAATGACACGTTCACGTCCATCCTGCATTTGGGATAGCACCGCGCCCAACCCTTGGCTGCTGGCGTCAGTATACACAATAAAAGGAGCTGAAAAATCAGCATAGGCTAAAATAGGAGCTTGGAGAAGGCACGACTTCAAACATTCAAATGCATTCTGACATTCAGGTGTCCAATTTATCCCACGGTGGGAACTTTTCCTATTTACTGGTACCCCAACTAGCAGGGAGTTCAGAGGCCGTGCTAGTTTAGCAAATCCGTCAATGAAACGTCTATAATAGCCAGCCAGTCCCAGGAAGGCTCTCACCTCACGGATGGTTGTGGGAGTAGCCCATTCTTGGACAGCAGCCACTTTCTCTGGATCAGGGTGCACGCCTTGCTTGTTTACAACATGTCCCAGGAATTTAACTTGCCTCCGAAACAATTTACACTTATCAGATCTTAATTTCAATCCATAGCGACTAAGGCGCTCAAAAACTTGTTCGAGGTGCTGTACGTGTAGAGAAAAATCAGCAGAATGAATAATTATATCGTCTAAATAAACAAACAAAAATTCTGCTACCTGTCCCCTCAAGCAATGCTGCATCAATCTCTGGAAAGTTGCAGGGGCATTGCATAATCCAAACGGCATTCGTCGGAAATGGTATAATCCTAGGGGCGTGGCAAATGCAGTCTTTGGCTGATCATCAGGATGTACACCAACCTGCCAGTAGCCGCTGGCCAAATCAAGGGTGGTAAACCACTCTGCTTGGGTCAAGGTGGTTAAGGTTTCTTCGATCCTAGGGAGAGGGAAAGCATCTTTATGAGTCACAGCGTTTAACTTCCGATAATCTACACAAAACCTCCAACTTCCATCTTTCTTACGGACCATGACGACTGGGGCAGCCCAAGGACTAGAGCTCTCTGAAATAACACCTTTATCCAGCATATCAGCAAGCAAAACCCGCATTTCTTGATACATATTCGGTGGTAACGGTCGAAATCGCTCCCTACTAGGAAGGGCGTCGCCGGTAGGTATGCAATGTTGGATTGCATCTGTACACCCAAAATCTTCCTCACTCTGGGAGAAAACACTGGACCATTTGTGCAATAACTGACTCAATACCGCTTGTTGTGAAGTTGTCAAATCTGTGTGAGTAGTTAGCTGGCTCACCTCAAAAGTTGAACCTCCTGTTCCCACAGGTACCGTCTCAATCACGCTTACTTCCACCACGCCTTCAGAACTACTAGATAACTTGAGATCGCATTGTCCATGAACGTCAGCAGGTTGTACTTCGTACAGCTTTCCCAGTTTCTGAAATCTCCCTATGAACACATCATAAGGGTGAACGTTACACAGGCGGACAGGAACTCGCCCATGTCTTACCTTTGCGATGGTGCGTGCAACACCTACGGCATCTTGGTCAGGCATTGGCTCCACCAGACCACAATACTCTTGGCCGTTGTTACCAGCTCGAACACGCCCCCACACAATGATTTCGCTCCCGGGAGGTACCCGAACTCTGCACCTGCTAGCAGACCAGACATTACCCACAAACCCGTCACGTTGTACCTGTGCAGCAATTCGTTGGCAACTCGCAAATGTCCGCCACCACGTGTCCCTTTCATCTCGGTGGGGATGCTGCTTGAGTCTCAGTTGTTCCTGTTCCTGAAAAAGATTATTCCAACATGCAGAAAGAACGTTCATCCCAATGATCATGGGATACGAAGAACACTCGTCTCTCACAATTACAACTCCTCGTTCTGGAATCTGTACTCCTGCTATCTCAAAGTTCAATACAGCATAGCCAACATAAGGTATTTCAAGTCCATTAGCAGCTTTCAGAGTTAGGATAGGGGCTTGTCCCATCTGATAATGAGGAAAATGTTTCTTTAACATCCCATGTTGCATCAATGTTACCTGGGAGCCGGTATCTAGAAGTCCAATACATTTCACGTCTTCTACAAGAACCTCTAATACAGGACAATTCCCAACAAAAGTCTGTGTGGTCCTCTCCTCATCCATCCCCGTCGTGGGCCCCACCGCTTGGACCTCTGCAGCGGGGCACTCTAGTTTAAAGGCGGCCCCGCTACAGCAGTTCCTCTACAGTTCCGAGCGAAGTGGCCTGGCCGCTTACAACGTCGACAGATGGGCCTCCCATCCACATCCCAGCTATTTGGCAGCACCTGACCCCGATCCCGACTGGTTGTGGCCATAGCAGGCCGACGAGGTGCCTGGGTACATGGAACATCAGGAACGGATTCATGCCACAAGGGTTTTAATTCTTTAATTACCTCTTGGGTCAGTTCACGCATCTGGCCTCGCATTTCTTCCAACAGTTCTTGTTTTAGCTCTGCTCTCCAATCAGCCTGCTGAGGACGAGAATGTGGTACACCAGTTTCCCGAACAACTGAACATGAAGTTTCGTACCTGTTTGCTCCATACTCTGTCTCCAGTAGCAATGCTTCTTGATGCAACTCTGAAAAAGTTCCTGCAGGTGTCCTCCGCGCATAAGTTTGTAAAGCACGTCGAAAGGGTCCATCTTCCAGCCCCAATAACAGTTGGTCTTTCAGCTGCACTTCTGTGAGGGTTCCTTCCGGGCTTCGCCTCCGCAGCCTACAGAAAAGCTCCCTTAATCGCAACACAAAGGCCTTAAAAGTCTCACCTGATCTCTGTGTACATCCAAAGAAACTAGCTCTTAAAACAGGAAGGGGTATCTCTGCTGCATATAAATTGTCCAAGTGTTGAAAAATTTTAACTGCCGTATCACGATCACCAGCATCTAAAACATTTATCTCTCGCTTAGCCTCCCCTGCTAATGCCCCCATTAAAATCTGTACTTTTCTTAATTCATTTAAGTCTTG
The DNA here is from genome assembly GCF_023375975.1 of Astyanax mexicanus. NCBI lineage: Eukaryota > Metazoa > Chordata > Actinopteri > Characiformes > Acestrorhamphidae > Astyanax > Astyanax mexicanus. The sequence continues at coordinate 58,836,565 of NC_064415.1, read as the reverse complement.
CACTTCCAACAACCCTTGCACCTGTTCTTTCCAATCAGAATACACAAAGTCCCCATCAAAACCCTTAAACTTGGGTACCCATGGGGCCCCTGGAAAGACTGGCATCATCATTTTAAAAAAAAAAAGAATTTGTTCTCCTTCGGGAAACTGGACACTATTTCACTCCCAGACCCTGCCGACTACGCCAGAAAAGTGTGGCTGTCCCAGGGACGTAATGAGGGTGTGTGTATTAGGGCTCTAAACCCACTATAAACACAGAGTTTGAATTAATTACACAAAAGAACCTCTTAAAAGAAAAAGGACCCTTGATTTTACCCAGAGAGTTTTAATCCACAAAGGGATCTAATTACCATACACAATCATGCCCTTAATGTCACCAATAAACACCACACACTCCAAATAACCCCTGGAACTAGCCTAGCTCAATTATTAGACTAAATGGTTCAGTATGGGAGGGAATATAGTATATACCAGTGAAATAACCCGAAGGAGACAAAAAAATAAGAAAAACAAACTTTATTATAATTGTTCCCCTTAAATATAAACCCAGCTAAAATCATGCATGTTGTAGAATAAAATAGATATAGCCTTAGCTTAAGACCTTAGGCTGGAACAACAGTTCAAACAAAAAAAGAAAACAATGAACAAAATACTCAAAACAATTATAAGTGTCCCAGTCTCTAAGTTGACCAACTCCCAGGCAGGCGGAACCCACTCTTCAGTCCACAGGCGTACACGCACGGCTCTAACAGGACACAGAAAAGGCTGAACAGTAACCAGTTCCCTTTGGGCTAATCAGCTTCAATCATAGCATAGCAAGGATTAATAAAACTAAGCTGAACTTATACCAGTCACCGAGTAATACTCCTCATAAAAGCAGCTCTGCAGCCACATACACTGAATTTAACAATGCTGTTTGTACTCACACCGCTCTGGGCACAGTCTCAACTGTACCCAGAACTTTCAGCAGCTCGCCCTCAGTGTATGGCTCGACCCGACGCGCTCACAATGGCCGCCGTCGTATGCTCCGTCTCCAGCAGCCCCCAGGTCCGCTGCAGGTGCCCACTTTAGTCCGTACTCCGGCTCGTTCTCCCACGGCGTCCTCACCACGCGGCACGCCGAGTTCACCGTTGCCGCTGCTGCTTCTGGGCCTGCGCACTCCCGACTCGCGCTGCCTTCACGAGCTCCGCTTCCTGCCCGGGTGCTGTCACCGATCTCTCTCTCCCCCAATAAAAGTCCACCCTTTTAAAATAAGAGTCCAGACATTCCGCGCCCTCCCGCTGCTCTGATTGGCAAAAAAAAAAATCAATAATTAATTGCAAGGGCAGTTTCAGCTGTTCAGGTAATTAGATGGTCTTAAGGAAGTCCGTGATAAACAAACCCAAAACACAGCACATGAATCACAGCAAATAAACAAAATCCAAAATAAACCACAATCCCAGCAAATAACAGAATTCAAAATAAATCACACAGCAATACCACATAATACACACTTATAATATAAATTAATTATATCAAATAAACTCTTTTTTTCACCCATCTAACACAGTGAATAGTGAATATTTGAGTAATGTTCTAATCCAGATTATGAGAAACAACAACTACTCAACTAAATAAAGATAAAAAAATGCAGTCAAAAAGAACATTAGAAATGTTATAATGATGAAACTGGCACTCATCAGGACCGCCCCAGGAAAGAATAGAAGAGCGAAAGTTCCCTCTGTTGTACAGGATGGGTTAATCAGAGGTACCTTAATGCTTCTTCACAGAGTATTTTAGTTTGTTTAACACTGTTTTTAAGTTACTACATGATTCACTATGTGTTCCTTCATAATCTGATAGATCACTTTACTATTCATTTACTAATGTAGGAAAATAAATAATATAAACATTAAATGAGAAGATTTGACTGCTACTGTACGTCTTCCTCTGTTTCCAAGCTTACCTGACATTTACAAAGTAATAAGAGCATTCAGGTATTTTCCAGTAGTACCTGGTTGAAATTCTGCTGTAGTAAGAGCTTTAGGTCTGTTGGGGTTAGTTCTGCTAGCTTTGCACAGTCAGTCAGAGTCATTTAGTATTGGGAATGCAACAAATATTTGGCAACCGAGATTATATAGTCGAAAATGGCAAAAAAGCACTTTCTGTGTTCGATTTAATAAGTGAAATGACCCAATAATTTATACAGAACAGTGACCCATTTATTTTAAGTCATTAAAAAGCAACGTTTCCTCTAATGTTAGTTTTTTTTAAGCAAAGGGCAGAATGATCTCATTATAACAATCACAAAATAAAGAGAATTCTCCTTTTTTTTTGTAAAAACACATTGAAATGTTTAATATTCTTGGCAGCAGTATTTTTGTTTTTTATAGATGACATCTACACAGAATCTACTCCTAAAAACTGTTTATTTTGGTGAGTTGAGCATTTCCATTTACTTATAGTAAGCTTAGATTTCCAGATTTCCACTAAGGCTAGCCATGGTTAGCGTGAGTACATGCCGACCGACAGCTCTACTCTGAGGAACCCTGAGTGTTCCTGGTAAACCAGGGTGATATTAGCTAGCGGTTGATCTCACTTAGCTTGTTTCAACAAGCTTTTAAACGGCAAAAGAGCTAAATAGCGCTTAGTGTGGGTAGCTGGTAATGCTAATGCTGCTCCAGCAGTGCTAGCTGGGGTTGTGAAGAGGTAGAGTTACAGGTATACAGTGAATAGTGAATATTTGAGTAATGTTCTAATCCAGATTATGAGAAGCAAAAACTACTAAAAAAATTGCAGTCAAAAAGAACACGATGATGAAACTGGTACTCATCAGGACCCCTCGAGGAAAGGAAGAGCGAGAGTAGTCAGAGTTACCAGCCTCAGAAACCACAAGTTAACAGACAGCTCCCCAGATAAGAGCATCTAAATACTTCACAGACCTATAAGGCGCCTTATAGGTCGAAAAATACAAAATTTTAATAATGCTCCAAGTTATTTTTTGTATTGTAATTATTTCTTATTTTTGTAGATCTCACACAGGGCTGACAGTGATTGGGTGAGAGGGGATTGGGTAATTGACTCTTAAAATTGGGGAAAAATGGGCTAAAATTAGAAATAAATTATAAAAAACCCAACGGGTGAACACCAAGCATATCGTATAACGTCGTTTTTTTTGTCCTCGAACACTATAAGACTGCAGGATGAGATTGTGATATGTGCTGGGTGTTTATATATATATATATATATATATATATATATATATATAAACGTATGCACAGTGAAAATCATATTAGATTTGATTTGTCATAATAAAAGCAGCAGATGTCGCGGGGTTTACTGATGCACAGATGAATATCGCAGCATTCCACCCTGGTGCAGACAACCTACCCCACAGATCATTAAAGTTGTTAACAAATTTGACAGGCATGCCTTCGATCTTTACTTTAGCTAATTGGATTACAGGCACTCACGCTGCTCGCCTCTGATTCTTTGTTGGGTTTTAATGGCGCTGCTTTATAACGCGCTGGGCTGTCTGCTCTCATTTCAGATCTCCTGTAACTCCTGTGTACAGCCTTTCCTCATTTTCTCCAGCATAAAGTTGTAAGCTGCTCATTTGGCTAATGCAGAGTGACAGATCTGAAGGAAATCTGATTAGATGAAAGTGATTAGCTGTTGTCTCTGGAGCTATATATATATATATATGTGTGGTGATGGTATGGTTTTCGTCTCGTAGCTTTGTGGTCGGCTGCTGTATTGAATATCTCCTACTTAAGGTTAATGTTAGGCAGATGAGGGCCATTACATACACTTACGTACACTCAGGTACACTTATGTACACTTTGCAACAATGCACCAGTCTACTGTTTGAAGTATGTATGGTGTCTTGTTTGATTCAGGGCGTAGACCAGGAATTCGGTAGACGTTTTGCGACTGAAATGATCCAGTAACATTTCTATCTCAGGATGGACTGAATATTTTTTGGCAACTAAGATTACTCAGTGTACTAGTGCTGGGCGATATGGAAAAAATCATATATCATGATAATGATATATATATATATCGTATTATACCACATTTTAGTATGTTTTCAGTTATTCTTCGAAAAATATGACAAAATAATATCATTGCTTACTTTTTTCCAACTTTATTTCAAAGTGACATTAAACCAAACTTCCACAAATGAGAATTACTACCTTTTAGTGCAGCAATATATATGTATATATATATAATGAAAAAAACAGATGAGGTAGATGCAGTAGATAATTTTATTAAAAGAACAATGCGTCTCTGTTGTTCAGCTCTCATGAGTTTAATAACGTAAAGCACGTCACAAACCGGCGTGTCCGCGCGTGACCATTAAATAACGTAAAGCAGTGTCACGTCACAAAACCACATTACGAACCTTCTTTTTTTTTGTGAATATTACTTTATTATCACTTATATAAACCGAGTTTACGCAAAGTGACCACGCCAATACATTTCATTGTAGCCTACTTTATATATTTGCATGAATAATTGATGAAATTACTGTAGAAACGATAGGAACGATAGAAGGTTTACGTTATTTATTGATATATCGCACAGCACTACAGTCTACTAACTCTTCACAAACTAACTAATATCCAGCTGAAATATACGAGCTGTACAGGACTATAATAGTAACTAGTAATGTAAGTCTGTCTGCTTTTCCTGTGTAAATTTCACTTACATGTGATCTGCAATGGCACTGCTGAGGTAGGTACAGGAATAGAATAGCACTACTGAAGTAAATGTGTTTGGTGCTTTATTGGTTTGTCTGCTGGGATGTAAAAAAAAAAAAGTAAAGCATTCAATGAATCTTTATCTTTTTAAATTGTTGGTTTGTTGAAATGTGGCCAAGTGGATGTGAAAGCTGTGGAAAACTATGCTTCAGGAAATAATAATATAATTTTGTTTAGCTTGATTTAAAAAAAAAACCCAAATAAATACATTTATGCCATATCTACTGAATAACCCGTAATTGACACACACTAGACTTTAATTTAAAACTCCTAATTTTACGTTTGTTTCAAAGAGTTCCTTCCAGTGTTTCTGATGGGAAAAAGTGTTCCGATTGCTTAATATCCTAATTGGTTCTCTTTTATCCTGAGTTTTCATGGATGAGAGAGAGAAATGTGACTTCCCTATCACAAATTCTCTTTATTCTCCACCCTCCTCCTCCTCCATCCCTTCTCAACACGTCGCTCTCCGGTTTATAATTGGTCACATACTTAACTTCATATCGTGCATGACCAGGAAACTGATGTAATGACTTTGAAAGCGCTGAGGAATTTTAATCAATATAAAAACAAATTAGGGCAGTTTCAGGACTTTCCGCTGTGCATGCAGATGAAACGGGACTGACCTACAATAAGGTGCCGCTCGGTGTTGTCCTTACGTCCTTCACTATGCAGAGTAGGCAAACAACTCATGCAGACTGTGTGTACAACTGCTGTCCTACCCAGAGAGAGACGAGGAGATTAGGACTTTCTCTCGGAGACTCGCTCTCTGTCATTATTTGGATTGGGATTCTTTGTGCCCTAAACTGCCGACGTCCTTTAGAAGTACGGTTGTGCTGAAATTAAAGGCTTTGCTGAGGAATCTGTATATATTTTAAAAAATATATAGGTTTTTATCTCTGTTTTGGCTCTCCGTCCACATAAAAACAGCGTTTTTGGTCACTGAAAACAGAGCTTTTTGAAAACGTCTTCCAAGGTGAAGTAATTCACTCAAAAATAACACAGGGACACCTTATAAAAAAACAATGAAATGCAATCTTGTCAACCATGTAACATCCCACTATTAATCACATCCTCATCGACTGTCCAGCCCAGAACCATATAAGATGACAATTTTACTATCAAGAAATGAACATAAAGGACCTTTTTGGAAAAAAAAAAAAAACACCAGGGAAAATTTAAATCTTTTATCACATCTAAACCTCAAACATCACATGTAATACATATGTAGTGAGTTACATGCTGTAGTCTTTAAGTCAACTGTACTCTATCTACACATATAAAACCAAGTGTACGCCACAAATAGCTGCGTTTGTGCTGGAGTCTCAATAAAACCCCAACCAACCAACCAACCAAAGTGGAGATTTTTAAAAACTGCACTACAAGTGGAGCTGTAGTGCGAAGCTTTCTGAAAACGCTGACATCAACGCTGACGTGGTGAAACAATTATAAAAAAAAAAATAACTTTACCTCAGTAGTGCAAGTTTAGTTATGAATTTACTTTAGCAGTGCTGCTCATAAATTTTTCAATCAATCAATAACACACCCAGCCTTTTGGTAAACAAACAAATGCTGAGGTGACATTAGATCAGCTAACGTTATTATACTAGCCCTGTACAGCTTAATAATAAGTAATATCGTTCTAAACACTTTATTTAGTTTAATTTAAAACTCAAAATGAACATAAACCGGAGTTTGTCGGCTCTCTTCCTCATGCCCTGCACTGATTCACAGCTTTAGAGCTGTGACAAAAAAAATAGTATTACTTAAAATTAATAAGTCTATGATTAGGTTAAATTGTTAAAGCTTTTATTTTATTATTTTCACTGATGTTTGGGCAATTATTTCCTGTTATCATTTATTCAGTATAATTCACCTAGTCCTATTTCTCGTCTTTTTTTCATAGATGTTTGTTCACCTTTGCTAACCCTCTCTTTCTTGTCCTTTCTCTCTTTTCTCTCTTTCTTTTCTGCTCCATCCTTTCTCTCTTTCCTTCCTCTGCAGGGAGGTATGATCGCCCTGCTTCTCTCCATCCTGTGTCTGGTGCTGATTCTGTACACGCGCAGACGCTGGTGCAAACGGCGCCGTGTGCCTCAGCCCCAGAAGAGCGCGAGTGCCGAGGCGGCCAACGAAATTCACTACATCCCTTCCGTGCTGATGGGCGGCCAGGCGCGCGAGAGCCTGCGTAACTCTCGCGGTCAGGGCCACAACTCCAGCGGCACGCTCAGCATCCGGGAGACGCCCATCCTGGACGGGTACGAGTACGACATCACCGACCTGCGGCACCACCTTCAGCGCGAGTGCATGAACGGGGGCGAGGACTTCACCAGTCAGGTGACGCGAACGCTCGACTCTCTGCAGGGCTGCAACGAGAAATCCAACATGGACCTCACCCCCGGTGCGTTACCCTTACATACAGGCTCCTACATGTTCTTTACTGCCTCTGAGGGCTTCTGGGAAGAGCTATAAACCCCTGTGATAGAACAGACACTTCTCTCTTAACCCTTTCAGGCACAGAGAAACTCCATCAACATGTCAAATTTACTGATCTGAACACATTACAAACCTTTATTTTTTGTAATATCACTATATTACGGTGTTTTTATTTATTAACAGGAGCGGCTGGAAAGTTTAATAGTGTCATAAAGGCTGGCATGTGTGCTCAAAAATATTATAATATAAAATAAATAAATAAGCCATACAATAAAAAAGAAAAAAAAAAACAAAAAAACATTTTGTAGAGAAAATATTGAGTTTTCCCCTTTTAACACAAAGTGAGAAATGAGAACAAAAATACAGCTCTGGAAAAAAAAAAGTAAGAGAGCGCTTAAAAATGATGAGTTTCTTTGATTTTACCAAATTAAAAACCTCTGGAATATAATCAAGAGGAAGATGGATGATCACAAACCATCAAACCACCAAACTGAACTGCTTGAATTTTTGCACCAGGAGTAAAGCAGCATAAAGTTATCCAAAAGCAGTGTGTAAGACTGGTGGAGGAGAACATGATGCCAAGATGCATGAAATTAAAACTGTGATTAAAAACCAGGATTATTCCACCAGATATTGATTTCTGAACTCTTAAAACATCTGTAAATAAATGCTCTAAATGAGAATATTTTTATTTGTAATTTGGGAGAAATGTTGTCTGTAGTTTATAGAATAAAACATCAATGTTCATTTTACTCAAAATATAAACCTATAAATAAAGAAACTGAAGTGATCTCTCAATTTGTTCCAGAGCTGTAGAATAGATTTCTCAGTTTTGACAGTGACCACCGTGCCTCAAAGGGTTAATCTGTGTAGAGCTAGTCTCCTCTGTTTAATCTCTGTACTGATCTCGCTACTTTTACTTTTTCAATTCCACTTTTAGTTTTCTTTTCTCACTGTTTGTGCAGAAAATTAAAAGGTTAAATTATAATTTGTAGGGTATTCTTCAATGAATATAGTTCCCTATGAAAACCCTTGGAAAATACATCTTCAATATTAGATAGACTTTTTAAAAATCTGGCACAAAATGAAGCCGCACACTAATGGACCTTGTTAGATGTGTAGTAAATTATCCATGACATTGTGTGGGACTCGGCACGACACCATTAAAAGCAACAAGAGTCACATGACCTGAGTTAGTGGCAGCGAGGCTATTCAGGTTCATTGGATGCACAGCATTGAAAATGGTGGCCTTGATTGAATGTGAAATGATGTTGATGGCTGCCTGGAAGAGCAGGCTGCTATAAATATTCCCAAAAGGATATGTTGGAGTAGAGTAATTTCATGCTGCCATGTTAATTTGGATAATACAATAAAAACTGCAGTGCCAGTTGTCTTTGTCGTGCGAGTTGCTCATTACTGAGGGTTGGGCTCGTGTAGTACTTGGCAACGCTGCATAATGGAGAGTGACAGAATGTTAAAGCTTTTGAGTCACTGGCCTGTGAAGGCACTTGGTTGTTTCGTATTTAGCCACTGAAGCGCTGAGCAAACCTACTAAACGCTTCTTAGCGATGCATTCACACTGCAGCGATGCGACAGCGATGCAACAGTGATCTGTGGAAATCTGTAAAGACTTTGGCGCTGGATGCAAGTGCAAGTTGGTTTCAATTGATATTGTTATTGATAGCAATAGAAAAATAAACAAAGAGGCAAATAATAAGACTATAAAACTAACAATGGACTACCTCAAAAAAGCAAAAAGTCAAACCAACAAACAACATAAAGATAACAAACCACACAAAACCTGTAAAACCTGACTGTGGGCCAAAACAGCACCACCAAGAACAAAGCCAACATGGAGTCTATACATTAGACACAGACACAGACAAGGAACACCTGGGGAAGATAACAAGGGTGTGGGGTTACAAACTACACAGGTGAAAACGCTTATGACAGGGCAGGACTAGGGTGGAGACAAGATAACCAAACAAATCAGGGCCGTGTGCTCTAAGGAAAACAAAATAAAACGTCTGTGAAAATGACAAGAAACATCTTGGACAAGGAACCCCATATTCCTACAGTCTACGCTTCACTTCTCTGCAGTGTGAACGCCGTAAGGGATCTCTAGTAAAGGCTGTGCTCTGGTGTCGAGAGTCTGCAGGTGGGTATTATGTTCTGTCCATCTGTTTCTCTCTCTCTGCCTAATATTCACCTTTTTACCATCAGGGAATGACAATACAAAACTGTCCCTAATGAGCAAGTACAAGGATAACATCATAGCCACCAGTCCTGTTGACAGCAATCACCAGCAAAACACTCTTCTCCCCCACACCACCTCCACCAACCAGCGCAAGCGCCTGTCCAGCAAAACGCGCGGTGAGTGGTCGGACATCTACACACCCACCATCACCACCATCACCACCATTACCACCATCACCACCACCATTACCACCACCACCACCATTACCACCACCATTACCACCATTACCATCACCACCATTACCACCACCATTACCACCACCATTACCACCATTACCACCACCACCACCATTACCACCACCACCACCATTACTACCACCACCATTACCACCACCACCATTACCACCACCACCATTACCACCATTACCACCACCACCACCACCATTACCACCACCACCATTACCACCACCACCATTACCACCACCACCATTACCATCACCACCACCATTACCATCACCACCATCACCACCATCACCACCATCACCACCACCACCATTACCACCATTACCACCACCACCATTACCACCACCACCACCATTACCACCATTACCACCACCACCATTACCACCACCACCATCACCATCACCACCACCATTACCACCACCACCATTACCACCACCACTACCACCACTACCACCATTACCACCACGGCATGTACTGCTCTCATATACATGTTCACTATTCCACCCCCCTTTCCATATTTCCTGCAGTGCTCTCTCTCTCTCACTTTCATTTTTCCTTTCCCCTCTGTGAGTGTTCTGATCTCCACACATACCCAATCCCTACTCTAATCACTAACAGATTTTAAACATGTTTCATTCTTCTCCTGATATATCAGAATGCATGTGTTATCACAGTCTCTTTGTTCTTTCTTTCTCTCTTTATTTCTTTAGATCTATCTTTACTTTTTTGTTTGTGGGTGTGGAAGAGTGGGAGGCACTTAAACATCTGCAGATTAAATTAGATCAAAATACACTTCTGGCAACATAATACATTAGTACATATCACAATACAGGAGTTACAATTCAATATATCACTGTCATGATACAGGACCTGATTTAAGGCACATTATGCGACACTAGTAAGGAACAGGGGTGTCGCCATGTCTCACCGCTGGGTGGTGGTGGGGATGACTAAACTAACCTGTAATTATATATTATATATATATTAAAGTCAAATGAGCTTTGGATGTTAATCTATACAGATGTTCTCTCCTGAAAACGTCCTGTTTATTTGGGTGAGTAAAGCACTTCTGTTTATTTTCAGTAAGCTTAGATTTCCAGGTTTACAATAAGGCTGGGTGCAGCAGCATTAGCATTAAGGGTTAACCGCTAAGCCAGGGCGATATTAGGTAGCGATATTAGTTTATTCCATGTAACTAGCTTGTTTCAACATGGTAAACACAGAGACTACAGGCCAATAATACTCACTTCTGATACTCTAATACCTGACTGGTAGAATTCATACATAAGGAGCACCAGATTATAAAGGATGGACACAGTAAATACAGTACAATTCAATATATCACAGTACTCTAAGCGATAAAGCGATATATTGTGATTGTTGAGTTGTAGTTAAACTATCATATTATACGAAAATATTTACTTTTTATCCAATCAGAACAGTGAGGTATTTAGATCCGTCCCAAAATACCTCCTGCCCATTAGGCCACCATTTATTCTATCCAGTAAAGAACAGCCCAGACCTCAAAGCAATCAGATTTCTCCTGCTGGATTAAATCAGTCAGGTTCTGGGCCTGAAACGAACAGAGGAATAGAGGAATTGGATCGGGGTTCTTTGGGTCGGATCGGGTTGATAACCTTAGAGTTACACAAATCATATTGGATTTTTTTTTCTGGTTTATTTGCTTTGATTTTTCAGTGTTTGTTCTTTCTAACCTGGCTGTAGTTTCAAAAAAATAATTGTCTTTTTGATAATAATCTGCTTTTCCAGACGAGCGTTCCTCCCGTGCTCATGCTCTTATGCTGCCTGAGGTCCTCAGACCAGCGCAATTATCCTGTCCTGTTCTCCGTGAACTTCTCCTGCGGTTACTTTCATTATTCGGACTCTTACCTTATCTTTGGTCATTCAGTGCAGATGAAGAGGATGTTCAAGGCTTTCGATTAAATTACTTGAAATGAGGAGCAGAAATAAAATAACAAAAACCAGCAAATACAGTTAAATTCAGACGTTATTCTCTTTTCTTTTGTGATTCTCCTAACAGAGAATACAACAAGCATGAGAGGGTTTTGAGATGGTTATGGATGCAGTTGTTTGTTTTTTAAGCACACCGTGTATTAAACACTGTTTACTCATTATTTTCTCAGCTCAGAGTAAGAGCGGAGCCTGTTTGGTGAATGCTCCACAGGCGGCTGTTTTCCGATTCAACTTCAGCTCGTGTTCTGTTGCTTGATCTTTAAAGAGTTTCTGACAGGCCCTGAGCTGCTACCTTTTTTTACTAGACAGTAAATCATCAGTGCGTCTCGTTTCTCCTGCTCTGCTTATCTGCGAACACCAGAAGAGAGAGAGAATTAAAGAGAATATTGCCCATTTTGTTGTTTTGTTTTCCTGTGATTTGTAACAAAGCAGCTTCGCTTCGTTTCTCGTGTGTTTTTTCTCCTTCGCCGCTATAATTAACCGTGTGTGATACTCTGCATGAAGAACTAAACAGGCTAACTGATCTGCTGAATCTGGGGGAGTGTGGGCTGCAGAACTCGGCTGCTTCTGTCTGCATCGTTACAGTGGATTACAATGGACTCAACTTGTGTGTTTTTTTTTTTTTTTTATCTTTTCCCACTTTTCTTGCCATCACACCTTCACACCTACTCTCTCTCTCTCTCTCTCTCTCTCTCGCGCCTGGCATCTCTCTCTCTCTCTCTCTCTCTCTTCTGCTTCTTCTCTCTTTACTTTATTATCTAACTAAAGAGGTTCCTGGACTCCCCGGGTCGCTTTCCGCTGTTTATGGGATTTCTGTAGGTCAGAGTCGTCGGCGTAAGTGTCCCCGCTGCGCCGCCTTCAGATCGTCAATCCGGTGACGACTTGACATTGCGATTCCAGGAGGCTGGCGGTGATTGGGTTCCCGCTCTCGGCCCGGCGGAACAAAATAACTTTTAGTTGTGTCAGGCGTGTACACCTGTGCTGCATGCCGAGAGCCTATCGGCGCCGGGTGTTGAATATTTAAACGAGCTCATCTTTTATTCCTCGCCGCGGAGCCGCGCACCTTTTGGCCCCTGCCTAATTGCGGAGGCTGGCGAGCACTCCTCACCTGTTCCGTGAGATTTGCAACTAATTCCTTTGAAGGTGCTCCTTTTGTTCTCCTTTTGTTAGCTCGGCAGAAAGACTAATTGTAGCGCTCACCGGTGTCATCTGAGAGAGAAAAAAATAAACTAAAAAAATCCCGGCGTCACCGCATCTGAAGGCTTTAGGCGCCATCCGACGCGCTCCCTCTCTTTTCCCTTCTTTTCATGATAACCTTAAAGTTCAGAGCCTGAGCTCGTCAGAGTCGCTGTTGTTTTTGAGATTATTCGTTCTGAGACGAGGCTGAACTGTAAAATCTGTTTGACATTGGCAGGAATCAGCCGTGTGGGTTTTGATGGAGCCCCAGACACTTGTTTTCTTTTTATATCGGCTATTATACCAGCAAACGGAGACTCAGAACGCACATTAAGACTGATTTTATACAAACTTCACGGCTGTTTGCTACGGACATGTCTAAAATGTTGATTTTAAACTCGAGTAGAAAGAAGACTCATTTTTAAAATTACTTTGTGTGTTTCTTGTTTGTATTGTATTTGTATCTTAAACAAATTCCTTTATTCTATGTTTATTTAATGTTTTATTTAATTCAGTGTATTTATACATACTCTTAACCGGAGTATTCTGGGATGTCTCTGTGCGTGTGTATATACTCTTAACTGGAGTTAATCGTATAGACTCTTTGGGAGTTAAATGATCTTCACCTTCTAGCTGATGTTTGATCCTAATCCAGCATGAATTTTGGTTGTTGTTTACGTTGTTTTCTGTTCTGTGAGTTTATTGGTTGGTTCGTTGCTCCAGAAGTCTCTGTTGTATCTCAGACCTGCGGGTTGTGTTGAGTGTAGTATTTGTCGTCTGTATTCAGAGTATTCTTTACCTGTGTGTAAACTCAGAGTACTGTTCTCCACCTGTACACATCTGCTTTCATCCTGACCGCGCAGGAGAGGCCTTTATTTTCACGTTTTAGTGATTTGTTTGCGCTCAATGCTTTTTTCCCCCCTCTTTTCTTATTACAGCGTACAACGTGTCTGGAGTGAAAAACAAGCAGGCATTATTTGCCATTACACTTGCCTTGATGCATCACGCTTTTCCCATGTCTCAAATGGCATTACAGTAGCTGAGAATATTACCTGCATATTAGAATATCAATCCTCGCTTTGAACCCGACACAGATGCAGGTTTTTCTTTTGAAATAGAAAGCTGCATTAGAGCCGAAAAAAAAAATATATATATATATATATATATGAAATGGCTCAAACATTGGCCCATTCCAGCGCGAGAGTAATCTGTAAGCCAGTGCTATCTCACGCCTTTGTTTCAGGAATTGCATATTGGAATTGTTTTTCAAGCTCTGTCCAGAGTAAATAGAGCCTTTGGTGCTTTATGACCGAGCATCTAAAGAGCCATGCTGTTATTGTGCTAGTGGTGCTCTCTTCATATGGTTCCCACTGAAATGAGACAAGAATCATATATATATATATATATATATATTAGGGGTGGGCCCTAAAATAATATCATGATGATATTTCATGGTATTTTTGCAGTAACGATACTCTTGCTGATATGATAAAACAAAAAAAAAAAAAAAATAATACTATACACTGAAAGAAAAAAAAATTATATATATATATATATTATTACATACAATATAATACTGCACACCCCTAACTGAGATATTAAAAAATACAATAATTTTATCAGATTTACAGTAACAGAAGTCAATGATTCAGAATATAATAATAATAATAATAATAATAATAATAATAATAATAATAATAATAATAATAATAATAATAATAATAATAATAATAATAATAATAATAACGCACTCCAAATATCTCCATATATCCAGGATTAAAGTAAAATAAATGATACTGGACAGATATAATCTGTCTCTAGTAGAAATATAATATAATGGGAAATGGAATGGGTGATACGGCACAATTATATATATATATATATATATATATATATATATATATATATATATATATATATATATATATATATATATATAAATATATATATATATATATATATATATATATATATATATATAAATATATATATATATATATATATATATATATATATATATATATATATGTATTTTTTTCGTGTCTGGCTCTTATGTAAGCAGTGACCCCTGATGTACGTGTGTGAAATTTATTCTGTACGGTTGGAACTGGCTAAATCTCTCTCTATTCTCCTGTGTGTCTTTCTGTCTTAAGGCTCTTTCACACTACAGAGTACAGTTTTCTATGTTTTTTAACGTAGTGGAACCTTTATTTTTTTTTTTTTTGTGGAGCCTGAACAGACTCAGATGCTCCAAGAGAAACTCAAAAACTCAAAAAAGGCCTCTATGAGATCTCTGTAAAGAACTCTCAGTCATTCTCCCGCCTTTCAGCTCCAAACCAACGCATACTTTCTTAACCTTCACAGTTAAAAAAGAGGAGTCTGACTGTTGATCAGAGCTGCAACTGATGATTATTTCAATCAGTCAGAGATTATTAAAACAAGATTAAAACAAATATCTAAACATCTAATTCCCAGAAGATGTTTACCGTATTTTCCAGATTATAAAGTGCACCAGATTATAAGCCACATTTTGTGTGAGACTAGTAAGGAACAAGGACGGGTATTGGCAATAATGTTTTCCTAATAATTAGCTAAGCTAAGTTACGTAAACAAAACTGTAGTTATTTTAAGGCTGGGTGCAGCAGCATTAGCATTAGCAGCTACACTAGTAAGCCAGAGAGATATTAGCTAGTGATTTGTCCCATGTAGCTTTTTTAACACAGTATACGCGCAGAATACTAGTCTAATGTACTCCCAGCTAATGCTAATACTGCTCCAGCAGTGCTAGCCGTGGTTAGAATTCATACATAAGGAGCAGCGGATTATAAGGAGCAATGTCGATTTTTAGGAAAATTAAAGGACTTTAAGTGCACCTTATAGTGTGTGAAATATGTTAAAAGTGAAATGTTCTATAAATATATAAATATGAGTAAATCTGTTGTGTTTGGGCAGTTTTATAGAGCTTTAACTGAGCTAATTAACTATTAGTTGATACAGAAGATATTTTTATGTTTTTATTTTTATTAAAACTTATTGTGCGGTGTGAGGGGACCTGTATATTTGTATTTGGTGTTCTGTAAATATGTGAAGATGTGTGTTGTATGAGTAAATTGTGTGTTCTCATGTTGTATTATTGTCAAATTATACTTTTTTCTGTACTGTAAATGTAAAATGTGCCTGTATCACCGCCTGTATCACCGCCTGTATCACCGCCTGTATCACCGCCTGTATCACTGCCATTTGCTTCATTATTTCATCATTATATCTGATGATTCCACATAAATGCCTGCATTTATTCTCAGAGCGAGGGAGCTGATCTGGGGTCAGTTTGGGTTTTTATCTACTAATGAATTTAATCACGGATCACTCTATCACTTAGGGGCTAAAGTCTTAAAGTATATCAAAGAATGAGCTCTACTAGCTACGTTCACACAAAAGGGGAAAATAACTCTTTAT
This sequence comes from Astyanax mexicanus, assembly GCF_023375975.1. Classification (NCBI taxonomy): domain Eukaryota; kingdom Metazoa; phylum Chordata; class Actinopteri; order Characiformes; family Acestrorhamphidae; genus Astyanax; species Astyanax mexicanus. The sequence continues at coordinate 58,820,348 of NC_064415.1, read as the reverse complement.
AATTATTTTCTTTTATGGTTATCTATATGGTTTATAATATTTATGGTGTGTTGCTGGTGTGTTATCTGTGTGGCAGTGTGAACAACAAAAACCACACTGAATCTGACATTTTCTAATTTAAACCGCTTTAAAATGTTGTGCTAAAATCAGGTGCATGTTTTAGATTCAGCCAGATCAGAATTCATGCACCTTTTACGTCAAAGAGATGGATGAAATGGGTGTGAGCAGAAGTGAAAATGGACGACAGCAGTGAGTGAGGGATTCAGTGTGGGTGAAGTGAGGTAATAGATCTCTCCAGATGCTAAAACTGTTTGATAGCTCCTGTGATGCTGGAAAAGATGAAACCGAAACTACACGTGAAGCTCTGCTGCTCTTTAGTGTGTAAGTGTCAGTTTAGGAATGTGAACTGTTCAGACCAGATTTTAGCCAAAAAACATCAAAGTGAAAATAGTGTAAAAATACAGCTCTGTAAAAAATGAAGAGAGCACTTCAGTTTCTGAATCAGCTTCTCTGATTTTGCTATTTATAGGTTTTTGTTTGAGTAAAATGAACATTGTTGTTTTCATGCATCTTGGCATCATGTTCTCCTCCACCAGTCTTACACACTGCTTTTGGATAACTTTATGCTGCTTTACTCCTGGTGTAAAAGTTCAAGCAGTTCAGTTTGGTGGTTTGATGGTTTGTGATCATCCATCTTCCTCTTGATTTTTAATTTGGTAAAATCAAAGAAACTCAACATTTTTAGGTGCTCTCTTATTTTTTTCCAGAGCTGTATATGTCTTTTAAATGGATGTTCTTTCCTTCAGATTCAGGCAGTACATACTGGTTTGGGAATCTGAACTAGATCATTTCTCCTATTCACTCTGAGATCTCATATTTGTCTTGCCCTGATCCCTGATCACACATCTCCAACCAGTCCATGAAGGGTTCGATATTAATCACCTGATTTATGTGATTTGATTTAGACCCGGGTGGAGTATGAGCTGTGAATATTGTACACGTGTTTATTGGCATTGAGAAAGATTTACAGCATGTAATCCACAGTAACACAGTTGTTTATTTAAAGTGCATATAAAGTAGCATCTTTTTTACATTATTAAAGGGAGTTAAAGCATGTTGTGTGTGTCTGTAATGGGCCTGTTGTTCTGGGGTTTGTAGCTCTTCCCATTTATTCAGCGTATTAATCAATACACAAATAAACAAACAGACAAATAAAGAAACTAATTGCCAATTAAGCGAAGACCAGCAACAGACGGTCACATGATCATTTCTTGTTAATATAGCCTGAATCAGAGTGTGTGTGTGTGTGTGTGTGTGTGTGTGTATGTTCATGTTAAAGAAAAATAATCTGTTTATTTACATGACCTTCCAGTTTTCATATTGACTGAAAGCCTGGTAAATGTATTGGACGGCTCATCGGTTACTCCGCCACAAATCATTCCTGATAGATTTGTGTTCTGTATGATGTCAAATATATTGTTTTTTTTTTTTTATTTGTTTGTCTAATTTTTTTAACATATCAAAGCATTTTGCACGTATTTATTTGTACCTGTACTTCCTGTAGTTACATTTTTAGTGAGTTTAATCTTGGGCGCGGAAGAGTGTCTCCAGTTCTGCCTGTTTAAGGAAGATTTCTCTTAGGTTTAGAATGATTATTAATTTTTTTGTATTTCATAACAGCCGCCAAGCACAATAGTTTACATGATTACTCACCAAATATTAGCAGATTTGAAGTTTAAAAAATGTCCTTAGTTTTTTTTTTTTTTGTCTGCTGGGATGTTAAAATGCTTAGTGTTTATTAAATATTTCTACATTTTGATAAGTTTTGTAATTGCTTTTTATTTTAAAAACAATAGAAAAATACATTTAGGCTGTTATTTGAGTACAGTTTGGAGAATAAAACAGGATATTTTTCCAGGTCGTGAAAGGGGAGGAGCCCTAAACTTTTCTCTCCAGGCTTTTCCTGGCTCCTTTTAGAGCTCCCCTTATGGCCAGCTGTGATAATGCAGCAGCAAATAAACAAATAAACACAGCTGTAGTATAAATAATTGTTCAATTAAATCATTTTTATTGTTATTGCATTCAAAGGAGTTGTGATAATGCCTCGAATATCAGCCAAGTCGGTGGCCAAGGTGGGAAATAATGTGGTTTAAATCGGTTATCCTTTTTTTTGTATTTCACAGCAGCTGCCAAGCACATGTTTACTAGCGGTTGAGTACCTAAACACCTAAACAGAGTACATGATTACTCACCAAATATTAGCAGATTTGTTGGTTTGATTTGTCTGCTGGGATGCTAAAATGCGTAGTGTTTATTAAATATTTAAGTTTTGTAATTGCTTTTTATTTTAAAAACAAGAGAAAAATAAATTTAAGCTGTTATATATACACAGTGTGGAGAAGTTGCAAATTTAACAAAATCCTGTGAAAAACTGCGAAAACAATTTTTAGTGCATCCCAATAAAGGAGTACATTTTAGAACAGACTGTGAAAGAAACTTTAAAACACCACAGCGTTTCTTTCTGCTCTAATAAACACAAGACCTCAGAACTCCAGATACGTGGGAACAGGTTGTGCTCGGGGCATTTTACTGATGAACAGCGGCTCGCTTTTATTTTAAAATGCAATTTCAATTATGCATTTGATACGGGCACCTGTCCATTACAGTCAAACATGCATTAAGGCGCTTAGTGCTCACAGAATAATGTACACGTGGCCATGAGTGTCCTTGAGCACCTCTGAAGTGGGTTTGAGTGATTGGGTCATAATAATCTGAAAAGCTTTGCACCTCATTCACTCATAATAATAGCCACTTGTGATCAGATCACCTGTTGCATATGTGAATGCAATAAAAAAATATTTATATTTCATTTAAACTACAGAATTCTGAGCATTAAAAAGCTTTTTTTTTCACAGTTAAAGTAAAATTGTGTATTTTCTCTGGTTTACAATACATAAAGTGCCAGTGATTTAACATCCAGTAAAAATGGGAAACAATGGAAACAGAAAACTAACAAAAAAAAAACTAAAAATACCGAAAACTCCCCTAACTTTCTGCCACCAAAACAAAATAAAAGGGTAGAAAAACTAAAATGTCATACACACCCTATTTTTGTCTAGCTTTGTTACGCCCTACTGAAACTAAGCTTACAAAAAATCAAGGAGTGAAATAAATGATGATCCGGGTTGGCCTGAACAGGGTGATTTTCCAGGTCATGAAAGGGGAGGAGCCCTAAACTTGTCTCTCCAGGCTTTTCCTGGCTCTTTTTAGAGCTCTCCTTGTGGCCAGCGGTGATATTGCACAAAACAAACAAGAAAATACAGTAGTACAATAAAAAACTTTAACTTTATATAGAAATAACAAAAATTATGTTTTTCCTAAAATGGAAACAAAGAGAGCTGTAGTATAAATATTTTTTTTCAAATAATGTTTTATTGTTATTGCGTAGAGTTTTCACTTTAGGCACATTGGAAGAGTTGTGATAGTGCCTCGAATATAAGCAGAGTCAGCTAAGAAATAATGAAATTTGGGGAAAAGAAACACTTAATAGGGTCATAAATAGATTTGGGAGAGCAGTGCTGGAGATACTCTTCCTTTTCTTATGGATTTATGTGTTTATGATTCTTTTTTTTGTAATTATTATTATTATTGTTATTATTATTATTATGATTTATTTTTGGTTGATGTTGGGTTTTTGTGTGAATTCTGCAGCGGGTTCAGCTTTCCTGAACCCGGATGGGGATTCGGGCACTGAGGCGGACAGCGAGCCGCAGCTCACCTTCTACACCGACCCAAACCGCAGCCGGCGGCGTAGCCGAGGTATGAGAAACGGTAACGTCAACCCAGCGTGGGGCTCCGGGGGTAAGGAGGACTTCCACACCATCCGTCGCATGATTCCCCAACCGCGCTGCGGCACCTGCCTGCGCCCGTGTGTGTGTTCTGTTAGTGTGTGTTGAGTGTGTGTGTGTGTGTGTAAGAGGGAGTCTTTGTTCAGTGTCTGAGCAAAGCGGTAGTTGTGGTAAAGCTTGGTGCACAACTACACCATCAGTTTCCTGTTCTTAACACAGGGTTCCTGCAGGTCCTTAAAAAGTCTTAAAATGTCTTAAATTTGCTGTAGGTGTTACAGACGGTGCAGAAATAAGGTTAACGACGAGCTAGCTAACATTAGCGGAGAGCTAGCTAACATACTTAGAAGAGAGTTATCGAGCTACATTACTGGGTGGAGAAATAAGGTTAGCGGTGAGTTAGCTAACACTACAGAAAAGAGAACTAACATTAGCGGAGAGCTAGCTAACGTAGTAACATCAGCAGCGAGTTAGCTGTGTCAAATTTAGATTTATTTTCATAAGCATTAAACTGACTTTTAAAATGGTGCAAGAACCCTGAAATCTAATAACAAGGCATGTGCTGTGCTGGTTATACTGTATGTACTGTATCTGTGATGCTGTGTGCACACCACAACCCATAATATCACTCTCCATCACCCCCGTACAGCAGGTGATGAGTTGCGGGCAGGTATGTCCAGGGTTGATGTCCAGGAAACCAACAAACGAAGAGTGAAATGTTTTTCCAGGTCGTGAAAGAGGAGGAGCCATAAATGACTCTCTCCAGGCTCTTCCTGGCCCTTTTTGCAAACTGCAAACAAGAAAACACCGAGACAATAGCTGTAGCGGACACAAATAAAGATATATTATGAGGTTGTAGCATTGTGTTGTCAAACAAACCAGTATGAACAGTGTATATAGCTTTATTTATACCATATAAGACTTAATTTGTTCATTAAAGGTTCATAACTCAAGCCAAAAGCTTTATGTCGAGAAAAGTGCAAGTAATCTGTTTAACAACATTTTCTTTGCTTGAAAGTAAATCTTCCAGCAAAATACAGATTCAAGTACTGAATAATTTATAAACAGTTATTTTTCAGTTTTGTCTTGATTATATTGATTTAATTATACATTTAAAAATGTTCCTAAAGGTAGATTTGTGTAGGTAGTGGGTGTCTTTAACTTTTGCTAAAAGTCTTATTGAATGTCTTCTGGGTGCTGCGTTGTCTCACACTGCTTTCATTGCTTTCGTTGCTTCGTGGTTTGGGTTGTGCACGCACGGTGAGATTCTCCGTTAATGATTGGATGTGGATACGTGGAGATGCAGTGTACGTGTTCGTGTCACCTTCTAACCGCACCTCACCTCACCTCACCTCACCGCACTTCACCAAACACCAGCGTCTGAATGACACTCGTCCCACTTGTGCCACTTTTGCTGTATGCGCACGTTGCTGTCTCTTGTTGGGCGTCCTGAACTTAACTTTTGAGAGGATGTCAAAGCAGACCCAGGCGGAGAGGACAGGACGCCGGCAGAGCGCCCGTCGAGCGTCCGACAGCGCGGCCTAATTGGGAGGAAACAGAAGCGTCCGTAACTCTCGAAGGACGTTAAAGAACGGCGAGCGTTTGGACACTAACGGCGGCGGCAGCAGCATCCGGCCCCATCAGGCTCTACAACAGGCCACCAAACACGCCACAAGCTGCCGCTGCCAACACATCAATGCAGCAAGCTGCCACTCACGCTAACTTTAAACAGTGCCGCTGCCGCCGTCCAATTACCCGCTCCCTAAAGCCTGTGTACGCCGAGCGACACCGCTGAGCTCCGGCGATGGCACCTCTAATTGGACTTAACTTAATAACAGACATGGCGGCCTGTGTGCTGCAGAAGCCTTTTTGTCATTTTGTCAAACGCAAGCCGCTAATTTGCTCCTGCTGGCGCATGCTTGCTTTGATAGATGTGTTTGCGTGTAAGATGTTTATATTTGTCATGTGAGAAAAGGTGTGTTCACATGCTGTCTCCTCAGAGTGAGGAGCCGCCAGGGGTAAACTGCAATTGCTCTGCATAATTTCTACTCTAAAGTGGCTTCTTTCATTTATTTATTTTCTTTTCACTAAAGTAGCAGCTTGATAAACTAGGGCTGGATAATATATATCATAGAAAATATACATTTAAGATACAAAAACTTTATCATAAGTACTTTTTTGTGGACGATTCAGCTCTGGAAAAAAAATAAGAGAGCACCTAAAATGATGAGTTCCTTTGATTTAATCAAATTGAAAACCATCAAAGCAAACATCATAAAGTTATCCAAAAGCAGTGTGTAAGACTGGTGGAGGAGAACATGAGGCCAAGATGCATGAAAAAAACTGTGATTAAAAACAAACCAGGGTTATTCCACCAAATATTGATTATTTCTGAACTATTTAATCTTTATGAATATGAACTTCTTCTTTGTATTATTTGAGGTCTGAAAGCTCTCTTATTTTATTTCAGACATTTCTCATGTTCTGTAAATAAATGCTGTAAATGAGAATATTTTATTTGTAATTTGGGAGAAATGTTGTCTGTAGTTTATAGAATAAAACAACAATGTTCATTTTACTCAAACATAAACCTATAAATAGTAAAATCAGAGAAACTGATTCAGAAACTGAAGTGCGACCTTCATTTTTTCCAAGTATAAATTCAGGTATGAATTAAATGACTAAAACATTCTTACCTGAGCAAAAGGAAAGAAATAAAAAAAATAGCATTTTTAGGCCAGATAGGAATGTAGTGATCCAGAATCAAAGAGTGTGTATAAAAACAGAACACAATACAATTAAAAGAAGGGATTTTTTTCACTTTCATGTTTTGGCTTCAGATGAATCACACCCAGGAAGAAAGTGCAACAACAATACAATCATAACAATCAAAAAGCAACAATTTAAGACATTTCTGACATCTGAGAATTTAACAGGCTGTTTTTCCTCTGCTCTCATAACTCTGTGCATTCATAACTCGCAACTGTCAAATAAAGAAAAGCAACAACATTTCAGCATGCAGGTGAAAAACTCCGATCCAAGGCTTCCTGCTCTGTAGACTCTGGGAAATTGTGATTGAGGACGGATATTGTGGTCTGCTTTAATGCTGCACAAACACACAGCACACAAACGACCACTTACCAGAATAAAAGCTCTGAAATCTGCGTATTGTGTGTTTGAATGCAGGGAGCTGAAACAGGGAAATATAAAAATCAATAAAAACTTCTATCTGTTCTTCTGTCTCTTAAAGTGTCGCTTTTATAATCCTGTGCGACTTATGTATTAAAACAGAGCAGAAAATAGATGTTTATGGATGAATACAGTAATTAAAATGAAATATAAATATAAATAGAAAAAGTCTGAACTTTTCCCGACTTTTGAGCAGCACTTCAGTGGAGCTGTTGTTGAGGATGTGAAGGTCGGCTCTCGGGCTGCAGCAGACTGGGGGGCGAGTGAGCCGGACCAAAGCCCCTCTAAAGCTCGGCGGATGCTGCTGTTATCATCCTGCTGGAACTGGGGATCAAATCGCCCAGCTGCGCCGTCCTCGGCACACCGCTGGGCTTTTATATGTGGCCGACTTTGTTTGTTTTGTGGGTTATTTTTGGTTTTGTGTATTTTTTGTGTATTTTTTCTTTGTGTGTGCAAATCGTGGTCCCCACTGATTTCATTACAAAGCTGGGAGACCCAAGCCAGAACGGCAGCGTATAAAACAAAGCAGATAACAAAGAAATAAATAATAAAATAACAGAAATAATAAAAATTCTCTCTGCTTTTTGAGCACCTTTAGCGTGGTGGTGACCTTCAAAAGGTAAAGCCTTATCTCCAGTACTGTGTGCCTGGCGATGCCGTGGTTCACAGGAGCTGCCTGGTTCGCTCCGCTGCCCCTTTTCATGCACCACCAGTTTCGATGTGGAGTTGTTTGTAACCGCCTTCCCAGTGCCACTAGAGGTGCACTTAAAAAAAAAAAAGTCAGACTTCACAGCTTTTCTGCCTATTTTTTTTGTTCTATCTTTGCCATTTTTCTCATCTTCCCTCCCTCCCTCTCTCTCTCTCTCTTTCTCTTTCCCTCCATCTCCAGGCTCCCCACGTAGCCCCATCAATAAGACCACCCTGACTTTGATCAGTGTGGTGAGTTGTGTGATCGGCCTGGTCTACTCCTCTCACCTCTCCTGTGGCCTGAACGTCCGAGTCATCCTGCACGTCCCGGAGCACCTCATCGCAGACGGTAATCACATCGCCCCGCCGCCAGCCCCCCCCCGCCCCGCCCCGGCCCGTCCCGGCCCTCGCCGCGGGGCGCTCAGACACCCTCTCCTCCCTGCAGACGCTGCAGAGCTCAAAACTAAATGTCAAACTCGCTTCCCCTACGAGTTCAACCCAACAGCTGTGCCCTCAAACCATCAAAACATGTTTGGTTAGGGATGCACCAAGTGAGTATTTGGCAACCAGCATTAGAATTATTTATACCAAACAATAGCCCTATATGGACAAGATTAGCTCCTTTAAATATTATTTCACACTTCTACTCTTTAGTGATAAAACTCCTGCATCCGGACTGCAGTTCAGTAGCTCCTCCATTTCCACTCGCTGTTGTGTTATGTGTGTTTTTTTTTATACATGGATCTCAATGGAAACCATGGCGCGCCCAAAGTGTAATTACGGTGTGCAGCACTGGACAAATTTAAGCTATTTTATAACACGCGAGAAGACGAAACTCAGAGATGTGCATCCGGACAGGAATAAAATTACAGACGTTCAGCACAGAAAAACAGTAGATAATTCAGCCTGTAAAAAATACGTACATGATCGTTCTGGATGGGAATAAAATCACAGAGAATAAAAACTCCCATAAAAGAGAGAAAATTACCCCAAAACCCCCTGAGACACTAATCCTGTCTGGAAAGAGCTAATGATTCAATTCTATTGCAGTGTTTCCTCTAATATTGGAATTTTTTAAAGCAGTGACGGAAGTGTAGTGTGCTTTGTTGGTATGTGGAAATGTTTAAAAGATAAATATTTTTAGTTGTAGTTCTGTAATTCAGTTTTCTTCGAAAAGCAGGAGTAACATATGTTCAGGCTAGTTAATTTAATCAGCGTAAAGTTGCAAAATTAATGAAAAGCTGTGAAAAACAGGCTAAAACATCATTTTGGTGCATCTCTTATACATGGGCCAGATCTCTCTCTCTCTCTCACACACACTCACACACACACTCACACACACACACACACACACACACACAAACACACACACACACACACACACACACACACACACTCACACACACACTATACACAGTGTTTATTATTTTCACAAAACAACAAACGTCATCCAGTCTCTCGTCCCCCAAGGGCTCTTTGTGTGTGTTTGGACCTTACTCGTGTTTGTATGCTGGATGAGCTTGTTAATGAATTTTAATGTGGCACCTGCAGTTTAAAACTACCAGCCAAATCCCCCTCTCTCTCTCTCTCTCTCTCTCTCTCTCTCTCTCTCTCTCTCTCCCCCTCTCTCTCTCTCTCTCTCCCCCTCTCCCTCTCTCTGTCTCTCTCTCTCTGTCTCTCTCTCTCCCCCTCTCTCTCTCTCTCTCTCCCCCTCTCCCTCTCTCTGTCTCTCTCCTCTCTCTCTCTCTCTCTCTCTCTCTCCCCCTCTCTCTCTCTCTCTCTCACTCTCTCTCTCCCCCTCTCTCTCTCTCTCTCTCACTCTCTCTCTCTCTCTCTCTCTCTCCCTCTCTCTCTCTCTCTCTCTCCCCCTCTCCCTCTCTCTGTCTCTCTCTCTCTGTCTCTCTCTCTCTCCCTCTCTCTTTCTCTCTCTCTATCACTCCTCTCTCTCTTCCTCACATCTCACTCCCTCTTTGTTGCTCATTCCATTTTCCTCTCTTCCCCTCTCTCTCCCTCTCTCTCTTTCTCTCTTCCTCGCTCTTTATCTCTTTCTCTCTCTCTCCCTCTCTCTGTCTCTCCCCTTTTCTTTATCTATCGCTTACTCTCATTCTTATTTCCCCTCTTGCTCAATTCATCTCCCTCTCTCTTTATTTCTCTCTTTTACTTTCTCTCTCTCTCCTTCACTTCTTCTCTCATATTACTCTCTCTCTCTATCACTATATCTTTCCTTCTCTCTATCTCTCTCTCTGTCTCTCTTGTACTCTCTCGCAGTCTCACTCCCTCTTTCGTTCTTACTCCTTTTTCCTCCTTCTCTTTATCTCATTCTCCCTCTTTCTTTATCTTTCTCTCTCTCTTGCTTTCATTCCCTCCCTGTTAGTCTCTCTCAGTCATCCCTCTCTCTCTCTCTCTCTCCCTCTCTCTCTCTCTCTCTCTCTCTCTCTGTCCCTCTCGTTGGCATTTCCAGTCAGTGCAGCAGCTGCAGAGTGAGAGATATACTGGGCTGTAACTGGCATTTCTCCTCCTCTATCGTTCTCTCTCTCTCTTTATTTTCTCAGTCTCTGTGTGTAAAGCTGACCGGTGTATAATATTAGAATTCTCCCGGGCGACTGTGTTTAAAGTGCAGGATTTACGCTTCATCTCTTGAATCTCTGAACTCAGATCAGTTTAGACGTGTGTGTAAATGTCTGGGTAACATTAACCAGTGAAGCTTCATGTGAGAGAGGGTCTCGGGTAAACTCGGGTTTTAGTGTAATGAAATGTTTTGTTTAAGGCTCGGCTGGCACGGTCCCGGCACTGGAAGACTGGCAGGAAGGCGGGTGGCAGCTGAAACAGAGGGTCAGGGTTATTTACAGCTTCAGAATCGGCTGCAGTCTCTCAGTCACGCTGGTGTTTTAGTAGTCTGGAGCCGTTCCGGCGTGTGGCAGGTGTTTACCAGCTCATCCAGAGACACTGTATACATTATTTATACTCTAAAGAGCTGCTCACATTTTACCAAAACACAAAAAACAGTTTCAACCAGTGCAGCAATACAGTGCAGTGTTCAATACATACAGCTCTGGAAAAAAATAAGATAATATAATAATCACTTAAAAATGATGAGTTTCTTTGATTTTACCAAATTAAAAACCTCTGGAATATAATCAAGAGGAAGATGGATGATCACAAACCATCAAACCACCAAACTGAACTGCTTGAATTTTTACACCAGGAGTAAAGCAGCATAAAGTTATCCAAAAGCAGTGTGTAAGACTGGTGGAGGAGGAGAACATGATGCCAAGATGCATAAAAAAACTGTGATTAAAAACCAACCAGGATTATTCCACCAAATATTGATTATTTCTGAACTCTTAAAACTTTATGAATATGAACTTGTTTTCTTTGCGTTATTTGAGGTCTGAAAGCTCTGCATCTTTTTTGTTATTTCAGTCATTTCTCATTTTCTGTAAATAAATGCTCTAAATGAGAATATTTTTATTTGTAATTTGGGAGAAATGTTGTCTGTAGTTTATAGAATAAAACAACAATGTTCATTTTACTCAAACATAAACCTATAAATAGCAAAATCAGAGAAACTGATTCAGAAACTGAAGTGATCTCTTCATTTTTTACAGAGCTGTATGTATAGAATTAAATAATGAACTAATTGCTTCATATGATAATAATTAGCAGAATGATATTAATATATTTTATATACAAGCTATTAGTGATGTAACAGTGATTTTGATACAGCAGCATATGAACAGATTGTTTTATTCTCGTTTTATACATTAATCAGCTGGAGCTGTCTCTAGCATTGCGCGTTTCCAGCAGCTTACGGAAGTCATCAGCAAAACTCAGAGACGTTCAGCAGCGACGTGTGAGCTCCATAAACATGCTGTTAAAACCTCGTACTGACGGTGAGAGTGATCAGATACAGAGCAGCACTTCTGCATGGTTTATTAGTGTGAATATCAGTTTAATAGTAGAGTATAACGTGTGACACTGTGATACATAATGATACTGACACTGAAATTTTAATAGAATTGTTTTTACATGCCAGACCCACCATCTGTAAACTGTAAATAAAATTAAGAGCTTTAGGAGGGATGAGTGGGTCATATTAGAAGAAATATAATAATTTGATTCATTTCAGGCACACAAACTGTTATATAAAGAGCACAGATGTTTTTTCCTTTATACGTTGTTAATTTTATTCAGCTTTTTAAGCAGATAAGAAGATAAAACGGACGCACATTTTCATGTAATAGTATCACAAATTCCTTCCACTGCTGCATTCTTAATCATGTAGTCTAATTTGGGCTAGCTAAAAGCTGAAAGCTACACAAAAACCCCAAAAATAAATAAATATATATGTATGTATATATATATATATAGCATACAGACAGTACTAGTCTAGCACCTCACCTTTAATAGCACCAAAACTAGCCTCTCTCACTCCAGTTTAAGCAGTGTTCATAGCCTGAAGCATAAGTTTACTAGAAAAATAAATATATAAATTACACAGATTAGACAATTTTAAGAATTTTAAGCAGTGACAAAAAGACAAACTTCTGTTTAAAAAGTTAAACAAAAACACAACTTTCTGCTTTCATCTTTTAGAAGTGCTTGAGCCCCTCTAAAATAAAAGGCTAGCGACGTCTCTGATATGTCCTAAATAAGTAACATAAAAAATAAAATAGCTTTTAACCAAATTCAGCATAACGTCTGATTCAGGCTAGAGTAGAGAATCATAATAGACAATATTAATATTAGTATTTGAGGGCTGCAGTAGTGAGTGATTGAGGTCAGCTGTGATGTTAGAGGATGAGTTAATTATAGTGAAAGTTGGCGTGTTGCTGTGTGTTAGAGGAGTGTTAGCGGGACGCTGAGGCTCTCCGTATGCAGGCTGCTGATATCTCCGCACCGCAGCATCTGTTCTCTCTGAGCGCCGGCCGTGTGCTCTTCTCCGCAGGCTCCAGGTTCGTGCTGCTGCAGGGGAGCCAGCTGGACGCCTCCGATTGGCTGAACCCGGCTCAGGTGCTGCTGTACTACCAGCAGAATGCCAGCGGGCCCTGGCTCAATGAGCTGTGCGGACGGAGGCTCCTGGACCCCTGTGAACACCAGTGCGACCCAGATACAGGTACAGACAGATCCCCCCCAACATCAGCACCACACACCTATATACCCAGATACAGGTACAGACCACACCCCCACCACCCCCCCAACATCGGCACCACACACACACCCAGATACCCAGATACAGATACTGGACCGACCGAGTCAGCGCTTAAGGGTCAGCCAATCACTTAAGGAAATCATCAAAACAACATTAATCGGCCTTTAATTGGGCATTTAAATGGCCTTTTTTGGGATTAAAAGTCTGATTTCTGCTGTAACTGGAAACATCTGTGCAACACTGTGCCAGACTGAGGAGCACAGCTTTCAACAGACTGTCAGCCGCTGTGTTTACAAGCACGTGCCCAGCCATGTGGATGGAGGCCATGCATGTGGTTACCTCGTGTTTACTCCTGCCCCTCCCCTCGCGCTCCCCATCCCCCTATCCCTCACGCTTCTCAGGCAGCAGCAGCCTGGCACTCACACAGACACAGAGACAGCGCTGTGTATCTACTTCTCGTGGCAAAAACATCAAATCAAAACATTGCAACATGACGTGTTTGATTTAATTGCCTTAGGTAAGATCCTCACACGTCCTGCGATGTGAATATTGCACATGTGTACAACATGATAACAATATATTTATACACATATACACTCACACACACACAGTCACTGATGTCCCACTAAGAAAAGTGCTAATTCTCTTTGCAATATAAGGTTCTTTTAAAGGATTTAAAGGTTTAATCAAAATAATATCTTTAGCACAAGAAAGAGAATATACACTTTTACATTTACTATTATAATTTTGTGGTTGCCCAAAACATGTCCCACATATTCGTCACATATTATAAAAATCAATAAAATCAGGAAAAACTACAAGATCGACTACGTTCCAGAAGACTTCAGCTCTACTGCATGTTTAAGTTCAGTTATGTTCATATTATCTTAATTTTGTTCATGGCGGCTGTTATCATAAAAAAAGCCAAAAGCCAACAGTATTGTGATCGTGATCTGTGTGATTAAATCAGAGGTGATGTGATGTAGTCCTTCACTCTAGCTTTGATTTTCTGCATCTGTTTAATAAAGGTTTTGATTTTTATTCTTTGTTTATTTTTTTTTCTTCAGGTTTTTAGTCAGCAGTCAGTCTAAGCAAGAGCCTCTGTTTTATTTGCTGAGTGTGGATTTATTATTATAATTAGTAACAGGGAGAATATCTCAGCAGGTGCCGACCCTGGAAACATGTTTAGTCAGCAGAGACCTCAACCAGCAGACCTCCGCTCTCCTCCACTGCTGCATCCAATCAGCGTCTTTCAGAAGCAGATTTTACAAAAACCACCAGCCCACTTTAAAGAAGCAGGGATGCTGTTAAAATGTTAAATTAATAAAGACTGAATGCAGTGAGTTCAGGGTTCATACGGTCGTAAAATTAAAAAAAAAAAATTAAAAATAGCCACTTCCAGGCCTGGATACGTTTTGGAAAAATAAAAATACCCAGAAAAAAAAAAAGTCATGGAAATCTTTGTGTTTCCGTTTATAGATGTGGAAAATCTATTTTGATTTAATTCAGTAATTTAACTCTACACAATAGAGCTCTTAGGATCTGACACATTTTATTGTGTTTATTATAGTTATATTATATAGATGTATTAAACACACAGAGTGATCTATTATCTATTTTAAGCGTTTATTTCTTTTATTGTTGATTATTGATTTTGGCTTACAGCCAATAAAAACCCGAAAAAAAAATCAGTGTCTCAGAAAATTTGAATATTATATAATGAGACCAATTGGTACTTTTGTTTGGCAGTGTGGGCAGTGGGCTAAGTCCTGCTGGAAAATGAAATCCACATCTATATCAAAGTTGTTTTCAGCAGAGGGAAGCTGTAAGAAAACTGACTTTAGACTTGATAATAAAACACAGTGGATCAACACCAGCAATGTCAGACATGACTCTCTCCAAACCATCACTGATCATCAGTAAATTTTACATTTCATTTAAAGTAAATTAAGGTAGCAGAGTCTGGAGGAAGAGTGGAGAGACACACAGTCCAAACTGCTCGAGGTCTAGTGTGAAGTTTCCACCAATCAGTGATGGTTTAGAGAGAATGTATTGTATGTCATTTTGCTGTAATATGATGAATCTGATCTCTGTATTCTAGCTGATATTCTGGGCTTTAGGAAAAGTTCCTCCTTTTTAATGTTTTTTATATCCATAATTCAGAGAGAGTAGAAGCTCTCTGATGGAGTTTGAAAGCTGGGTAGTCTGAGTCTAAATGTGCCACTTGTTGTATCAGTGGGATTCAGGCCTTGGTTATGCAGTAGATGAAGTTTAAGAAAGGAATCCTTGGCTCTGCTGCAGTTCAGTAATTGCACCATGCTTTTCATACGCTGAATTCTTAATAAAGGGTTTGGGAGGAGGGGGTGTGGGACGGTGGTGTGGGTGCGGGTGGGATGGGTATCAGTAAACCTGAGCCAATCATGCCGTTGGGAGAAGATACTGATGAATGCAGGGATGGGGCGTGACAGTAGCTGGGGATTCTGCTTACGCTTTTTGTGAAAGTATGATTGTGAGAGTGCTGATGAGACGAGAGCAGCAGAACGTACTGTGAGTCTCGGAGCTCCCAGCGGCACTCTAAATCTCACAGCCCGTCCCCCAGAACATTTATTACGCGGGATACGATGCATTGTGTACAGAGCTACCTGATCCCTGCTCTTAAGTTTCATTAATTTGACTGAATAATGGATCCTCCCTGAGCCCATGCTGAGGTCAGGAAATTATCCTGGATTTAAAACATCATTAATAAGTAATGGAACACAGCCACGGTGTTTGTCTAAATTCGATAGATCTGATGGATCTTCAGCAACTATAAGTATGAATACTGTGCACAAGTCAGCGTTATTTTATTTAAGGTTATTGCTTCTGAAATCCCCCCATATTGTGCAGTGGGAGCTATATGCAGTTATGCTTTATTTGTGTTGGAAGTCGATATTTCATTGAGCCGAGAAACTTGCATAGTGTTGTGTTGCAGGTTTGTTGTTGGATCCATTCCATTTCAGTGCGAATACAGTACAAAAAAAGTACTTTGCAGAAGGGATAAGTTTTACCTGGGGACTACAGAGTTGATTAGCACAGAGTTGAACCGTGCATCAGTGTGTCTTTGCTATCGTAACGATGGGAAAAGTGTGTGTGCCACACCTTTTGTGGCTCAAAACACAAAGCAAATCATTAATTGCACATTGCACCAGTAAGAGCAGAGTGTGAAGGTTCAATTAGCAGGGTAAGAGCACAGTTCTGCTCTAAATATTACAATGCACACAACATTATGGCATTATGTGACATACCAGAGTTCAAAAGAGGACAAATTGTTGGTGCACGTCTTGCTGGAGCATCTGTGACCAAGACAGCAAGTCTTTGTGATGCATCAAGAGCCACGGTATCCAGGGTAATGTCAGCATACCACCAAGAAGAACCAACCACATCCAACAGGATTAACTGTGGACGCTGTAAGAGGAAGCTGTCTGAAAGGGATGTTCGGGTGCAAACCCGGATTGTATCCAAAAAACATAAAACCACGGCTGATCAAATCACGCAGAATTCAATGTGCACCTCAACTCTCCTGTTTCCACCAGAACTGTCCGTCACCACAATACATTATTGTGCTCTAAAACCAGGTGTTCCACTTTCAGTGTCCAACTTTTATATTTCATATCATATATATCATGTAATATCATATTATATCGCAGAGTCCTTTCCAGTACAGAGCCCCAGTGGATATTCTCCAGACGCTCCTTTTGGATTCAGCTGAACAGCCTCTCCGGGTTTAAAAGCTGTTATTATGGAGCAGATTCATCAAAAGGGAGCAGAGCAGCTATTGTCTGATAGTCTACAGGAAAGGAAGGCTCTTAAAAGGAAGCGCTCCGGGCCGTTCTCCCATTCGATTTCTGTCGCACCGGAAATCCTGCACAAAAAAGTCTCTTAGGAGATCAATTCAGAGGGCATTACGCTCTTCATTATACTCATTTAATCCAGCGCAGGTTATGTGATGTAAATTTAGACCTGAATGTTATCCACTGTTCTTTAATGAATATCAGTCTGTTACTACACTCTTCTCTAATAATCATCATTTTGTAGTTCAGGAGTTCAGTGTTGAATTGTGTGACAATAGTTGTGACAGTTATTGAATTATTTTACAACATATGATAATAATAGCCTCAGTTTGCCTGAGCTTTATTTATTCACTTAGAATAATATTTAATAATTCGCCAACACTTTACATTAAGGGTACACTCGTTAACAGTACTTCATTAACTACAGAAAGTCCGACAATTTACTAATTATTAATTATTAGGCTTTTTTAATCATTAAAATGTATTAATGTTTAAAAAAAACATCTTAACTAGTGTCCGTTAAGATGTTAGATGTAAGAAGTTAGTTGAGTTGGCATTGCTTAACCATTTAACAACATTAATTGTAACCGTTATTGTAAAGTTGTAAAATTTAAGGCGCTGACGATGCAATTTTTAAAAACAGTTTGATGTATTTCTAGATAAATATATGCTTTATCCCACTGGGTGTTTGTGTTAAATGTGCTGGAACTTTTATCAGTATGAGCTCAGTTCTCGGACTGAGAGGAATGTTTAGAAAATATGCGCGTGTTAGTCTGTGGGAGGCGCTGGTAACCAAGGTAAAACAGATAAACACTTCAGAAATGAGGAGCGTTTTCCAATATTGTAGATTAAAAATATAAAATGCCTGTATGTAAAGATGTAAAATCGTGTTAAAACTGTAATTCAGATTAACAGAATTAATTGTAAAAGCACTTTTAAGAGACGATGCTGTATTTTAAACAGGATCAAACATTTAAAGTCTGAAAGATGCCGTTCGGCTATTTTATTCACTGTTTGTGCAGCACACATTTAAAATGTCAGTTGTTTAACTAGGCCAGGCCTCTTCAGGGTGTATTCTCATCAGTCCCGCGCCACCAAATCACGGGCGACGGGCTGGCAGTGCCACCTGACACAAGGCATCAGCGCCGGCTGGAGTGACTGGCCCTGCCTGGCACATCCCCGCCACTGATTACAGAACTGATGGGGGAAGCCTGCCCTGCATGCGCTACTCACAACACTCCAGCATCACCCATCACACCCTGCAGACTGGCATGTGTCAGCGGGCACACTGCGGGCGCACTGCGGGCACACTGCGGGCGCACTGCGGGCACGGGGCTGTGGTGGAGTGATTATATATAATTAATAGTGATAATAATAATAATTAAGCTCATTTATAGTTTTGTTCTGTATTAAATAATCAGGGCTGTTTAAAAAGAGTTTGTTCTGCTTTTGTTGGAGTCTTTACTTTACTACTAGAGTTTCTACTAGAACTCAGAACATTGCTGTGAGGATTTGATTGCACTCAGCCACAAGAACATAAAGTAATGTCAGGATGGATGTTCCTCAGTTTCTTTTTTTTAATGCCAAGCTCAGACTACAGGACATTTTTGTCCCTCATGATGTTCACTACGTCAAATTAAGCCTTACACTTTAGTCACCGACCAATCATCATCCAGCGTCCTCGCATGAGTTCATAGGTCATCGTAGGGGAGGAGCATAGAATCTGATAATAATGCTACAGAAGCGCTTTGTGTGATGGTGATGCTTTTGTGCTCAAAAAAACTAAAAAGAAGCAACTGTGGGCTCCTGGGGGACCCAAATGGAAGCACTTTATGTAGCACTTTAATATTAGGCTCCTTTATTTACAAAGGTTTATAAATAGTTCATAAAGGAGTTTATTAATGGTTATTAATTAGGTTATAAACCATTAATAAACAGTTACAACACATAAGGCAAGGCAAGTTTATTTATAGAGCACCTTTCAAACACAATGGTCATGAAATGGTCAAAGTGCTTAACAAATGAGAAAATACAAAGAAAAGTTAAATTACAAAAACCTGTAGCAATAAAAATGAAAATAAAAGAATAAAATAAGAATAAAGTATGGATAAAAAAAATATTGACAAAAATAGGGTGGCAACAGGGACCTGTCGTGTAACAAATAGTAATTTCACATTCAATGAATTAATCTAATGGTAAATCTTAGATGTTATCAGATGCTTATATTTATTCATTTAACTGTTATAACATATTAAACAACTAAACTAACGTTTAGTAGATACGGTTCTGTTTATGTGTTGTAAGTGCTTAGTAATAATTTTACAGTTTTTATAACTTTATAACATTTTAACCGTTAATAAACTCCTTCATAAACAATTTATAAACTCGTAATAATAGAGTCTGTATTTTAAAGTTGTACTGAAAAATATTGTCAAAATATAATACATTATATAAAAATGTACTCTTTCCTGAACCTACCATTTTAAAATCAGTATTTTCTTAAATACAAATCACCCATCAATCTCTCAATGAGCTTTAATTAAGAGGTGGCCACCTGAAATGTTCCAGCAGTCTTGAAGGAAGTAAGGAGTTCCCAGAGGTGTTTATTAGCACTTGTTGCTCCTTTGTCTTCTTCACTCTGTGCTCCAGCTCACCCCAAACCATCTGGATTGGGTTCAGGTCCGGTGACTGTGGAGGTTCAGCTCATTTTTTATTAAGTACATAAAACTCCACATGTGTTCATTCATAGTTCTGATGCTTCAGTGAGATTCTACAATGTAAATAATCATGATAATAAAGAAAACGCACTGAAAAAGAGAAGCTGTGTTTAAACTTTTGGCCTGTACTGTATAGAGGATGCTGATTGTGAGTAGGGGCGTGGGGGCCGTGTGCGGCGCTGGTGGTGAGGTTGATAAGGTCATCAGTGTGGGTTGAGGCTTCCTGCAGGTTTACGTTTAGATTACTCTAAATCCTCCATTACCGTTCCTCCCGCCTCCCTGAGGGGCGTGTTACAGTGACCCCGCCCTGCATCAGGAGCTCCGTCTGTATTAACTGATTTAATTATGCAGTGCGTTTTCTCCTAATGATGTTTAATGAGAGCTTTAATACTGCTGCATGTCTGTTCTCAGGTGAATGCCTCTGTTTTGACGGCTATATGAAGGACCCTGTTCACAAGCATCTGTGCATTCGCAACGAGTGGGGTCCGAATCAGGGGTGAGTATTCTGAATTATTATTATTTTACAACAATTCCATTTACAGAATTTAGATTTTGTGAAACTGTTTGTCAAAATTTACAGCCCTGGGGAAAAAATGAAGATTTCACTTCAGTTTCTGAATCAGTTTCTCTGATTTTGCTATTTATAGGTTTATGTTTGAGTAAAATGAACATTGTTGTTTTATTCTATAAACTACAGACAACATTTCTCCCAAATTACAAATAAAAATATTCTCATTTAGTGCATTTATTTACAGAAAATGAGAAATGACTGAAATAACAAAAAAGATGCAGAGCTTTCAGATATTTTAGAAGTTTTAAGAAGAGTTCAGAAATCTGAAATATTTGGTGGAATAACCCTGGTTGGTTTTTAATCACAGTTTTAATTTCATGCATCTTGGCATCATGTTCTCCTCCTCCACCAGTCTTACACACTGCTTTTGGATAACTTTATGCTGCTTTACTCCTGGTGTAAAAATTCAAGCAGTTCAGTTTGGTGGTTTGATGGTTTCTGATCATCCATCTTCCTCTTGATTATATTCCAGAAGTTTTGTTTGGTAATTGGGTAAAATGAAAGAAACTCATCATTTTTAAGTAGTTTATTGGGATTTTGTCAGCTGCATTCTGATTGGCTATCAGTGTGTCTGCTGTACGGTCATGCAGAAAAATGACAACTCTAATAAAAACCTTTGTCCTTTTGAAGATATTCAAACACATGGACATTTGAGCCTCGTTTTAACAGTATTGAGAAATTAAGTATATATAATTTAACAAAAACTAAAGAAATCACAATTATATTCAATAAACATAGGTTGTGAAATTATATATATTTTTTGTCTTTTGCCTTAATAGCTGGTATTTTGCGCTTTAAAATGACTGAAATATGCGTCTTTTTGTGTCTTTAATCAACTGGGAGAAAGTTTTATATATATATATATATATATTTTTTTTTTTTTTTTTCTCAGAACTGAAGTGGTCTCTTCATTTTCTCCAGAGCTGTATATCAGTGGATACGGTGTTTGTGTTGTGCCTGGATGAGGTGGAGACTAGCGCAGGAGTACGAAGATTAGTAAAGATTAGAAACGAGAACAAACATGAATACATTTCCTGACTGAAACTAATCTGATAATTCCTAAAGTAATGAAAACGTTTAGATCAGCGAAACATTAAAAAAAAAAGCTTTTTGTCCCGAAGAAGAGCAGAATTAAAGAGTCCTGAAGCTAATTACACTTCAGCCGCCCTGAAGAGTGTTTCTGCATGAGGCTGTCAGGATTTGGGGAGGTCTGATTAAGAGTCTGAGGCGAGGAAATCCTCTGTGTTTTAATTGGAGGGAGGATAGAAGTGATGGCGTTTGGCGAGATGGATCTGGTAATTAGAAATCCGATTGGAACAATCAGGAAGATTGGCGCTGAGCAGCAAATAGCTGGGGATGTTGGGGGCTCTCATGCTCTCTGTCATGCTGTGAAGAAGGTGTGAAGAGTTTTTAATTGGGTCTGACACCTCCGGGAGGGAAGGGGAGGTCCGGCAAAGAATCTTCAGCATGCTAAAATTACTTCTTAGAAGTTTTTCCTACTTTTAGCAGAGGTATCGATACAGTTTTCCCAACATTCTTGCAGTACGATATATAGATTTGCCCATGTGTTAAGATCTGTATTGTGTTAAATATGTATAATAGGGCATAACTGTAAGAAAGAAATACATTTTTTAAAGCTCTGAGTAACTAAGGGTAAGACTAAATCACTAATTGCTAAATCGCTGATTTGAATCCCGGTTACGCAGCTTGCCATCGGCTGCCGGAGCCCCGAGAGAGCACAGTTGGCCTCATTGGGCACACGTCTTCTCTTCTCCGTCTTCTCCTGTTTTTTTTTTTTCTTTTTTGGATTTTTTACATTGTAACGTTAATATTGAAGACTATATTAATTAATGCAGAATTATTTAATAGACAAAAAGTGGGGATTAATGTGTAGGACTAACACTTTTTTACAACGTTGTACATTTACAGCGTAATTTCATAGGTGTCCCTTAATGGTTTTCACATCTTTTAATATTTGTAGAAAATACATTACATAAAGAAATAAATAAAGAAAAAAAAAAAACATTGGATGAGAAGGTGTGTCTAAACTTTGACTGGTACTGTATATTTAGCCGATTATTGAATTCATTTAATAGTAAAATAAATTGCTAAATGATTAAACACCTGTGAATAACTGTTATTGGTTATTGGCATTTCGTTCGGTTTTGATTTGTGGCCAAAATCTTAATTTTGGAACATCCCGAGTTGTAAGAGCTCTACACTCCTCTGCTGGTTGTGTTGTGTGTGTGTGTGTGTGTGTGTGTGTGTGTGTGTGTGTGTGTGTGTTTTGTTGCTCCACCACATTACTCTCCATCACTTTAGCTCAGATCCAGAGTTCTGGATTAAACACATGCAGGAATCTCAGCACGTCTCTGAGAGCTGCAGTCAGCGTCAGGTTTGGGTGGTGATGTCTGTCAGGCTGTGTGGGAGTGACTGTGCATGTATATATTAAAGAGGAGTGATGTGTCTGAGTCACAACACTGACATATATTTATGCTGCATGATGCCTTTCTCAGAGTTTACTTATTCTACAGCTCGCAAGATTGAAGAGAAGAAATTTAGCAGCAGCAAAAGTGTCCAAAACAATATATACAGACTGACTGGGAATAAAACCTGAACTAGAAACTCAATAATAATAATAATAATAATAATAAAGAACTTTACATTTGGAATATACAGGTGCATCTCAAAAAATGGCACACACAGTGATCTATTTTAACCCTCCTGCTATCCTCAAATTTAGTAAAACCCTTTATTCTTTAGGTCAGTATGATCCCAGCAACTTTAGACCTTAAATAATAAGATAACAGGAGGGTTAAGCGTTTATTTCAGTTATTGTTGATGATTATAGATTATAGCCAATTAAAAAAAACAAATTCAGTGTTTTAGACAATTAAAATATTATATAAGAACAATTGGTACTTTTGGCAGTGTGGGCAGTGTGCCAAGTCCTGCTGGAAAATGAAATCTATGAGAACTAGTGTGAACATTAGTTCTCTCCTCTTGCTCTGCTGTGTGTGTTTGCAGGCCGTGGCCGTACACGATTTTCCAGCGTGGTTTTGATTTGGTGATGGGAGAGCAGCCCTCCGACCGGATCTTCAGGTAAGAGTTCAGACCGCAGGGTTTATGATCGTAACATTACTGTGTGAATATGGGTGTAACGATGCACTTTGCTCACGATTTGAGTTGTTTCACGATTAGTAGTTCTTAAAATATTTGAAACTAATTTTAAATGACAAAAACATAAGAGACTTTTTCTCCTTTTTATTTCTGAAGTGTATAAACAATGAAAAACACACCTTTATTTAATGTTCCCTGCGTTGTTCTAAGCGTAAAAAAACAAACTACTGTAAAAATCCTCTGTGCTTTGCTTACGCCCACTGGTTCTTTGGCTTATATTTTGGTTAGAATTTACAAAAAGGTACCGAAAAAAAGTATCAGCAGCCGGAGTGTGTGTGTGAGAGAGAGAGAGAGAGAGAGCGAGAGCGAGAGCGAGAGCGAGAGAGAGAGAGAGAGAGAGAGAGAGAGAGAGAGAGAGACAGAGAGAGAGACAGAGAGAGAGACAGAGAGAGAGACAGAGACAGAGAGACAGAGACAGAGAGAGAGAGAGAGAGAGAGAGAGAGAGAGATAGAGTACAGTAGGTCATGCTTGAGTTTATATGAAACAAATTTGAGTAGAAATAGTGTTAAATTATAAATGAATGATAAAATACAGGTTGGTAATGCTTTCTTTGTTGCGGTGACCCTTACTAATAAACTGATCTCACAGTGATATTGGTTCTGTGGTTATCAGCACATATTCTAGAGCATGTTCTTCTGCAGCTCGTTGCTCTTTAAATGAAGTTTCTCTTATTTCTTCAAACGGAAGCCGACTGCGTTTTTAGTCCAGAAAGTCAAAATTCTCCCCAGGATTTTGTTCCAGCTGCCTGGTTTCTGTAATTAGCTTAGACCAGCATTAGAAGCGTCCAGGCAGTTAGAACAAAATCCTGGCAGAGTTTCTGGACGTAAACGGCGAAGCTCTGCCAGGAATAGTTCAGAATTAGCTGTGCTGTCATTTGGCTTTAGCTGCTGTTTTACCGAAAACAGCCGAGAACTTTGAACCCAAGACAGAAGCAACCATTAAGCTGCTCACTGTTTCCCCTTAAACATATAATATCACCTGTTTATTCATTAAATTAAATATATAAGGGTATAAAACTAAGAATAGTCGATGTGTATTTCAAAGGTAAAAAGATACAAAAGATACAATTAAACAAATACCATTGTGGTGATCTTACATTCATTCTTTTTTATGTTTAAATTCTTCATTTAGACATCTATTCTTAAAGTTTCAGAGTGTAGACAGAAAAAAATGTATGTGTTTAATAGCAATTAATCACAATTAATCGCAATTAATCATATCAAATTGTGTGAGTAATTGTTTTTGCTATTTGTTTTGTTTTGTTTTGTGTTTTATAGATGGACAGTCTTTTAAATAAAGATTTTATTTAAATATAAGTGTTCTGAAATGTATATATTCAGTAACAGAGGTATACGTTTGTAGAAAGGCCTGTTGGAGGCTGACGGTTGTGAGGTAAAGCCGGGAACAAAGTGAACCCTGACACATCTGAATTCTCACGCCGGCCGTGACAAAGCGCTTTCAATCAGGTCCTGGAAGAAAAATTACTTGAAATGCACAGAGTTTGTAAACGGATTACCGAACAAAACATGGGTACAGGACCACGGTGAAACCCCTGCAGATGCAGAGCAGAACAGGAAATATATCTATGAGAGCAGATCAGTGCATCTCCTGCACCAATCTGGCAACAAAAGCAGCTTCAGAACACAGCGTGGGAAAAATCTCCCTGTACCAATACGCTTTGTTGCGCACTGCGGATCCCGGAATAATCCGGCGCTGCTGTTGTCCTTCCGTCTGGCAGCGAGGTGCTGCTGGCACAATCAGTCATTTACAGACACGGAGTTCATAATCACATTCTGACTCTTCCGATATTTCATATCAGCGTCTGAATGGCTCAGAAATTGGAAAGTAAATCAGATTACAAGGCCGTGTTCAGGAAGGCGTCAAAATGCCAGAGATACCGCGCTGACAGCTAAAGGATGGAGCAGCCTTGGATAGAAATCTGTAGAAAAGAGAGAGAAAAAAAAGAAATGTCTGTACCTACAAATATATATATATATATATACCACTTCAGATTCTGAATTATAGGTTTATGTTTGAGTAAAATTAACATTTTTACAGACAACATTTCTCCCAAATTCCAAATAATATAAATATATATATATATATATTGCCATTTAGAGCATTTATTTTATTTGCAGAAAATGAGAAATGCTTTAATAACCAAAACAACAAAAAAGCAGAGCTTTCAGACCTCAAATAATACAAATGAAAAAACTTTTTTTATGAATAAGAAATTGTTTTAAGAGTTCAGAAATCAATATTTTATCACAGTTTCATTTGATGCATCTTGGCATCATGATCTCCTCCACCAGTCTTACACACTGCTTTTGGATAACTTTATGCTGCTTTACTCCTGGTGTAAAAATTCAAGCAGTTCAGTTTGAAGTTCAGTTCAGATTATATTCCAGAGTTTTTCAATTTGGTAAAAATCAAAGAAATGATAATTTTTAAGTGCTCTCTTACTAGTTTGCAGAGTGCTTCTCGTACCGCAGTCTTGGTCAATACGGTTATTAATTGGTTTAACTTTTTGCTGAAAGGTAAATTGAATGAATTTGATTAAGCATGATTGTGCAGTGAGGGTAAATAACATTAACGTTAAATAGTTAAATAGTTATATAGTTAAATAATGTCTGAATTGATTATAAATTCATACTAGTTAAGACATTGTTAAACATTACTGAATTTAAGAGCTTATTAATGTTATAAATGATAATAAATGAGTTAATTAGAGATTAGTTAATTAAGTTTTGTAATGGTTTATAATGTCTTAACTAATGTCAGTTAGTTAATAATGCTAATAATGGCACTCATAGAACGCCTCTCGGCCAATCACATTGCAGGGTCGTGGTATTATACTATACTATAATAAATGTTGAAACATAAGATGCTGAAAGAACGTCGTCACAGTGTCAACATTTATTTAGCTTTTAAAATTAAAACGTAATTAATTCATTTGTTGATTCAATGGTAATAAATAAACGTTATAGATTAATTTAGAGTTTGGTGAAGTTTGGTGAGTGATGTCATCGTCTGTACAGGTAGGTAAACTGTAGTAGCGTCTACAGAGAGTATTAAATAAAGGTGACCAGCGCTTTAAAGCTCTTCATCACGGCTGACGTTAAAGATACTGACCGATGCTGACGGAGGCAGAGCGGCTCCAGTTTATTCAGGAGGAGAACAAAGACAGATCGTTTAAATCACGCCGGAACAATGCACAATGCATTCAGAACAACACACTGCTGTTCAGACCCTGTTTCAGCAGTCGCCTCACACACAGCCTCTGCACTCGTCTGGTGATTCAGCAGGATTCAGCTTCAGAAACTCTTTCTAAGATCACTCTGTGATGGATGTGAGCCTTAAACTGTTGATAACACCCTGATTTATTGAAAATACAATTTAAAGGAACAATTATTTACTCAAACCTCTATTTTCACTCGGGAGGCGGCAGAGCATTTACAAATTAAAGGGATAAAAAATACATTAAAATGAATTGTTTTTTTAGGTTAAACTAAAACAAAGAGACAGAGAACTAAAGGGATTAAAAACAAACATAAATGCAAAGTTACAAATTATAGGGAATTACATACGATTTTAACATTTATTATAATTAGACATTTCTTGTGAATTAATGCATCAGAGTAAATTGTGAAAATTAGGAAAATACTATAGTATTAAAAACACTCATTTATAAAACGTAAGTAAAAGAAAATTTTACTTTTTTTATCTGATCAGAAGTGTAAAGCATAAAGTTATCCAAAAGCAGTGTGTAAGACTGGTGGAGGAGAACATGATGCCAAGATGCATGAAATTAAAACTGTGATTAAAAACCAACCAGGATTATTCCACCAAATATTGATTATTTCTGAACTCTTAAAACTTTATGAATATGAACTTGTTTTCTTTGCATTATTTGAGGTCTGAAAGTTCTGCATCTTTTTTTGTTATTTCAGTCATTTCTCATTTTCTGTAAATAAATGCTCTAAATGAGAATATTTTATTTGTAATTTGGGAGAAATGTTGTCTGTAGTTTATAGAATAAAACAACAATGTTCATTTTACTCAAACATAAACCTATAAATAGCAAAATCAGAGAAACTGATTCAGAAACTGAAGTGTCTCTGTTTAATAAAAATTACAAAGTGTGTGTATTATCACTGTGTGTGTGTGTGTGTGCACTGGGATGAGGAATAGCCTATGCAGATCTGGTTCTCGTTCTGTGGTCCTGCTGCTGATTGGTCGGTTCTGACGGTAGAGAATGGTGTATGGGTTTATGTGGTGTAAAGTGACGTCTGGCCGCTGTGTTTCAGGTTCACGTACACTCTGGGAGAAGGCATGTGGCTGCCACTCAGCAAGAGCTTCGTCATTCCCCCGGCCGAGCTCGCCATCAACCCTTCTGCCAAGTGTAAGACGGATATGACTGTCATGGAGGACGCCGTGGACGTCAGGTGGGAGACAACCCTTTCCTGCGCTTCCCGCCGCGCCGGCCGAGTGACAGCCAGACTCTATTTCAGTTTCAGCTCAGATTCTCCTGAGTTATTAATAGAAAAATAGCACGAGATATCTTTCACACCGTGCCAGAAGTAATGGGACAGCCTGATGATGGGTTCCAGATGGATGGGACAATAGCTAGGACGATAACTCAGTTTCTGGAGCAATGGACATATTTAAATAACTGTGATAGAGCTGCAGCTATCGACTCTTTTAGTAATCGAGTACTCTACTGAAACATTGATTCGAGTAATCGAGTAATCAGATAAAACATAAAATAAGAGATTTCATAAAATTTCAGTTAATAATGAATGACCAATTGGTTTAATTTTTAAATTCACAACGTACATTTCCACATTGCAAACACAAATAGAAATAAATAAAACACAAGATAAATACCACAAGTAATAATTTAATAATTTATCATTTAATATATTATATGTATAAATTATTTCAACGTAGGATTTCTTGTAAGTATTAAATATAGGGCATTAATCAATAATACAGGCATAAACACTGGCTTTATGTTGTGCATCTTAGCTTAATGACAATACAGTAAGTTCATATTTATTTATAAACGCCACAGCGCTGTGTTTACTGATTATAGAAATCCTGTATAAGTCTAGAATTTGTCTCCGTTATAGTAAACTAACCACACACACACACAGATTATACAGTATTATTAATAATCAGTGCTCCACAGCGCTGTCGTTCTGTTAATAAGGCACATTAATGTAATTTCATTGATTTGTTATAAGTTATATTTACCTGATCACCTCTCCAACAACCTCTGCCTCCTCCACTTACTTTTTGTACATTAAAAGTCTGCGCTAAATTCTGTGCTCTGCATGAATGAAGACCCTAATAAAATACAGATATAATCCACACATCATATCAGACACTATGCATCCCCAACAGGACATCTTTCTGTTATTAAAAAAAAAAAAAAAAATCTATAAAAGTGATCTATCTATAAACAGGTGAGTTGAGTAGAAGTTGAAGTGTTCATTACATTTTACACTTAAATAAATGTAAAAGTAAAAAGTATTCAACGTTTTAGTCCCTATGTATTCTGAGTAGATTATTGTAAAATGTATTGCTGAAGTACTAAAAGTACAAGTACAGTAAAGTTCTCAAGAAGAAAACAATTAAACTCATTCAAAATATGTAGTGAAGCAAAAGTGGAAGTAGTAGTCAAAATAATTACATTACATTACATTACATTACATTACATTACATTACATTTGGCAGACGCTTTTGTCCAAAGCGACTTACAATAGTCAAGTACAATGTGAAATAAGTTTAAAGGTAAAAACATCTTTGGATAGGGATAAAAGGAGGTCAAAGGGGAATAATAGGATAGAGGAGTGAAGGAGGGGAAGAAGGAAATGAGGTTAGAAGTAGTTAGTGTGTTAGAGGTGTTAGGAGAGTAAGTGCTCTTTGAAGAGCTCAGTCTTCAGGAGTTTATTAAAGATAGTGAGAGATTCTCCTGATCTGGTAGTAGAAGGTAGTTAGTTAGAGGTGTTAGGAGAGTAAGAGCTCTTTGAAGAGCTCAGTCTTCAGGAGTTTCTTAAAGATAGTGAGAGATTCTCCTGATCTGGTAGTAGAAGGTAGTTAGTTAGAGGTGTTAGGAGAGTAAGTGCTCTTTGAAGAGCTCTGTCTTCAGGAGTTAATTAAAGATAGTGAGAGATTCTCCTGATCTGGTAGTAGAAGGTAGTTAGTTAGAGGTGTTAGGAGAGTAAGAGCTCTTTGAAGAGCTCAGTCTTCAGGAGTTTATTAAAGATAGTGAGAGATTCTCCTGATCTGGTAGTAGAAGGTAGTTAGTTAGAGGTGTTAGGAGAGTAAGTGCTCTTTGAAGAGCTCTGTCTTCAGGAGTTTATTAAAGATAGTGAGAGATTCTCCTGATCTGGTAGTAGAAGGTAGTTAGTTAGAGGTGTTAGGAGAGTAAGAGCTCTTTGAAGAGCTCTGTCTTCAGGAGTTTATTAAAGATAGTGAGAGATTCTCCTGATCTGGTAGTAGAAGGTAGTTAGTTAGAGGTGTTAAGAGAGTAAGTGCTCTTTGAAGAGCTCAGTCTTCAGGAGTTTATTAAAGATAGTGAGAGATTCTCCTGATCTGGTAGTGGAAGGTAGTTAGTTAGAGGTGTTAGGAGAGTAAGAGCTCTTTGAAGAGCTCTGTCTTCAGGAGTTTATTAAAGATAGTGAGAGATTCTCCTGATCTGGTAGTAGAAGGTAGTTAGTTAGAGGTGTTAGGAGAGTAAGTGCTCTTTGAAGAGCTCTGTCTTCAGGAGTTTATTAAAGATAGTGAGAGATTCTCCTGATCTGGTAGTAGAAGGTAGTTTGTTCCACCATTGGGGAACTCTGTATGAGAACAGTCTGGATTGCTTTGTGTGAATGTTTGTTTGGTAAAGCGAGGCGACGTTCACTGGAGGAGCGCAGCGGCCGGGAGGTAGCGTAAGCCTTCAGGAGCGAGTGCAGGTAGGAAGGAGGAAATAATACTCCAATAGAGTACAGATACAGCATTACTTTAATATTTAATTTATGTAGTGAGATAAAAAATATTACTCCAGTAGATACAGATACAGTATTTTAATACTTAAGTACAATAGTATATATATATATATATATATATGTTGGTGTTTATCACCAGTGTTAACTTTCCCCTAAACCCCCCCTCCCCACCCCCCGGCCGTGTTTAGGATGTTAGTAGATAGTAGAGAGTTCCTCCTCTGAAAATGAGTATTGATTAGTGACTAATCACCCAAATCAAAGCTGATTAGTACAGCCCTAATGAACAATAGAAACCGAACTGAACTGAAACTCTTATTAAACAGAATGATTAGTATCCGGGTACTGCAGATACACGTGCCCGCTTCATCACCCCTGAAACCGTGCCAGCCCTCAAAAGGGATCACAAGCCATCAAACCACCAAACTGAACTGCTTGAATTTTTACACCAGGAGTAAAGCAGCATAAAGTTATCCAAAAGCAGTGTGTAAGACTGGTGGAGGAGAACATGAGGCCAAGATGCATGAAAAAAAAACTGTGATTAAAAACCAGGGTTATTCCACCAAATATTGATTTCTGAACTCTTAAAACTTTATGAATGAAGCTCTGCGTCTTTTTGTTTTCGTTATTTCAGCCATTTCTCCTTTTCCGCTAAAAATGAATGCTATTAATGACTGAATTAATATTTTTATTTGTAATTTGGGAGAAATGTTGTCTGTAGTTTATAGAATAAAACAACAATGTTCATTTTACTCAAACATAAACCTATAAATAGCAAAATCAGATAAACTGATTCAGAAACTGAAGTGATCTCTAAACTTTTCCCCAAAGCTTTTTCATTTGCTTTTGCTAAAAACAGTAAAAATGTAGAACCCTGATAACTAGGGGTAGGTGATATGGCACCATATTTTAGGGTGTAATATAAAGATATAAAGATATTCAAAAATATTGGCGATAATATTCTGTATATGATGAGCTAAGTACTTGTTGTAAACCCTTAATTGGCAGCACTAATCGTAATGTAGTATAATATAATTTGTCTCGAGTATATTGTGCGCACACACACACACACACACATACGCAGTAGTTCTGTTTTTGGTGTATTCTCGGTTGTTTATATTTGTGTGTATGTTGTTTGTAGGCGTGTGGTGCTGTGGGGTCTGAGGTCAGTGATTGGTGGGTTTGGGGATTCGGGGGATTAGAGCTGTAAATCAGGTTCGGCTGGATGCCGGGACGCTCCGTGAGTGGCTCCTACCGCCCCCCCGCCGAGCACCGGACCTCCCGCCGGCAGCCGGCTGGAGTGTGGCAGGCCGGCGCTCCCCCGATGCCGGGTGACGTGCCGGGGCCGCGGGCGGGGAGCTGAGTGTGAATTGCCTCGCTGCCTGGTGGGCCGAGTGCGCTGGAATGTCTCGCAGTAATTCACACGCTCCTCCCAGCCCCGCCCGATCTCAGACTCTAAAGTGACTCCAGATCTTAAAGAGACAGCGCACAGGAAGTAACACAGGAAGTCGGCCTGTCCTGATAAACAGTTTTAGTTTTGAACATGTTCTCCATCTCTAAAAACTGTGAGCTGTGAACAGCTGAACATGTGATTTAAGAGAAATGTCTGGATGTTGTTTAAAAGTAGAAAGTTCTGATATTTAGTGAGTAAATATGTAATCTGTTGAGTTTGGGCACTTTTGGAGACACAAACTATAAAGTATAAACTGTTAAAGTGAGACGTTTACCCTTTTATCCCCCATTGCACTTCTGTCCCCAGCACTGTTACAAATTAACGATTAGTCGACAATGAAATTTGTATTTGACTTTAAAGTTTAAATAACCAGCTTTGTCGATTTTATTGACTAACCGTTGCAGCTCTAGTACTCACACTGCCGATTTTGAACCGGTTATTTTAGTTAAAATTCTGTCTTCAGTTCCACTAAAACCCAATCTCTGTGATCTTTAAATGTTGTGAAAGCAGCAGATTTATATCAGTGTCTGAAATAATATTTATTTGCAACAGTTATTCTTAGGCCTATTGCAGAAAAAAAAATATATATATATGTTTTTTTGCAGTAACGAGAGCCATTAACCTTAGCTGGTATGCTAATGTAGGTTTTATTTCAGTTGTGTTTTATTTATTCAGGATACATTATTAAATAGTAAAAAAAAGTAAGGTCCCAACTAATTGTTAATTGACACTAGATAGTCATAAGTACTAAAGTTTTACCCCAAATTAAATAAAATAAATAGATAAATAAAAGTGCATTGCTCTTTAAAATGCTGTGAATGCATTATGCATTAGGCTCTTCTTGATAGATTTTCCTTGTATCAGTGGCTATAATACTGTTCAAACTAAAACTAGTAATCAGATACAGAGATTTTTAGACACCTCTAAACCTCTGGAGAGGATACAGTAATGGTACAGTGAGGTGAGATAAGAGTGATTAGCGCACTGTTCATCACTAATGATGTGAATGAATAGGTGTTACTCTGGGTTTCAGTTCTCAGCTTCTGTTTCTCTCATTTTCTTCATTCTAAAGGCCGATTCTGAAGGTTAGGCTTCATTACTGCTCACACCTGTAGACAGGTAGGAGCTGTAAATGGCGGGAGTCTGCTCAGAAAGCTGGGCTTTTGTATTGAGCATTAAACTGCTAATTAAAGGTTCCGGCGGCTCTGCTGTTGGAGGTTCTGCCCAAAAGAGATGTTTTGTTCACAGAAACAGATTTGTCTCAATTTGTTGAAAGTGCCCTCATTACGGAGGAGCGAGGATCATTATATATTCTGCCCTATTAAGATAACATCTTCCCTCCTAACGGCCGCCGCGCTCTCGGCTCTTAAAGGTCTCGGTGCTCTGTGGCGCTCCGGCTGCAGAGTGTAGCCGGGACCGGAGGAGCCAGAGGTGCCCGAACTATAATGTCCTTCATTAAATGAGGTCGATACTATAGACTCCGTTAATTATTCTGGAACTGTTCTGCAGAACGTGAAGCAAAATCCCAAATCCAAGCAGCGAAATCATCCCTACATTTCCTGAACTGTAATCCTTCTGTTAATCTGATCCTGATCGCAGGAAAATGAAGCTCCTCTGGCTTCAGAAACAAGACAAAAACGAGATAATGGGTATTTTATGGGATGCATCTAAACCAAATCTCAACAAAAATATAAAACATTTTAAAAAAAGATTGAACGCTAAACATGTTTATTTAAACTTAAAGATAAAACAGATGTTTTAAACATACAATATACTTAACATTAACAAACAGCTTCACAAAGCACGATACATTTAGCTTAACTGTACTAGTTTAGTCATGCATTTAGTCAGCAGTGCTACTTAGTCAACAAACAAACAGACAAATGCTAAGGCTAAGCTAAGTTAGCTTAGATGACGCTACTATGCTACAGCTTGTATGTTTTAGCTGAAAAGCCGGCAGTTTGCGGAGTGAAAGACATGATGAAAGTGATGCTGAACACTTTTTGGTTATTTGTTTAACATGTTTAGAGTAGAAAACAAAAATGAACTTAAACCTGCCGTTTGTTGGCTGCCAGCTCCCTCTCATTGTCTACATCAGCAGTTTCTACACAATACTTAAAATATATCTTTAGAGGAAACATTGCAATATGACTCAAAATAGATTACAGACACTAATTTATACACTTGGTATAAATTTAAATCTGTATTTTGCCTTTTCCTTATCATTTTATATGACTAATGTTTGATTTATGCCTAGTTATTCGTCCGATTTTATCCGCTGGTCTGATTTACAGAAATGTTTGTAAACAAAAGCAGGATCAGTTGTGTCAAATCGTGTCTGAGCCAAGTAGGTTTCCAGAATAAAAAAAAAAAAAGCCTGATGTCAGAAGCGTTTGTTTAGAGCCGTCTCTCAGCATGTGAGGAGCGTGGACATTATATTTACAAAACAATACAGGCCATTTTTCCTCTCCGCGGGCTTCGACCGGAGGCAGCGGCCTCATAAATCCTCTCCATTATCACACACATCCCACTTACTCAGCCCCCCTGTGATTTAGCAATCACCAAACATATCAGGCAATAAAAAGGGCATGCCTTCTGATTTCTATAGTCTATTGCCTATTCATATCTCAGAGTAATGACATAAATATGTGGATGATTTGAAAGCTCTGAAGAGGGAAAATAGCTTGCATAGCTTGTAGCATGATGCTTTCACTTATGGCACTATGATGGGACTGGAGTGGGGGTCTTGTAATAAAGTGCACTGTGACAGGTTGAGGTAGGGTGCGCTAGGGTGTGGTAGAGTGAGGTAAAAGGTGATAAAGTGTGGTATGTTGACGTAGAGTGTGGTAGGTCGAGGTAGTTTGAGGTAAATGAGGAAAAGTGTGGTAGAATGAGGTAAAGCATAGTAGGGTGTGGTAGAGTGAGGTAGGGTGTGGTAGAATGAGGTGAAGTGTGGTAGGGACTGGTAGAATGAGGTAAAGCATAGTAGAGTGTGGTAGAGCGAGGTAGGGTGTGGTAGAATGAGGTAAAGCATAGTAGGGTGAGGTAGTTTAGGTAGGGTGTGGTAAGGTGAGATAGAATATAGTAGGGTGATGTAATTTGAGGTAGGATGTGATAACATGAGGTAGAGTGTGGTGAGGTAGTTTGGGGTAGGTTTATGTAGTTTGAGGTAGGGTGTGGCAGGATGAGGTAAAGCATAGTAATGTGAGGTAGGTGGAGATAGGGTGTGGTAAAATGAGGTAGAGTGTGGTAGGGTGAGGTAGCTTAAGGTAGAGTGTGGTAGAATGAGGTAAAGTGTGGTAGGGACTGGTAGAATAAGGTAAAGCATAGTAGAGTGAGGTGGGGTGTGGTAGAGTGTGGTAAAGTGAGGTAGACTGTAGTAGGTTGATGTAGTTTGAGGTAGGGTGTGGTAAAATTAGGTAAACTATAGTAGTGTGAGGTAGTTTAAGATGGGGTTTGGTAGTTTAAGG
This sequence comes from Astyanax mexicanus, assembly GCF_023375975.1. NCBI lineage: Eukaryota > Metazoa > Chordata > Actinopteri > Characiformes > Acestrorhamphidae > Astyanax > Astyanax mexicanus. The sequence goes on along the minus strand of NC_064415.1, from coordinate 58,785,261 downwards.
TAGGGTGAGGTAGAGTGAAGTGGGGTGAGGTAGTCTGAGGTAAAGTAAGGTAGGGACTGGTAGAATGAGGTAAAGCATAGTAGAGTGAGGTAGTTTAGGTAGGGTGTGGTAGAGTGTGGTATGGTGAGGTAGAATGTAGTAGGTTGATGTAGTTTGAGGTAGGGTGTGGTAAAATTTGGTAAACCATAGTAGTGTGAGGTAGTTTAAGATGGGGTTTGGTAGTTTAAGGTAGGGTGAGGTAGGGTGAGGTAGTGAGTTTGACCCTAGTTTGAAACATAACATTATATCTGAGAGATTTAGTGTCCAATATTTATATTTTGAACCCAGATGTTTTCAGTATATTGAAATAATAATAATACGCATTGTCATTCTAATTTTATTTAGAAATGCTGTTATTTTAGTAAATGGAATTATCATTAAATATATGTTTTATGTTTTATGTTTTTCTCGTGCCGGAGTTCTATAAGACTGTAGAATATTTCAGTCTGACAGATATTCAGATAAAGCTGTAATTCACTTACTGATTTATTTAATGCATTTTGCAGCGTGACATTTTTATTCAGGCGGATGAGGATAATTGAACATTTCCTCACACTGTGTAAACTGATATTCTATATTATTACCACATTCTTTATACCTTATATAAATGTGTTGGATCTGAAGCCGCAGCGGCAGAGCTAATAAAAACCTGACATATAATTTATAATAATTCAGCTCAGCATCAAACCAAAAACAAAACAGGACAATAAGAGTAAAAAGAAAAAATACAGTAAAATATATTATCCAATAAATAACTGATAAATGTTGTACCACTGTTTAATTATAAGATAACATTATAATGTAATTTCACCCATTTACTTTACTTTAATAAGTTCAATAAACTGTTCATTAATACAAACAATTAGACTTTAGAACTGGAATACTATATAACAATAGTATTTCTTAAGAGAGGAATTAATATGTGAACATAGTGAACACTGTCTTGGCTTGATAATTTGAGTTTAATTAAACAAATAATCTTTATTGGATTTATTATTGGATTTAATACTGTTTTATTGTGATTTTCAGAATGGGATAATAAAGATTATACATATTTATAGGTTTATGTTTGAGTAAAATGAACATTGTTGTTTTATTCTATAAACTACAGACAACATTTCTCCCAAATTCCAAATAAAAATATTCTCATTTAGAGCATTTATTTACAGAAAATGAGAAATGACTGAAATAACAAAAAAGATGCAGAGCTTTCAGACCTGAAATAATGCAAAGAAAACAAGTTTATATTCATAAAGTTTTAAGAGTTCAGAAATAATCAATATTTGGTGGAATAACCCTGGTTGGTTTTTAATCACAGTTTTTTTTTCCATGCATCTTGGCATCATGTTCTCCTCCACCAGTCTTACACACTGCTTTTGGATAACTTTATGCTGCTTTACTCCTGGTGCAAAAATTCAAGCAGTTCAGTTTGGTGGTTTGATGGTTTGTGATCATCCATCTTCCTCTTGATTATATTCCAGAGGATTTTATTTTGGTAAAATCTAATTTTATTTTTTCCAGAGCTGTATATAAATAATTAATGAATAAAAAGTATATTTTGTGATGAGATAATTGAAGCTGTGTGTGATGTTTGTGATGTTTGTGATGTTTCTCAGGGAGGAGCTGATGATCTCCTCGTCGTTTGATAGTCTGGAGGTTCTGCTGGACTCGTTCGGGCCGGTGCGCGACTGCACCAAAGACAACGGCGGCTGCAGTCGCAACTTCCGCTGCATCTCTGACCGAAAGCTGGACTCCTCCGGCTGCGTGGTGCGTGACCTTTAACCTTTTAACTGATGATCCAACTGTGTTCATTTAATTCCTTTATTATCTCAGTAAAACACTGGAAACATACTGAAAAAAGCCCAGAACCTCCCTCACTTATTCAGTACTGCTCTTTATATCATCTTAAAAATCAGATAATACCAATACAACCTTAAAAAGCTTAGCTTTAAAATCAGTTATATTTATAAGGAGAACTCTGGTGTGAAATGGACTTTGGATGGACTTTTTTGCCCCAATAAATCACTTTTTACACCGCTATCCAGCTTAAAGTAGCTCCACACCTCCTTACTAGAACTGACATTTAAAACGAGGCATTAATAACTTAAAAATTGCTTTAAAAGAAGCTTATTAAAGCCAATACATCACTGTATATACATAGCGATTTATTGGAGCAAAAATGCCCACAGTTCTAGGAAAAAAACACAAAATTACTGAATCTCAGAAAGCTGTAGGAGAGCGGAGGTGAGCTATTCAACAAAGGTAAGCACTTTTTATCATGTTTTACTACACTAAAAGTCAATTTTACACCAGAGTTCATTTTATTTTTATTACGTAACATTTTATTTTAGGCGGATTTGAAGGTGCAGACTCATAATGCACATGTGTGAAGACACGTGAAGTTGAATTGAACAGTGATTGAGTTTGTTTGTGTTTGCTTAAGTGTGTTTTGTGTGCATAGAATTAATGAGAAATTTTACTTAACTAAGTAAAAACACATCCGTGTTTATCACTCAGATCATCTAGAAGACGTTTTTGAAAAACCATCCATTTTAAAATCTCTAAAACCTCATCAATTTTCTCCATCTTTTAAGTGTGAAGTTTTTTTATATTAATATATCTTAAGGAAATAAATCAATTGTTAATTATTCAACATTTTATTGTTTATTAAAATTATTTAAGGGTTTATTAACACAGAAGGTTTTTTCTATACTTAGGAAGAATATGATGTAGAGTGTTTATTAAATCATGTCTAATAGATAATATTATTATAAAATTTCATTATTTAGGTTTAAAAGCTTTTTAAAGAAAGCTATGGAGATTTTTGAACTGTGGTTGTTCTTGTACTGATAGTTCACGCAGTGCTGCAGAAAGTCTTTCCTCTCCAACACAATTAAACATAAAATCTTTTTGACCTTGTTGTTATATCAATATTAATAAAACATGAAAGCACGGTTATGTTATTAATAGTCTAGTTATGATGATAAGCTGCAGAATCTGTAGAGAAAAGCCCTGAAGGCTAACTTTATACATTAATATTTAGCTATTAATATTTAAACAAGAAATATTTCAACTTTTAAGCTTTAAATAGTTGCTTTATTAAAACATCCAGCAAAAATATCCAATAAATCATGAGCAAGAAAACAGGGTAACATACTGAGTACACAGTAGAAACATGCGTATATATATATATATATATATATATATATATATATATATATAATATTATTACAACACTGTAAAATACAATTCTCAATACAATGTTTCTCAGCATCTGTGTTACTGTAGATACTCCTAAATAATCAAATATCAGGAATTATGGATTTATTGGATCAGTTTCACACAATTTACCACAATCAATATTCTTCAATAGAATATCATATTTAACACCAATATAACCAGTATCTGAATTACGCTGAGAAAAAAGTTCAGCATGTAATCCCTCATCTTTATTTTATATATTTTATATTTTGCACCCGTTCGACCTCACAGGGAGTTGATTCATGCTGGGTACAGGAGAGGGCGCTTACTCAGCATAAACATTTTCAGCTCCAGTGGTAATGATCTAAATATATAAGCAGAAGTCAGCATTAATTAATGTCCAATCTATAACCCAATTGTTTTAGAGCAGCTTTGTCTTTATGTTTTTAGTTAAAACCTGGATGAAGCCTTCCCAAAGTACTTTTACTTTTGATTTATTAGAAGTGTGGAGAGTGGAGGAGGAGATTTTGCAGTTTTAACTGTTTTAACTCTAATTAAAGTACAGCATTATAAAGGAGTTTCAGTGAAGTTTCTCCAGCACTAATGCTGGAACAGTATTAGCATTAGCTACGAACTGCAGCGCTAGGTCTTTCACCTCTGTCAGAGGTGAGTATATTGCCTTGGGTTACCAAAACACTGAGGATTCCTCAGTCTAGCGCTATCAGGCAGCGTTTATTAGTGCTAAGCGCTAACTGCTAACTGCACTGTTGAAAATAATGGAAATCTAAGCTTGCTGTAAACAAATGGAAGCACTTTACTCACCCAAATAAACAGTTTTCAGAAGAGAAATCTGTACAGATTACTCTTGATCTGACATGACTATTAAATAGGCTCCTTGTGTTTCAGCTAAATTGCTGTTCAGGTGCAGTTTAATCTGATTTATTACCCAAATAATAATTGCTACAGCTATAGGCTATAAACTGATGCTACTTTCTGCTGCTGTTCTATGCTAAATACACTGAAATGTGTGCTATAGTCCAGAACACAGAACCTTCTTCCTGTATTTACTTTGAAACCAAATCAAACTAAGCCGAGGGGAAACACTGCAAGTTAACTGATGTGCACCAGATAAAATTTGGAAAATATAAATACCCAGAAAGTTTTGGAAGCTCTACAAATCTTTGTGTTTCCGTTTATCGAGGTAGAAAATCTATTTTGAGCTACAAATACATCAAATACATCAGCTCAGATTTAATTCAGTTATTTAGCCAGTTTACACAATGGAGCTCTCAGGATCTGACTCACATTTTATTATAAAAAATTGTGTCAGATTCAGTTTAGGCCTACTATAATACATTTAGATTATACTTTTTGCTTTTAGATTATGATTTTTGCTTTTATTGTCCATGTTTGCACTGTTTTAAAAATCGTATGGTCATGAAAATGTATTGTTTAAAAAGTGTTTGAACCCTGACTGTAGATTTTGAAGTTTTAAATTCAGTTTTAAACTGGATTTTTCCTGAAACGCAGCTCAGGAGCAGCTCTTCTTACAGTATAAACGACCTTATTTTATATTTTATGGAGGGCATCACTGCCAGCACGCTAATCTGCAGCTTGGAAAACATTGCGCTTTCTGTAGCAGCTATTAGACAGGAGTGTGTCTGCGGTTAGCGTCCTGTAATGGGCTGAGTGATGAGCCCCAGATGAGGCTGCCTGTACTGATATATTAAAGAGGCTTCAGGTCCAGAACTTCATATCACTGCAGGGAGAAGCAGACTGTCCAGAAAGTGCCCTGATATAAAGTTTCTTCCTGCAGTTTATTTATTTTTATTAGACCTGATTGCTCCCTGGAAATCACTCAGCCAGTTCGTTCTGCTGATGGAAAAATTAAATTCCTCCTGAAATTGTGTAAGATATCAAATATATGTAATTTAATAAGCACCCTGTTCTTCACAGGGTCCCTGTGAGGCGTTGACTAATGTGCACAAATTGAATGAGATATTTATGCTCCCTAGATAATACCACTCCAACAGAACCAATTATATTTGCATATATATTTTCACAAGTAGAATTCCTTCCTGAATGTCCTGAGTCTCGTAGCCTAGTTTTCTGAAGTACGAGGAGCTCGAGGACGGGCTTAGTGTGGTTTTGAATGTTACCGATACCTCGGGTTGTTCAGATTTGTGTATTAAAATTTTTCTGTTACTATAAATCAGATTTAAGGTGTCAAATTTGAGTAGCCACTCTCAATCTTTAACTTTAATACTAAAAGGGTTAATATATATCATATAATATATCACATTATATGTAAAAAAAATGTGTGTAAATCAAATATCCAATCCCATCCAAAACATTTATACTAATATTCTTATTTCATGTAAAACGCTCTTAAATTGCACTGATTTCTCCTGCAATAATACATTAGCGCACCTCCACAGGTAAGACTAATCTCATACAAATTGCACTTTTGAGTACAATTATAAACCTTTTTGGGGTTCGTCAGTTTGAAAATGTGGACGAAACCTTAGTTTGTCTTAAAAAACATGTTTTAACATGTTCTATCTACATATTTTAACAGCAGCAGAACCGGTTTGTTCTGGGAGTTAATCGCAATTTCTTTGCTGCATAAAAGGTGCACTGGATTATAAGTCATATTTCGTGACACTAGAAGTGAACAGGGGTCTCGCCAGTGTGGATGTGGTGAAAAACTGTTTATTTTGGGTGAGTAAAGTGCCTTCGTTTCTTTACAGTAAGCTTAGATTCCCAGATTTCCATTAAGGCTGGGTGCAGCAGCATTAGCATTAGCCGCTGTTAGCACTGGGAGCTACTGGACGCCCGCAATATCATGTGACCGAGAAAAAAGCCCAAAAAACTCACTGATCCAGGAGTTTAATCAGTGAGTAGAAGTGAAACTAATCTTTAGTTTACTTGTTGTTGAGTTTACAGAGCGCTGCTTGTGTCTGAACGTATCGTAACAGTAACAGTAACAGTAGATCACGCAGTACTCTGTGCAGACATGTTTAATGTACAGCACAGGCCAAAAGTTTGGACACAGCTTCTCTTTTTTCAGTGTGTTTTGTTTATTTTCATGATTATTTACATTGTAGATTCTCACTGCTTTGCACACTCTTGGCATCATTCTCTCAATGAGCTTCATTTAAGAGGTGGCCACCTGAAATAAAAAGTTTTCAACAGTCTTGAAGGAAGGAAGGAGTTCCCAGAGGTGTTTATTAGCACTTGTTGCTCCTTTGTCTTCTTCACTCTGTGCTCCAGCTCACCCCAAACCATCTGGATTGGGTTCAGGACCGACAGCTCATTTTTTATTAAGTACATAAAACTCCACATGTGTTCATTCATAGTTTTGATGCTTCAGTGAGAATCTACAATGTAAATAATCATGATAATAAAGAAACGCACTGAAAAAGAGAAGCTGTGTCTAAACTTTTGGCCTGTAGTGTATGTAATGTATTTATAACATTTCAGTGGCGCTTTTATTAACGGGTAATTACACACACTTCCTCTCTGCTGTTAGCTATGGAGAACTCCATCTGTTGCGTGTGCGGCGTGATGTTTGGTAATTACCTGATGACGGAGGGTGAGGTGTGTAAATGATGCCTCAGGCTGTCTGATCAGAAGAGCTGGCTCTCTCCCAGAGACTCCCGTTCCTCGCTAATCAATTAACACCTTGTCTGAGGACGGCGGTGTCGGTCTGCGGCGGCCCTTTAATACGCTGGTCTGCGTGATGAGGCTCGGGCTGACCCGCCGCGCTGATGTACGGCACTCCCGGGGAGCGCGGCGGCGGCGCGTCGTTCAGAAGAAAAGTCTGATAATTACTAAATGATGATGTGATTAATTAGTTCCTCCTCTCCTGTGAGGTGATCTGTACTGCAGCACACAGAGAGAGACGGGAGCTGGAGGCGGGCCATACCTGAGCAAAGCATCCTGGGATGTTGGTGGAAATAGAACTGTAGAACTGTGTGATTTTTGCTGTGTAGAACCAGAATGATCCAAGAAATGGAGTAGATCAATCAATCAACCTTTATTTTCATTTGAGGGTGACCCTCATTTTACAGTGTTGCTAAGCATTTACAGTTTAAAAGGGAAAACATTAAACAATAAAGAAATTAGAAAAAACAAGGAATAAACTAGTAAAAAAATTATAAATAAAATAAATACTAATATAAAATTAACATTTAATATATATGAATAAAATATATCTATATGTTAAATTTTAAAAAATTCTAAAAAAAAATCATAAAAAAGACAAAGAATTTATAAAATATAAAACATAAAAAGACAATAGTAAAAGTAAAGTAAAAGATAAGAATGATAAGAAATGTTAAAATTAATAATTTTGAAAAAAAAAAAAACTTTAATATATATATGAATAAAATAAATCTATATGTAAAATACAAAATTCTAAAAGACCACAAAAAAATAAGTTGACACATAGAAAGTAAAGAATTTATAAAATATAAAACAAATAAAAAGACAATAGTAAAAGTAAAGTAAAATTATAAAAACGATAAGAAATTATAAAATGAACAATTGTGAAAAAAAACTCAGATTTCCCACTAATAGAGCTTTTCCACCACTGTAGAATCAGCTCCGTTCTGATTCGCGAACCTAATTTTGAACTGATTTGTTGAGTTTTTCAGTGAAAAAAGCACTATTAATAATTAAAATCTAGACTACATTCAACAGTCATACGTTCATTGCTATCTTAGCAGTGAATTGAGCAGCACAAACCCAACTTTTACATCAACAATAAACAGAATAGTAAATAAAATAACATTGCTGTTCCCGTAAATGAGCTGCTGGAGCTCCTTCACAGCGTCAACCAGCAGCTCAGTTTCCTCTGCTGAGAAGAGTTTGTTGAACACGTCCAGGTAGCTGCACCGTTACAATAGCAATCCACCAAAGTCAGAGCTCACCTGATCTACTCAAGGGGATTGATATATAACATATATACAGAAATATTAGAGCTGTTCTTAAGGATACTGTAGATTTGAGGGTGGCGATTGCGTTCCATCATAAATAATTATCTTATAGGTTTATTTATACGCATTCTCTTGCAGCTTTACAGATCTGTAATATGTTTAGCATGCTAATGCTGCTCCAGTGTACCCTGGGAGATCAGCCGCCCAGCAGAGTTCAGTGTAAAGTGTAAAGTACGGTAGAACTCGTGTAATTCAGAAGCTAATCTACAGCTCAAAATACACTTTATAGAAGCAGATCCGGAGACCCAGCTCCATGCAGAGCTCCTAAAGGCCGGGTTTAACTTTAGGTCATTCTTTATGGTGACAGGTCCCACCTGTAGTGCTGTCAGAGGTACCTTATCAACCCCCTCCATCACGACACCCAGTTCCTGCTCTGTCCACAGCCATCCTTCCTCCACTGCATCCAGACTACTAAACAGCTCCACCTCCTCCATCACAGAGGTCTGGAGAGTGCCGGGTGCTGCAGGAGAGCGGCTGGCACGCCGACCTGCCACCATAGATACAATTTTTGCACCATATATGGTCCCTTATATAATTGCAATAAATTGTATTGTAATTTCTGATCCATAATATGGCACTGGTATAGTGATGATAGGATCATGCAATTACATAAAAAAGTAGTCCGGTGTAAGTGTTCACTGTGGATCTATACCTCACTCTACCTCACTCTATCTTGATGTACACTAGTTCTACCTCGCTGGACTTCACTCTTTCTCACTCTACCATATTCTACCTTGTTTTACCTCACTTTACCTCACTCTACCATGCTTTATATTGCTCTACCTCACCCTACCTACAGTCGTTCTACCTCACTCTACCTCACTTTACTCATTCTACCTGACTTTACACTCATTCTACCTTACTGTACTTCACTTTACCTCACTCTACTTTGCTCTACATCACTCCTCACTGTACTTCACTGTACCTCGCTCTATGGTGCTCTACCTCATTTTACCCTCACTCTACCTCACTCTATCTTGATGTACACTAGTTCTACCTCGCTGGACTTTACTCTTTCTCACTCTACCATGTTCTACCTTGTTTTACCTCACTTTACCTCACTCTACCCTCGTTCCACCTTTCTGTGCTTCACTTTACCTCACTCTACCTCGATCTACTTCACTCTACCATGCTTTTTATTGCTTTAACTCACTTTACCCTCATTCTGCATTTCTGTACTTTACTTTACCTCACTCTACCTCACTCTACCTTGCTCTACCTCACTTTATCTCACTTTATCTCGCTCTACCTCACTTTACCTCACTCTACCTCACTCTACCTTACTCTACCTCACTTAACCCTCGTTCTGCATTATTGTACATCACTTTACCTCAGTTTACTTCACTCTACCATGCTTTATATTGCTCTACCTCACCCTACCTACAGTCGTTCTACCTCACTCTACCTCACTTTACTCATTCTACCTGACTTTACACTCATTCTACCTTACTGTACTTCACTTTACCTCACTCTATGGTGCTCTACCTCATTTTACCCTCACTTTACCTCACTCTACCTCGATCTACTTCACTCTACCTCGCATTGCCTTCAGCCTTGTCATGTGTCGTGGGTCATGTGATCTCAGTCTGCAGTACAAACAGCTCCCTCTGTTGCTGTGTGCAGGTAGTGCAGTTTGAGTTTAGCTGAGCTGTTATTGAGGGTGTTAACACAGATTATTTGACATGTTCCAGTTAAAATAATGATAACTATTAAAAACGATTTATCATTCATGCAGGATCAAAAGCTGGATTTGAACCATCTTTAACCGTCTACCCGTCTCTGTTCCTGTCTGACGCACCGCTGCTTCATTTAGCACTGAGACGCCGGGCGGGGCATGCTAATTTACGACTGTAATTCCCAGAGTGACCTCTGAAATATCGCTCCGGCTCTGTGTCTGACAGGAAGCGATAGACACACCCCGAGAAACAATTTCCTCTTAACTTCTGCAGGAGTGGAGGAGCTGCGGGAGTGTATGATAGATTTTGCCGCTGCTGTTCAGACTGATTGAAATGCGTGATGTTTGGTTTGGTTCTCTATAAAGAACACGAGCGTTCTGCGTGAGTAAACTGGTACTGGACCTGAAATCAGCAATATTTAGTATATATACGTATATATATATATATACGTATATATGTATATATATCATTTTAGGTATATTTTAGTGCGTTTTCACATCTAAAAGTCTGAACCGAGGGTGATGTGTCTGTTAGATTTAGGGCTGCACCATTTGGGCAAAATATCTAATTGTGATTCTTCCACAGAATATTGCAATTGCGAAAATTTGGTGGAATAATTCAATTTTATGTTCTGCTCTATTCATTCTACTGTATTGTATTTTATTGTATTGGGTAGATGGCTATATAACACTTGGGATGCACAGTGACGTATCCCAGCATGCACTGCTCCTTTCAGGAATATCTGTTTCTGTCCTCCTGAGAGCAGAGCACTATTTGGAGGCATCATGTTGGAATCTGTGGGCGGAGACCACCTGAGAATAAATAAAAATGAGATTTATATCCTGATGCCCAAAGGAACAGCAGCTTCCTCCTGTTCTCCAGGCTGGAAAACCCCAACAAATCAACCCATCAGGTTCTCCTCTGAAGCTGCGCCGACAGGAAACACCGCGCCGGACGGCACTGCTGAGGGAAATGTAAGGGACCGTGTGAAACAGAGGAGCAGGTGTGGAGCTGTGAACGAGGCGTGACCTTCTACTGGTTTAACTGAAAGGATGGAGAAACAGCACTACTGTACTCTCTCTCTCTCTCTCTCTCAGACTCCGGCTGCTGATGGAGAAAAAGCAGCATAGCACAGGATTTAAACCAGACATCAAGTTTTAGTGCAATTTACTATTAATTCAGTTAATTCTAAGTACTGTTTTAATCTGCGTTATGGAAAAACCTGTAAAGAACATGATAACATGTATATCCTTAATCTTAAATGATTTCAATTCTATTCTATTCTATTCTATTCTATTCTACTTAGGCCGTTGTGAAAGTGATTTTCATATTTTACTTTTTTCCTTAACTGAAATATGAGGATATTTTTTCATGTTCAATATAAAAGCTGTTTGTAAGTTGCTTGCTATGTTTAAAAGTTAAATAAAACCTGTTTTATTATTCATGTTAATTTTTTTTTGTTTGTTTTTTGTGCTTGCTCGGTTTTGACTCCCTTAAAATAAAAAAATAATATAATAATAAAAAAATAATAATAATAAATACAATTTATTTTATTTATTTTATAAGTCACAGATAGCTTCAGAACTATCAGAAAAATAAAACTATCTTTTTAGCCTTTTTAACACTGACTAATATAATGTGTGCAGATTTATATACAGTGTTTTTTTCTATTGGTAAAAGTTCTGTATTTAAATATACAAGATTTTTACATTTTTGCACCATGTGACCAATGTTTTGCTCTGTTTTCATGCAATCCACTTTTAATAGCATTAAAATAGTAAATTTATCCTGGAATAAAAAAGTATGATTTTAGCTTTAATTTTATTATTTTTTTCTCGTGTTGTTTTTAGTGCCCTCCCGGTTTGAGCCCGATGAAAGATGGCACCGGTTGCTATGACCACCACATTGGCATCGACTGCTCAGATGGGTTTAATGGCGGCTGTGAGCAGCTGTGTCTTCAGCAGCTGGCACCTCTGGAGGAGGACCCCACCCTCTACAACATCCAGATGTTCTGCGGGTGAGTTTAATACTGCATGTACAACCATCTACCCAAAATCTGCACAACATAAGACTTCACTCAACAAATATATATTCTTATTTTATCTTAAATATAAGAATATATTAGGTCAATATTATTGACCTGAAGTAATATGTTTTTAATATGTTTTTATACACCACATTATGATCACTGGATACATCTTTAATCTGGGTAGTTAAATTAATAAAGTTGTTAGCATATATGTTAATGCTGACTGATGAAAAAGGTAAAGATTAACAGTATAAATTAATGTTTAATCACTATTTGCTAAACAACAGGCCGCTGTTTCCCTTTCTATTTTTTTTGTTGTATCTGCTTATTAGTGGTTTTTAAGTATTTACAACATAATTATAAATCATTTATAGACCATTAAAGTCCATTAGTCCATTAAAGGCTTTTTAGTTTTTTCTCCAATTTTTCCCCAATTTACACGACCAATTACCCAATCCACTCATTAGGACTCCTCCCCCTATAACTAGTGATGCTCCAACACCAGCAGGGTTAATAAGACCAGCACACACCTCCTCCGACACATGTCAAGTGAAGTCAGACTCCGCCTCTTTTTTTTAAACTGCTGCTGATGCTGTAGCATTTCCGAGCAGCATCACAGCAGCGCTAATGCTCGGAGGAGATCACAGCGACTCGGTTCTGATACATCAGCTCACAGATGCAGCCTTGTGCTGATCCACATCACCCTAGGAGTGATGAGGGGAAAGAGCAAAAGAGCGCCATCTACTGTACTGTACACACCCAGAGAGAGACAGCAAGGACAATTGTGTGTGCTCTCTCGGGGGTCCGGCAGCTGAAGGCAAGCTGCACGACTTCAGCTTTCAGGCTTTCACTGAGCCCTGATGTTTAGTGCTCTGTAGTCTGTGGGATATGAAATTAGGAATGCATTTAAAGCTGCACTTTAAAGGCGTGAGAGCTGCAGGTGCTCTGAATCTAATGCGAGAGTCTAAATATTGATAGCTGTATTAGTGGGAACGCTTACATTGGCAGATTTCTTCCCGCTCAGAACGACTGCTTTCACAGTGGGGTTTCAGACTCGGCTGAGCTGAAATTTAAACCTGTTATCTGTTAAAAGCTTTACGATCAGGCGGTGCTTCATCCTGCGTATCTGTCTTAGCGTAACCTGAAGTGGCCCGATCTGATTATTATCGATTTCGCCGATTGTTTAATTAGTGCAGGTCACTTCGGGAGCAGCTCACCTCAACATTTACCTGCGTTTTTGTTCCTCGGGAGGTGATTAGAGCAGATAAATCAGGGTGGGTGGTTTGTGCTGGGTGGTACGTGGGCTATTTCGTTTGGTGTTGTGTTGGGCTACGCCGCGCCGCCGCGCCCCCGCCGCGCCCCCGCCGCTGCCTGCCGTGTAGATAATGTCAGTGTAAACAACAGAGGAATATTCAAAGTGCTGCTGCTGTTTGATCTGCTGCAGGGGAGTTCTGCCTAAAGCACATTCAGTACACAGAAAACAAACCGGCGGCCCGACCCGACCCATTACTTTATACACTGAACACTGTTAGGAGCTGTAATTGCTGTTGCGAAAGACTATATATATATTTATTTATACAGATCTGGAAAAAAAATAAAACTAAGTAACCATATAATCAAGAGGAAGATGGAGGATCACAAACCATCAAACCACCAAACTGAACTGCTTGAATTTTTACACCAGGAGTAAAGCAGCATAAAGTTATCCAAAAGCAGTGTGTAAGACTGGTGGAGGAGAAGAAACATGATACCAAGATGCATGAAAAAAAAAACTGTGATTAAAAACCAGGGTTATTCCAGCAAATATTGATTATTTCTGAACTCTTAAAACTTTATGAATATGAACTTGTTTTCTTTGTATTATTTGAGGTCTGAAAGTTCTGCATCTTACTTTGGTTATTTCATCCGTTTCTTTTTTTTAATTTTCTGTAAATAAATTATCTAAATGAGAATATTTTTATTTGGAATTTGGGAGAAATGTTGTCTGTAGTTTATAGAATAAAACAACAATGTTCATTTTACTCAAACATAAACCTATAAATAGCAAAATCAGAGAAACTGATTCAGAAACTGAAGGGGTTGTATAGAGATGTATATATATATATATATATATATATATATATATATATATAACAGCATATAGATATAATAGCAATATTTGTACAGTTATTATTATATTTACAAGTTGAGTAAACAACTGTTGCACCACCCCCCACTATCTGCTTAAAAAAGAAAAGTACAATATGTGGCCCAATTATACAAACAAAAGTTTTTTAGTTTTTAGTTTAGTTTTTTTTTGTGCTAAACTTTATAATAATAAAAATAAATTGTTACTTAAGACACCCATTTTTTCTTTCATTGTTTCAAATTTAGTTTGCTCTAATCATTTTCAATTATTTTACGATTGGTATTAATTGGCTTTGACTGTTTAAATTCTGTTAATTTCACTGTTCCTCTTCTTCATTCTGTCTTCATTGTGCTCTTAATTGTCCAAATTTGTTTTGATAATTTCACTGTTAATTTGTTCGTAATGTTCTGTTATAATTTGAATTGATTAAATTATCTTTTATTTTTTATTTCTCTGTGCTGTAAAAGTTTCTTTACTTTTCTCTTTACTTTTCTAATACTTGTAACATAATCCTGGATGATATGATATAAATGTATATTTAAAATTACACACTTTTTAAAAACAAATCCCATTTTCTCTCCAGTTTACACGGTCAATTACCCAACCCACTCATTATGACTCCCCTCTATCACTAGTGATGCTCCAGTAACACCAGGAGGGTTAAAAAAAGACCAGCACACGCCTCCTCCAATACATGTGAAGTCAGACTCCGCCTCTTTTTTAACCTTTTCGCTGAGTAGCATCACATCAGCGCTAACGCTCGGAGGAAATCACAGACTCGGTTCTGATACATCAGCTCACAGACGCAGCCTTGTGCTCATCCACATCACCCTATAGGAGTGATGAGGGGAAAGAGAGAGCGCCATCTACTGTACTGTACCCACCCAGAGAGAGCAAGAGAGAGCCAATTGTGCTCTCTCGGGGCTCCGGCAGCTGATGGCAAGCTGCATGACCTGGATTCAAACCAGCGATCTCACGATCATAGTGGCAGCAGCTTAGCCCAATCATTACTTAACTGACAAGGAGCACATTATCTAAATAAACATTGTTATACTGTCTGTAATGAAATGTACACTGCGGTTGCTGTTCTTTAAGCATCCCCTTTATGTTCAGAAAAGTATGTTTTTTTTTTATAACATAAGACAAAAAATAGTATTGTAACAAAAAAAAACAGTATTATAAAATATATAATATTTTGCTTAGCTCTAGTATCAGCTGATTTATTGATTTCTTTTAATATCCGAGTAGTTGTAATCATCATGTTCTCCATTTTAACAGTATTTCAGGACTCGTAGACTGTAGAGTTCAGGACCCAATCAGAGAGAAGCGCGAGAGTGTCCTCAGCAAAACAGCCTCTCTCGACCCGACTCCTCTGTATTCCTGAGAAACCCCCCCCCCCCCCCCTCCTCCTCTCGCCGCTCGGCAGCCGGCGCCCGACTCCGGGTGACAGAGCTACTTAATTCTCTCAATAGCAGAAGGGTCTGATATGACAGAGCGAACTAAAGGCACTTAAAATGCAGGCGGCGTTACGGGCGCTGTAGCTGCAGGGCATATCTCACCTCTGCGCCGGCGCCTACTGCCAGTGAGAGCTGGCACGGCGGGCGAGACGTCACGGCTAAGCCTCGCCACCTTTCCTCTCCGTTTGAGATGCAGCGCGGCGCGGAATATGAAGGACTTTGATGAGGGCCTGCGCCGCTGCAGAGATGCATTTACTGATGAACGCACTGTGTTTTGTGTTAATTCAGTCAAATAAACAGAGCTGTGCATCCCGAACGCGAGTGGCCCTGACTATAATACACCTGTAGCTGCTGTCTGAGAGTCTCTGAGAGCTTCTAGTACTGCACTACTAACACTAAACCAACCAACCAACCAACCACAGAAACAACCAACCAACCAACCAACCAGCCAACCAACCAACCAATCATAAAACCAACTAACTACGGAAACAACCAACCAAACAACCAACCAACCAACCACAGAAACAACCAACCAACCAGCCAGCCAACCAACCAACCAATCATAAAACCAACTAACTACGGAAACAACCAACCAAACAACCAACCAACCAGCCAGCCAACCAACCAACCACAGAAACAACCAACCAACCACAGAAACAACCAAGCAACCAACTAAACAACCAACAAACCAGCCACAGTACACCTGTAGCTGTCTTGAGTCTCTGAGAGCGTTCTACTACTGCACCACACACACAACCAACCAACCAACCAACCAACCAGCTAAACAAACATGGTGACACCCCTGTTCCTTAATAGTACTTCATAATGTGCCTAATAATCTGATGCATCTTATAGTGTGAAAAATATGGTAATTTAAAATATCATAAATACTACAGAAATCTGGGTTTATTTGTTTAAGATCTATGCTCATTGCTATCTTACACCCCATCAACAGTCTATTTGAACTGATTTAATTTTACAGTGCCTGTCTGAGTCACTGTAAATTCTATTGTTATAGAGATGGAGGTTATGATATTGTCTGAAATGAATAAATTCTGTGCTTCTGTCCGTCGCTGCAGCTGCATCGAGGATTATAAGCGCGGCGCTGACGGGCGCTCCTGCCTGCCGCTGTCTGAAGCCTGCACCGAGGGGGTGGACTGCGGAGAGGCTGCCGACATCCCGGCCAATCAGACGGTGTTTGGAGATCTCTTCTACGGCTACGACAACCGCACCAAGGAGATCACATCAGGACAGATCCTCAAAGCCACCTTCAGGTAAGATATATTTAGATCTAGACTGAATCCTGATTAAGGTTTGTTAGTGTGAACAGCAAGAAACCACATTCGGAGAAACCCACGTAGATACCACAGCTACTCACTCAGGTACCTCATTAACCCAAGCAGATACCGTGTCAATCTGTGCAGATACTACTACAAGCCATACTAATACCATGTCAGCCCATGCAGATACCACAGCAACTCATAAAGATACCATAGCAACCCACACAGATACCACAACAAGCCATACCTATACTACACAAGTCAATGCAGATACCACAGCAACCCACACAGATACCACAGCAACACAAACAGATAGCATGTGAGACCACACAGATACCACCGCAACCACTTGCAGCCAATAGCATTGTGGAGAGTCATCTAAACAGATCTCAACAGATATGCTATTTTTAGAATTTTCCATTCCACCTTAAGTGCACTTCCTCATTAACTGCTGCTGTACCATTAAAGGTGGAACAGGAAATTTAGCCAGCTAGCGACTGAGACTTACTGCTAGCTACTTCTCTTATTATAAAGAAAATGGACAAACTATATTGGAAATACGTTGAATTTATGGTTATCTGACCTGCTGGTGCTTTACTCTCATCTCCAAACCGTCTGACCTCTGTCTGACCTCTGTCTGACCTCTGTGACCTCTCTCATTAACAGGGCGTTACTGTCCGCAGAACTGCTGAACCGCTAACTGGACGTCATTTTTTTTATATATCATTCTCAGTAAACTCCTGAGAATTTTGTGCATGAAAATCCCAGAAGACGAGCAGATCTCTAACCAGCCAGCGTGGCACCAACAATTAAGCCACACTTAAAATTAGCTTTTCTCTTTATTCTGAAAGGTGAACATTACTTAAAGCTACTGAGCCAATGAAGCGCACAGCTGCTACACTTTTAGCTGATTAGATATCTACAGGAATGAGCTGGTGCAGAGGCTTTTCTGCTAAAGTGCTTGGTAAGTGAACTTCTTGACCTCTACAGAATTACCTTCCGTTTTACCCTCAGTATCTTCAGGTTTATGATAATTTAATGTTTTTTGACTACTCCAATGCAGCAATGCATACTCAACTTTAATCTGCCGTCCTAGCACAGCGGATTATAAGGCGCATTTTAAGAGACACTATAAGGAAGTTGTAATTCAGCAGGTTTTGCTGCTGGGGGGTATTGGGGGGATGAATAACAAGTTAAGTAAAGCTAAGCTAAGTGAACAAAACTGTAATAAAAAAGTCTCTCCTTTAAAGTAAATCAAGTGCTGGATGTAAATCTACACATATTTCTCTGCTGAAATATTTTTTATTTGGGTTTCGTTTATTTACAGTTAGCTTAGATTTACAAATTTCTCCAGCACTAAGACTGGAGCATTAGCGGCTAACCGCTAATGCTACACTGAGAAACCGTTACAGTGAGCCAGGGCTGTATTAGCTAATGGTTTGTCCCATGTAGCTTGTTTTAAAACAGTAAATATGCAGACTACAGGCTGATAATACTCACCTCTCAACGGTGAAAGAGCTAGTGCTGCGTTTAGCAGCTAATGCTAATACTGCTCCAGCCTCAGTGCTTGGGGAACTTCACTGAAACTCAGCGGAGTGGATTTACTGCTCTTTAATACTTTTAAGTATTTTAAGTGCACCGGCCGAAACAAGCCAACCTGGCTCTATGGAACTGCCCTGCTTGCCCTGAAAATCCTGAAGGCAAATGTCTGTCTATCAGTTTGTGACCTTAAGCTCAGGCGTACTTGGGCTCTGCAGCAGGACAATGACCCGAATCTCACCAGCAGGTTCACCTTTGGTAGTGGCTTATTTAAAGTCTGATTGAGATGCTGTGGATGAGCTTAAACAAGATGTTTATGCTGGAAAATCCTCCAATATTTCTAAATTAAAACAACTCTGTAAAGAAGAGTGGAACTGAATTCCTTCACTGAGATGTAGAAAACTCATCTCCAGTTATCAGTAAAGTTTGATTGCGGTTAGTTGTTGCTGTCGGTTTCTTATACGGTCAGCAAGTCAGAAGGTCACTGTAAGAAGTCAGCACTGTCTACAGCACGGAAATTAAATCTGGACCGTGGCTGAGGTCTCGGTTGAAGTCGCTGTTGAAGTCGTGACCGGCATCAGTCCATCCTTTTACCGTGTGTGCTGTGATTGGTGTTTGGGGGAGGGGCAACCGCTTGGTTTGATGGGAAGAGAAAAAAAAAGGCGGAGAGCAGGAGCGAAATTTAATATTATCAAGCAGCCAAATCTCCAAAGCTCTGATCTCATTTGAAAGCACCCGGAGAGACGGCGGGTGTCGACAGGCTTTGAAAAGCGCGACCGGCCCCTGCGTTCCGTCTCACGCCCCAAACCTCTCCGCCGCACCTTCTGGGAGTCCCGGCTTAGCGCAGACTCTAATTAAGCCAAACGGCGAGAAGCGAATTGAAAGTGACCATGAGCCAGTTGGCTTTAATAGGACTTAATTGGGCCGGATGAAACTTTGTGTTCACGGGGAACAAAAGGAGGCTACAGTGGCGCCGCTGTTGTTGCAAGCAGATTTATTACTCCTTGATAGAATTCTGGACTCCTGTGACAATTAATTTCAGACTTAAGGAAATAGTGGGAGCGCTGGAGCTCGTGAGAGATGGAGGGCAGGAAATGAGATTATTTTTGATGTTCTGCGGCGAGCAGGATAAATCTTCCAGCGGCACCAATAAACAGCGTTCCCTCTGAGGGCCACGGGCCGCTACTGCCGCCTTCTCCGTCGAGCTGATGAAGCCGCGGTGCTTCCCTCACCTAATAATGCAAATGGGAGCAGTTTAGATTTCTCCAGACTTGCAGCATTTATTTAATTATTAAACTTGGAGGGATTTGATTATATGGAGAGCTTTATGCAGAGTGGCATGGTGTACCTCAAAGCAAAAGATATAAAGAAAACGGCAGACAAGAGAGCAACATTTGAACTGATGATATATACTGTATATATACAGTGCTGTAAAACATACTTACATTTTTCAGATTAACAATCAAACTTTTATATCAGACAAACATAACCTACGTAAATACAAAAAAAAGATAAGCTTGTCCGTCTATCAGTTTGTGACCTTAAGCTTAAGCATACTTGGGTTCTGCAGCAGGACAATGACCCGAAGCACAACAGCAAGTTCACCTGTGTCTGTTTTAAAACTATTCGGATGGATGGATGGATGGATGGATGGATGGATGGATGGATGGATGGATGGATGGATGGATGGATGGATGGATGGATGGATGGATGGATGGATGGATGGATGGATGGATGGATGGATGGATGGATGGATAGATAGATAGATAGATAGATAGATAGATAGATAGATAGATAGATAGATAGATAGATAGATAGATAGATAGATAGATAGATAGATAGATAGATAGATAGATAGATAGATTTAAAATTGAAATTACAATTCAGTAATAATTGGCAGAATTCAGGAGGATATTAAATAAATTTACCACATTTTCTTTACTCCCTCATTCGTGCAGTACGAGTGTACCGCACACTGTACGTTACCCCAGCACGGTCGGTCGTGTGGAGGCACGGTCGGTTGATCTCTGTTCAGAAGGATGGAAGGATGGAAGAGGATGAAAAACAAACGAGGAGTCCCTGATGAAGCCCATTGAGAGGCTGAGAGTCGTTATTATTCTGTTTTATACGTCTGACGCAGTGTTTCCACAGTTCTTCTGGCAGTTCTTCAGAAACCACACCCCACAGTTTTGGGCTTTCACCCAGCATCTGCTCCGTGTTTCCTGGTGAACATCGGCAAGACGAGGAGGTCGAGCATCGGTTCCACCTGATCGTGACTGTGCCCACCTGTGCCCACCTGTGCTGCACGGCTGAGATGCAATGCAGAACAGTCTGCTGAAGTCGAGTTTTATTCTGAAGTCCTCGTTATGCCTGTATTTGATATTCTGTCTCTCTCAGTCTAACCTCAGCTTTCAGTGGCAGGAATAAATGGAGTTTTCCAAAAAATACATATCAGGTTCTGTGCTAAATAAATACGCTGAGAACCCCAGAGGATCTGTTTGGTATATATGGTGTGGTCAGCATCCTATAAGCGGCGTCGTGTGGATGCCGTCCTGTTTGCAGAGTCCTGTGGGTGGTGTTCCATGGGCAGCATCTTATGGGCAGTAGGCAGTGTCCTGTACGCAGTGTCCGGTCAGCTCCCCATGGGCGGTGTCCTGTGGGTTGTGTTCTCTGGGCGGCGTCCTGTTTGCGGCGTTGGCCTCCTGTGATCAGCTCCCCATGAGCGCCATCCTGTAGGCGGTGTCCTGTGGGTGTAGTCTTGTGGGCAGAGTCCTGTGGGCAATGTCCTGTGTTGTCAGCATCTCATGAGCGGCGTCCTCTGGTCAGTGGGCTCTGGGCAGTGTCCTGTAGGCAGTGTCCTGTACTGAAGGACTAAAGGATGATGAAGACTGGAAACTGAGCAGCAACAGACTCAGATCTATCCTCTGTCTCTGAATAGCAGTGTGTAATACAGTGTTTAAAAACTCCAGCAGCACTGCTGCATCTTGATTAAATATAAAACGGCAACTGAAAAATAACCAAATATGACATTTTTCAGCATAACCTACATTATTAATAAAAAACACAGTTAACTTTTTCCTAATTTTAATTTTTATTTCCCTGGTCTCTCTCTCTCGTCCTCCTGAGTGTTGTCTGGTGTTTGTTTGCCATCAGTCCACTTTTGCGTCTCTTTTTCTCTGGTTTTCTGCCCCAGACCGAACGCTCACCTTAAAACCCAAATAAAGAACCCGGGCTATAAACGCGTCCCGCACTAATTACTGCAGCTCTGCTCCGGGCTGAGTCTCGCCACGGCGGCTCTGAGCTGCTTTTAATGAATATTTTACTGCCCTTTGTTCTCATTAACAGAACCGTGATTAGGACCACCTCTCCTGAAGCCCATCAGCCAGCTCTCTAACTCTCTCCAGAACCTCTTTCAACAATACATTAATATACCACATACCGGTGAGGAGCGGCGTGGATCTGAGAGCTCCCGGCTAGAGCCGTCTTCACTCGGGGAGAGAGTGTTTAACGCCGGGATCAAATTAAAATGTGGAAATGTTGAAAGTGCTGCACGTGAATTACTTGTAAGAAGAAGTGTGGATAACACTTTCTATGAATGGTGTGTCTATTAGAGTCTGTAAAAATAATAAGAGAGCACTTAAAAATGATGAGTTTCTTTGATTTTATCAAATTGAAAACCTCTGGAATATAATCAAGAGGAAGAACTGCTTGCATTTTATCCAAAAGCAGTGTGTAAGACTGGTGGAGGAGAACATGATGCCAAGATGCATGAAGAAAAAAAACTGTGATTAAAAACCAACCAGGATTATTCCACCAAATATTGATTTCTAAACTCTTAAATACTCTTTATGAATATGAACTTGTTTTCTTTGCATTATTTGAGGTCTGAAAGCTCTGCATCTTTTTTTTTTTTGTTATTTCAGACATTTCTCATTTTCTGTAAATAAATGCTCTAAATGAATGTATGTATGTACAAAATATTAGCATTTTACACAGTATTTAGGGCTCTAATGTACCTATAACTATAGTAGTTTAAGAATCAACAGTCAAATTAACCCCAAACGTAATGCATATTACTATTCTTGATAAAAAAAAACAAAGAAATAACATAAAGCCATTAAAACACCAAAAATATCTCACTTTTTAGATACATCCAGGTACAACTATGAGATTTTAATGGTGATGTGCATATTTCTTCGTATTCACAAAACTAGGCTATTTAGTTTATTTTATTCATTATAAAATAACTTTCTGGAGGTTAAAATTACTGTGGTGAAATTGAGATCAGAAAGCTGTGTTAGGGGGCTGTGTTTATGGTGTGTATTTACAGCTCTACAGCGTGTTCTCTGTGGGTGGGCGTGTGTTTGATGTCTACTCTGTATCACAGATTTACAGAGGAGGTTAAAATCATAGATTTAACAGCAGTTCTGTGTTTTAATAAGTGGTGTTTTTAGCGCAGTCGCAGAGAGAGTTTACTTTAGGGATATACAGGGGTTGGAGAATGAAACTGAAACACCTGGTTTTAGAGCACAATAATTGATTGTGGTGACGGACAGTTCTGGTGGAAACAGGAGAGTTGAGGTGAACATTGAATTCTGCGTGATTTGATCAGCCGTGGTTTTATGTTTTTTGGATACAATCCGGGTTAGCACCCGAACATCCCTTTCAGACAGCTTCCTCTTACAGCGTCCACAGTTAATCCTGTTGGATGTGGTTGGTTCTTCTTGGTGGTATGCTGACATTACCCTGGATACCGTGGCTCTTGATGCATCACAAAGACTTGCTGTCTTGGTCACAGATGCTCCAGCAAGACGTGCACCAACAATTTGTCCTCTTTTGAACTCTGGTATGTCTCCCATAATGTTGTGTGCATTGTAATATTTAGAGCAGAACTGTGCTCTTACCCTGCTAATTGAACCTTCACACTCTGCTCTTACTGGTGCAATGTGCAATTAATGAAGATTGAACACCAGGCTGCTCCAATTTAGACATGAAACCTAAAATCCCACACTAAAATGATGACGGGTGTTTTAGTTTTATTCTCCAACCACTGTAATGGTTGCGTCACTAGAAACAAAAGAGAACTTACTGTTTAATAAAACACCAACGACTCAACACACACCTCCCGCCTCCCCAAATTACCCTGAGCTCCTCCTCTCAGGCCTCCAGCTTTCCTCCAGCTCTTCCTCTTCCTCTTTAAGCCCAGTTACACACAGCTTGCTGTAGTCTGAGATAATGCTGTTCTCTCATCCAGATTCTGCTCCTGATGAGATATGACAGAGGACCACGAGCGAGGTTTAGATTGTGTAATGCTACGAGATCCACAGCCCATCTTCAGTAGAATTTTATAAATATCCACCTTCTGCTTATTCTCACGTTTCTGTGCTCCACCCACTTTTATCCTTTTATCGGTCAGTGGTAGCGCTTTTCCACTAAAAGAACTCAAAGTTCTAGCTCTGGAACCAGTTCCATTCAGGTTTATATATATATATATATATATTTTTTTTTTTTGCGAACCAGCACATTTTTCCACCAGTTTTGGTCGAACTGTCAAAACGTCACATCATACGTCACCAACAGAGGGTGCTGAGCAAACTAGTATTCTATTCTTTAATTCCCACTGCAAACAAACATTACTGCATCCGAAACCTACTTTTGTTGGTGGAATCGTAGCAAATCGGTTCAAAATCAGTATCGTGAACCAGATCGGTCTTGGTTCCACATCGGTGAAAAAAAAAGAGCTTGGATTTCCAATACTCTGTCAATTGCTATACATGAATGATCATCCAGTAGACTTTAGGAAGCTTCAAGTAGAACCATTAATATATATGGTCAGATATTATCAACTGTTTAAGAATGTTTTAGGAACAGTTATTTTTTTTTCATATATTGAATCTCAGTCCGACATAATTGTTTTTTTTATTAATTTATTATTAATTTAGTGCATTATTCAAGCTAAGTTTAAATAAAATCAACTGAATTCTTCAAAAAGAAATTCAGGTGCTGAATTTAAATATTTGCTTAGATTGCCTATTTAAACCTTTTACAAACTCTTTTCATTGTCTATATAATTCTATTTTATTTAGTAATAAAATTTAGTGCAGAAAGTGCAGGAATTCTTACTGATTAGAAACGTGCAAGCATTAGTTTAAAAAAATCATCTAAATATAATAAATTAATAAAAACATTCTCTTACATCCCATAAAAACAATAACAAAACTCTCTTCATTGTGCGCAGCAGTTCTCTTACATACAATATAGTATGAGCTGCTCTCTCTGCTTAAAACTAATCTAACAATAGAGGAAAAACTGCAGTATGACTTAAAATAGATTTTTATTTTAAGAGTCTTATTTGGCTTAAAAATAATAATAAAATTAAAAATAATTTGGAATAAAAATGTATAATATTTGCTACAGTCTGTAATAAAATTGTAAATACTAGTTTGCTTTAAATTATAAAAGCTCGGTTTTCCTAATTGCTGATTGGTCAATCGTACTAATTGTATATCTACTCTCTTGGGAGAAGTTTTGATTGGTCTACCTTTAGCTCAGGTATAGAGTGTAGATCGTTTTGATTGGTCTACCTTTAGCTCAGGTATAGAGTGTAGATCGTTTTGATTGGTCTACCTTTAGCTCAGGTATAGAGTGTAGATCGTTTTGATTGGTCAGGTATAGAGTGTAGATCGTTTTGATTGGTCAGGTATAGAGTGTAGATCGTTTTGATTGGTCTAGCTTTAGCTCAGGTAGAGTGTAGCTGATCGTTTTGATTGGTCTACCTTTAGCTCAGGTATAGAGTGTAGATCGTTTTGATTGGTCAGGTATAGAGTGTAGCTGATCGTTTTGATTGGTCTAGCTTTAGCTCAGGTATAGAGTGTAGATGATCATTATGAATTGTGAAGTTAGAGGAGATGGATAGGAGGGAAATGAACAGGCCTGTCGGGAGCTGAAGAGGAGCTGAGTGAATATGAGATGAATATGATGAACTGTGGCACGGTGAAAATGAAGTTTCTGCCTGAAGTTTCTTCTTATACATCATATAGATTTTATTCTGTAATGGCGTGTCAGGAGTTCTCCCGTCGCGCTGAGCTCCGCCATCGACAGGCTCTCACTCACAAAACTCGCTCTCGCGCCGAGAGAGAGGGGAACGGTGATTCTGAGCCGCCTGTCTCTCTTTCTTCTCCACAGACAGAAGAACTTCGCCCGCGGCATCGAGCAGCAGCTTCCGGACGGCATGGTCGTGGCGTCAATACCCAACGAGGCTCAGTGCCACGAGGAGCTCTCGGACCCGGTTCCTGATCCAGAGTATCTGACGGGTAGGTGGGCTTGGGTTTGAATAGCCTGTAATTTACCTGTTGAAACTTCACACACCTGATAATTCTGTTTTCCTCAACTGTAGAGGACATGACTCTGGATTAAGTGTCTCTTAACTCGATTACGATTCGATTTAACAAACAATTTTTGATTCCAGAACAATTTTTCGATTTAAATGGTCCATAAATTTAGTTTAAATTATGTGATTAAGAGAATAAAAACAACAGTTTAAACAAATAGAACATTTATTTAAAACAATCATTTTATATTTCTTACTGAATCAAACCTTTTTGCAACATTTCACATTTCATTTTTACTAAATCTCTTAAACATGACCTTAAAAATAAAACGAAATAAAATAAGACTCTGTACTTAGAATTCCCCCTGTGTACAGACTGAGGATTCAGAGCCCAGAAAATTAGAATATCATTAAAAAGTTATTTTATTTCAGTAATTCAGTTGAAAATGTGATATACCTCATATATTATAAAGATGTATTAAACACACAGAGTGATGTATTATAAGCGTTAATCATTATTATGGCTCACAGCCAATGAAAACCCAAAAATCAGTGTCTTAAAAAAAAATAGAATATTTTATAAGACCAATTGATACTTTTGGCACAGTGTGGGCAGTGTGCCAAGTCCTGCTGGAAAATGAAAACCTTTTAATCTCTATAAATGACTTGAATTTCTTGTCTCTTAATGTTGAAGTTTGAGAGCATCAGTTAAAGTAAAGTAGTGAAGAGGTAGAGTTACAGGTATACAGTGAATAGTGAATATTTGAGTAATGTTCGAATCCAGATTATGAGAAGAAACAACTACTCAACTAAATAAAGATAAAATAAATCTTTAATTTTTAAAAAGTATCCTTAAGTACAGTCCCCACAAAAACAATCAAAAACGTTATAATGGTGAAACTGGCACTCATCAGGACCTCCACTCCAGGAAAAGAAGAGCAAGAGTTTCCTCTGTGGTACAGGATAATTTAATTAGAGTCTCAGAAACCAACTTTTACATCAACAATAAACAGAATAGTAAATAAAATAACATTGCTGTTCCCGTAAATGAGCTGCTGGAGCTCCTTCACAGCGTCAACCAGCAGCTCAGTTTCCTCTGCTGAGAAGAGTTTGTTGAACACGTCCAGGTAGCTGCACCGTTACAATAGCAATCCACCAAAGACAGAGCTCACCTGATCTACTCTTAAAGAGAATGATGAGCTATTAAAGATACATTCTGATTGGTTTATTGTTTATTTCACATTACGCCCCAAAATTAACATCACTCATGATTAATTAAGTGAATCAGAATTAGCTTATGCCTTTTGCTTAGTGTTTTGAGATGCGCAAGGTGTACTTTCCCCGTGGTTACGACAGCAAAGACACACTGACGCCCTAAATTAAGCTGTGCAGTGCACGAATGACGGCTTGTCTCTTGTCCCGCACCTCCGCACCTCCGCACCTCTCCCTGCCCCCTTGTTTTTCACTCAGCGCTCTGCTGTGTTTCCTGTCTCGTACAGGCGTATGATTGGTCGAATACTGAAAGAACAGACATCTTTACACTCTGCAGCACATGTTCCTGTCAGACTGAATCTGACTAAACGGAGCGAGCTAACTGCTTTATCTGTTTGCTGTCGGGCGTGTTCAGCACTCCGCTTCATATATAAACAGAAAATAACACAACTGAAGGTATATACCTTTATCATTTCTTTATCATTTTAATGTGTCTCTGTCTTTTATTTGCATTAAAGTATTGTTACCGTGAGTTGTGCAGGAATAATACTCTTACAAAGTGTTTCCTACACTTCCTGTGGCTTTTATTTTATTGCAGACAGTTTGAATCCAATATATTAAATTTTTTATCTGCTCAACTCGTAATCTAATTTTGGTAATTCCTGCATTTCAGCAATAAAACAGACGTCTGTACTGTCTGTAATCGAATAAAAGTTGATGTAAAAGGTAAAAGTAAATGTAAGTTACACTTTTTTTCTTTAAATGCATATTGTATTTGTTTTTTACCCAGTCCCATATATATATATATATAATATATAATATATAATTTATGCAGTGTCCTTTAGATGAATCCCAGTTTACACAAGAACAGCGATAAAAGAGATACGACACTGTTGTGTTTAGACCGAGCGCAGAGTGACGCTTCAGTTAAAACTCTGTTTTGTTTGCTTTTGTCTTTATTGTGATAATAAACGATGTTATTTTTTATATATTTTTAGCTGGTTTGATTGAAGTGCACTCAAAAGGATCTTTGTGTTTCCTGCAGATTTCTTTATTTTGTCGCTGCCATGTAATCTATTATTCACCCCAGTGATAAACACGGCTTATCATCATCCTCACACTGTACTGCTGGAAGTGTGTGAGTGAGTGTGTGTGTGTGTGTGTGTGTGTGTGTGTACATGGTTTATCGCTCCTCATCTGCACGTCTCGCTTCCAGATTAAGCGACTAAATAATGAAGTGAAATGTAAAAAGCCTCTTATTGTAACAGTTGGTTGTGAATTGTTGCTGGCGAGGTCGTTCACTGTTGGATTATTTGTGCATCTGATGTAATTTGCATCTTTTAATTGTGAATTTTATAAGGATGTCCCCGATCCAAACATGTAAATAAAAATAAACGTAATTTTTAAAGGATCAGAATTGGGTGGAAAAGCTCTGATCACTGATTGTTATTAGTGGGCGTAGCATTGAGGCAGCAGGGATCTAGGTCAGGAGCTGGTCGTTATGGAGTAAACTAGCGTAGATGCTAACGCAGCAAGCTAGCTCCCTACTGAGCCATCTACTACTTTCATCCACCGTCCTCGCTTCATTTTCCTCCTAACTAGCCACACACCGTCACTGTGCTGAAGACTCTCTCATAGACAATTTTTTGACGATTTTAGACACTTTAGGACATTTTTAGACGCTTTTTAGACACTTTTGGATGTTTTTTTGGATGATTTTAGAAGCTTTTGGACTTTTTTGGACGATTATAGATGCTTTTTGTATGATTTTAGATGCTTTTTGGACACTTTTAGATGCTTTTTCAACGCTTTTGGACGATTTTAGATGCTTTTTGGACGATTTAAGACCCTTTTTGGACGCTATTAGATGTTTTTGGATGATTTTAGACCCTTTTTGGACGATTTTAGGCGTTTTTGGACACTTTTAGATGTTTTTGGATGATTTTAGATGCATTTTGGACGATATTAGACACTTTTTGGACGATATTAGGTGCTTATTGGACGCTTTTCAATGTTTTTGGACGATTTTAGGCGCTTATTGGACGCTTTTCAATGTTTTTGGATGATTTTAGATGCTTTTTGGACGATATTAGACGTGTTTTGGACGATTTTGGACATTTTTTTGGACGTTTTTGGACGCAGCTGTCTCTGTTGGCCTTTGTCAGGTGGAGGATCTGAGTCCCGTCTGAAGCTCTGTAGATCTTGTGGTTCTCACCAGAGTCTCACAGCACACAGAGCAGGTCAGTGTCTTCAGTCTTCTCTCCCGCTAATGAGGAAAAAGAGCCGAAATTAAAACTTCCCTCCAGATAACTGCAGCCGAACTGAAGCGCCGCTTTCATCAGCCTCCGCTCTCCGACTCGCCGTACGGGACGCCTGATTGGGAGCTGGAATCCTGATGTAAAATTAACAGCGGAAGGGTTGTATCAGGATACCTTTTTTAATATCAGTAATTCTCTTTTTTCTCCTCTGTATGAATGTGTTTTTAATGTCTTTTAGATTAGTCTGCGCAGCTTGTTGCTGCATTTCCTCTTATTTTGCCCTTTTTAAGCCTTGATTAGATTTTCTGGGTCCTGCACTGCACGCTGCACTGGAGATTGCTTTTAATAGGAAAACCCAGGGCTGTTTGATTTAGTAATTTTACAGCTGTAGAGATGACGTAAACCCCTGTAATGCTGATACTTCACTGTTCCATGACTGTCCTCACTGCGTGTGAAGTGATTTAACCCTTTAATTAGAGCACAGTTACTTTAAATCACTATATTTTAGAAAAGGGAATGAATGGGGGTGAAAAGTGAGAAGAGAAATGTTTACTGGAGTAATTATTTTAACTCTGAATCTTCTTTGCATCCTAAATTCATCAGCATTAACATTTTAATATTTTAACATTATAGAGTCATTATGGCTTTTAGAAAAAAATGTTTTCTACTTACATTACTTTTATACTTCAAGTAGTTTTTTAAATCTGTACTTTTTTAAACACTTTTACTTAAAGAGTAAAGATAGATAGATAGACAGACAGACAGACAGACAGACAGATAGGTAGATAGATACTTTATTGATCTGTGGGTATACACAGTACACAAAAGTGACTAAGGAAGAACAAGATAAAACAATACTTATAAAAATACAAATACAGCTTGTGGCAGCAGGTGGATCCGGTGGCAGCAGGTGGAGCCAGTGGCAGCAGGTGTATCCGGTGGCAGCAGGTGTATCCGGTGGCAGCAGATTGAGTCGGTGGCAGCAGGTGGACCCTTTGGCAGCAGGTGGTTGCAGTGGCAGCAGGTGGAGCTGGTGGCAGCAGGTGGATGCCGGTGGCAGCAGGTGGTTGCAGTGGCAGCAGGTGGAGCTGGTGGCAGCAGGTGGATACCGGTGGCAGCAGGTGGAGGTCGGTGGCAGCAGGTGGAGGCGGTGGCAGCAGGTGGAGCCGGTGGCAGCAGGTGGAGGTCAGTGGCAGCAGGTGGAGGCGGTGGCAGCAGGTGGAGCCGGTGGCAGCAGGTGAAGCCTGTGGCAGCAGGTGGATACCGGTGGCAGCAGGTGGAGGTCGGTGGCAGCAGGTGGAGCTGGTGGCAGCAGGTGGATGCCGGTGGCAGCAGGTGAAGCCTGTGGCAGCAGGTGGATACCGGTGGCAGCAGGTGGATGCCGGTGGCAGCAGGTGGAGCCGGTGGCAGCAGGTGGAGCTGGTGGCAGCAGGTGGATACCGGTGGCAGCAGGTGGTTGCAGTGGCAGCAGGTGGATGCCGGTGGCAGCAGGTGGAGGTCGGTGGCAGCAGGTGGAGTTGGTGGCAGCAGGTGGAGGTCGGTGGCAGCAGGTGGAGCCGGTGGCAGCAGGTGGATGCCGGTGGCAGCAGGTTGAGTCGGTGGCAGCAGGTTGAGTCGGTGGCAGCAGGTGGAGTCGGTGGCAGCAGGTGGATGCCGGTGGCAGCAGGTGGAGTTGGTGGCAGCAGGTGGATGCCGGTGGCAGCAGGTGGATGCCGGTGGCAGCAGGTGGAGGTCGGTGGCAGCAGGTGGAGCCGGTGGCAGCAGGTGGATGCCGGTGGCAGCAGGTGGATGCCGGTGGCAGCAGGTTGAGTCGGTGGCAGCAGGTGGATGCCGGTGGCAGCAGGTTGAGTCGGTGGCAGCAGGTGGAGGCGGCGCGGGTGTAGTTGGCTCGGCTGGGTGTTTAAAGGGAAGCTGTAAGGATCTGATCTGAGCTGCAGACTCTGTGTTTTTCTGATGGTGGGATGATTTATCCACAGTTGTGCCGCGAGCGGAACCTGAGAGAGCCGAGCAGGTGCTGTTGCTGCACCTGATGATCAGCTCCTCCAACACCCCGCCCCACAAATTACCCCTTAAACACGCCTCATTAGTGCTGCGCTCACCATTTACTGCTTTAATTACATCCAGAGGAGCTTTAGAACGGGACGGGGGGGTCGGGGTTGGAGATGTTGATATTATAGATGATATTGTGTTTTATAGAGACCTGAGTGAGTTTGAATATATAAAATGTGCATCTGCAGATCCTTAAATCATCTTAAAATGTCTTAAATGTCTCTCCCAGAGGTCTTACACTTCTACAGACCAAAACTGAACTGCAGACTGAGTTAAGAAGATGCTGTAAGCTTGGAGAAGTGGGGATTTTATAAAGCCTCTCCCGCACCGAGACTGGAACATTGTTAGCTTTAGATCTTTATTCAGACTTGATGATTATCAGCTTGTAACCTGGCAAGCACTGCTGGAGCAGCATTAGCATTACTCGCTAACCACGCTAAGCTATTTCGCTGTTCAGAAGAGAATATTTCAGACCGTAGTCTGTGTTTTACCTTGTTAAAACAAGCTGTGTGGGACAAACCGCTAGCTGACATCACGACTTTTAATATTTTTAACACAATATCTACCGTATTTTATATATCTCACTGTAAGGTGCACTGGATTATAAGGTTATAAGGTGCATTTTAAGAGACACTATGAGAAATTTCTCATTCAGCAGGTAGCTGATTTAGAAAGCTAACTAAGTTAAGTAAAGCTAAGCTAAATAAACAAAACTGTAATATTTTTTTATTTTTTTTAAGTCAATTGAGAGCTGGATTTTAATCTACACAGACTTCTCTCCTAAAAACTGAAAACTGTTTATTTGCTTCTGTTTTATTCGCTACTGTTTATGTACAGTAAACTTAGATTCTTAAATTTCTCCAGCACCAAGGCTGGACGAGTAGCATTAGCATTAGCATTAGTGGCCAACCGCTCCAGCAGTGCTAGCCGGGGGAGGTTATCAGCAGGCTACAGACTGATAATACTCTGAACGGGGAGTAGTGAGCGGTTTATGGCGTTAGCGGCTAATGCTAATACTGCTAACAATGCTATAACTCTGTACTTTAGTGTTATACAGTGGCTCTACTGCTCCTTATCTTAACACCTGACTGGTAGAATTCGTACATAAGGAGCACCGGATTCAAAGGAGCTCTGATTATTTTTTTTGGGGGAAGTATTTTAGGTGCAGCTTATAGTGCAAAAACTTAATAGGTACGATAACATAATATTTGCTTGTTTTAAATGCCCTAATTTCCCTCCCCTGACCTCAAACTGCCCTTCATCATCTTCTTCTTCTTCTTCTTCGTCTCGAGGCCTCAGTGCTGACAAACAGGTCGGCTGAAATTAGCTACGGGCTGAGGTAATTGGGCCTGGGACGGCCGTGTGGCACGAGCACGCCGGAACCTCGGGCCGCTGCCACCCTACCCAGCTGGAGAGGCGGGTTGATGCCACCGTCGGTGTATTTGTCACTGTGTCAGCAGTCCTGCAGCCTCTCCTCACAGCCTCGCAGGGCAGCGCATTCATCTTCCTATTCATCTGCAGGTTGGAAGTCATTCATCATAGGCCAGAGGGCTCCATCAATTATTCCACTGGGGAAGAGCAGAGCGGAGGAGAGGAAGGAGGGAGGCTTTGAAAGGCAAATACATCTTGATTTAATTGGAAAGCAGGTAGGAAGCCCACAGCCGCTAAGCACATTTCCTGCTGGGATGAGGAGAGCAGGGGGGTGACTCTTAAAGTTTGCGCCACGTGGAGGCCTGGATCCTGCCTGATTTAAATCAGCGTATTTCTATTTTAACAAGCTTATAATGTATACACATAAAATATGGAACTATGCACACAAATCCAAAAGCATGAAAAAAATATATGAAGCTTGTGTGTCACATTGTGACTCCAAACTGCTAAACTGCTAAACTCTTTGAATATGAACTGATTTTCCTCGTCATGTTTCTCCTTGTATTTAATATAAGTGAAAAAAAATACAGTTTTGCAGCAAACTACATACAGTAAAAATGGCTTAAATTTGTGTTGCACATACATGTAGTACTGTAATGCTATACGTGGGGGAGTGTCCTACACCACACCAAATATATATATAAAGAACAGAAAGCCAACATATACCACAAGTGAACTGTAACAGAACTGAAACTTTATATAGACTAACACCACAAACGTTAGCTTGCAATTAAAATTGGGAATAAGTGAAGATGGTAACTTAAACGTTAGGACTGTAAAATAACGCTAATACTCTCCTCTCCTGCTCAGAGGAGTCATCTTGAGTGAAAAGCTGCAGATTTTTAAAGCATTTCTGCTTGTTTTTGCTGGGTGGTGTTGGTTTTTGCTAGCCCGGTGGACTGCGGTTAGGTTAGCATAGCTTGCTTTAGCTCAGAATTAGCTTAGCGTAGACTAGCCTGGCTGATTAAGTTATCGTTCTGGCTGTCGGGACAGGATTATCCGAGCGATTTTCCTTCTCTTTTTCCACAAAAGACGAGTCAGCGCTGCGGGATTTGGGCGAATGTGCCGTGGCTGAGCGCTAGCCTTTGCTAAGCTAATGCTAAAGCTGCTGCTGCTGGTGCTGGTGGAGGTGATGATTTAAAACTGTCCTGTGTGTATAAATACGCCGTTACTCGGCGTTACAACGCGTCGGCGGAGTGATACAAGTTTAGTGTGAGAATAGTATCACAAATATCATCACGGCTAGAACAATTCTCAACCAATCAGATTGCGAGGTCGGAACTAACTGTTGTATAAATGTCATTTAATCCCAGGCTCTAATGGGAAGTGATCTACTCTACTCTACTGGTTTTCTGAGCTTATTTTTGGCCACAAAAATTAGTTTTTTGGCCCCAGATGTTCCCACAGCCCCGAGAGGGCGAGAGAAGAACGAGCTGCTAAAGCTTTATCAGGCTGTAAACTCTTTTATACAAGACATTTACAACAGTCCCTTCCTCAGCAGCTGTAAAACCCGCACTCCAGTAAAATATAACTCCAACAAAGCTGCAGCCCATCCAGAACCATGTCATTTCCAGAGTAGAGTACCAGTAATGTAGAATCAGGCCCCGCGGCGCGGGATCGATACGGCTGATCTAATCTATACGGTTCTACAGGAGCTGGCCAGCTGTAGAGTTCTTTCTGCAGACCATTCCAAAGACCTCCGCTCAAATTCTGCTGAGATCAGTGAGATCAGTTTAACTCTGAGCTCCGTCTCGTCTTCTCTCAGATCTTCAGCAGCTGGATTCAGCAGATTGCCACTTAATTCTAGAGACAAAAAAAAAAAAAAAAAAAAAACCTGAATCAGCCATTTCTCTCAACTTCAGCTTTTCACTGTGTTCACCTGTGAACAAAAACTCCCTTCCATTTCTGACCATAAACATATAAAGAACGACGGACTTCTCTGATTTTGCTATTTCTAGGTTTATGTTTGAGTAAAATGAACATTGTTGTTTTATTCTATAAACTACAGACAACATTTCTCCCAAATTCCAAATAAAAATATCATCATTTAGTAATTTAAAGCATTTATGTTTTGCAGAAAATGAGAAACGTCTGAAATAACAAAAAAAAGATAATGCAAAGAAAACAATTCATATCGTTGCTGTCCTATAAAAAAAAAAAACATTTATCTCCATTTTTGCCGATTTTTAATTTACTACATAATTTGAACAGATAAACTGTCCTGTACACTGTGCCAACATTTCTTGATGAACGGACTAATAGAAACTCTTCAAAATGACCTGAAATAAACTCTTTTTACATTGACTTCCATTGAAAGTTTACAAGTTTTTTTGGAGATAAGTGTTTTTCTCAATGGACAACAACAATATTCATATAGTTTTAAGAGTTCAGTAAAATTAATAATCAATATTTGGTGGAATAACCCTGGTTGTTTTTTAATCACAGTTTTTGTTTTCATGCATCTTGGCATCATGTTCTCCTCCTCCACCAGTCTTACACACTGCTTTTGGATAACTTTATGCTGCTTTACTCCTGGTGTAAAAATTCAAGCAGTTCAGTTTGGTGGTTTGATGGTTTGTGATCATCCATCTTCCTCTTGATTATATTCCAGAGGTTTTTAATTTGGTAAAATCAAAGAAACTCATAGTTTTAAAGTGGTCTCTTTTTTTTCCAGAGCTGTACGTGTGTTTTGTTTTAATTGGCTTCATCGCTTCTTCTCTTATTTTGTGCTGTTTAAATGTACATCATATTGCAAATAAAGTTGTCATGGAAACCTAATATCACATAAAATCTATACTAGTGTTAAATAGACGTCGACAGGTTGGCACCAGCTGCGATTAGCATTTATAAATGTTTATGTATGTTTATGTCAGTTGTCATGAAGTTTTTATGTAGGTACTGGTCTACAGTAAAGAGTTACAGAAATGTTTTATAATTCTGAAAATAAGCAGAGAGTTTGATGCTGTTTAATCAGGTTTTTTTTTTTACTGTTGGTTTGCAGCGACAGCTTTATAAATACCCGTCTCTGACAGTGACAGATTGTTAATTATTCACAGACGTCTGATTTTAGCACACCTGATTCAGTTCATCAAGCCCTCGGGAGCGTCTGAATCTGAGAGTCAGGTGGATGCAATTAGAGATCCAGTAAAACTCTGCAGGAGAACAAAACACATTAAGAGTCAGATAAACGCTGCTCTGTGAAATTATTGCATTATTGCTTCGGAAAAAAAAAGAGAAAAAAAAGTTAAGTTAAGGGCATTTTCACAAACTTAATCTGTGTAATTTTGCTTTTAAAACTTTTAATCTCTTTGGGCTGTAATGCTTTAAGATGATATAACTATGATCCGAGGATCCGAGGATCGATTCAAATCCTGGGTCATGTTGCTGCTTCTCCATCAGCAGCCGGAGTCTGAGAGAGAGAAAGAGAGAGAGAGAGAGAGAGAGAGAGAGAGAGAGAGAGAGTACAGTAGGTCATGTTACTGCTTCTCCATCAGCAGCCGGAGTCTGAGAGAGAGAGAGAGAGAGAGAGAGAGAGAGTACAGTAGGTCATGCTGCTGTTTCTCCATCAGCAGCCGGAGTCTGAGAGAGAGAGAAAGAAAGTAGAATAATAATGCTAGCTGAGCTAACTCATCTACTGTACTCTCTCTCTCTCTCTCTCTCTCTCTCTCTCTCAGACTCCGGCTGCTGATGGAGAAGCAGCAGCATGACCTACTGTACTATCTCTCTCTCTCTCTCTCTCTCTCTCTCTCTCTCTCTCTTAGACTCCAGCTGCTGATGGAGAAGCAAAATGATTTAGGATACAACCTGACGATCCTTGAGTCATCTAAACTTCTATGATGAAAAACTAAATCTCGACCATGTCTCTGTTTTTTTTACTAACATTTTCTTTATTTAGACAAAATTTTCATAAATATTCCAGTATTTATTCATAATTATATATATATATATATATATACACTCCAATAATAAAGAAAATAGGGAGACATGGTTGATACAGTTTTCATTGAAAGGTCTCAGAATGAATAGTAATAATGTTTTGAAATACTGCTTATGTTTCCATACAGATATCACTAAACGTTTTTTGTATTTCTTTATCTGAGAGCAGCTGCCCGTGTTGGATTTTTAATTCGATCCTGTGCTGTTTTTGTGTTGGTTTAGGATTTAAATATAGGGCCGCATTAATCCTTTACTGAATGGAAATATAATCTCACGCTGCTTTAATTGTCTGTTGGTTTCTCAGCGTTTTTAAGGGCATAAAGAGCTTATTCTTTAGCGGAATGAAGCTGTGGAGTAATTTAGAAAGCATTGTCAGTTTCCTGACTTCTGATTTGTTTCAGGTCCGTTTGCTCCAGCAGTTTGTTGGAGGAAGGAAAACACGGCGCGGTTGCCAGAGCAATTAGAGCTCTGTGTTCAGCAGCGTATTCAGAGAGCTCGCGTTACTAACTGAGCCGAACAGCAAGTGGAATACAACACACGGATCTGCTGCGCGAGAGTGTGCCGTCACTCTGCTGCGAGAGTGTGCCGGCGTCTCTGGAGCCGGTGGTTTTTCAGCCAGTGTTTTGGCACGAGGTGACCGTGGACAGATGTGATCTCCGTATGTTGATCATTATCTAAAAGTGCTGCTGTAACTATCTCTACATATTAGGAGTTAGAGCTGGGCGGTATAAACAAAAATGCAGATCACTGTATTTTTAAGATTCTAACGGTTTCACTGTATATCATGGTATTTTTATTATTTTATTATTTTTTTATTTTTGGTATGACTGACCTTTAATATAGGTTTGTGACTACGGCGTCACATCAATGTCAAAAGTCGGGGGCGCAATAATACCAGGTGTAAAAAATTAACCAGCGTCTTTTAACATTTTGCGTGTGTAAATGAACTTTTTGCGAGCGCAAATGTGAAGCTCACGAGAGATAAAAAGGCGCTCATTCAGCGCCTCATTCAGACCGGCCCTCTGGTGCTGTCTGCATGGGTTTAGCATCTGGAGCAACTGGCGCTGAATGAGATAGCCGCTCACTCCGGGCACTAAACCCGGGATAACAGCACCGGAGAACGCATTGTTTGGATTGTAGCATAGCCAGTTAGCTAACTCTGCCGTCCTTTTTTCTCCGCCCTCCTCCGGCTCTTGGAGGTAGGCGGTCCTTCACAAACTCTGAAGGTATCAGTCAATAGCGTTCACTGAGGGAGGCGACCCTGACCCCACCCCCCAAAGTGTCAAAACCACCCCTTTCAAAACTCAAGCGCAAAAGCCTCGCTCGATCCCAAGCAAAAGCCGCGGGTAATTTGCACAGCACACGAGCCGAACTGTAAATTCGAGAGGAAAGTAAACATCTGAGAGGAGAAAAAATAAGCTCGAGAGCGATATTCTGTTGAGCGCGCTCACAATTCCCCTTTTTTTTTGCTCATGAGTTTCACATTTGTGCTCACGAAAAGTTAATTTACAAACGCAAAATGTTGAAACATGCTGGTTAATTTTTTTCACCTGGTATTTTTGCGCCCCTGATTTTTGATGTGACGCCATATGTGACTTACTCTACTCTTAGTAGTGCATATAATATAAAATACTTTAGACAGGCTAAAAATTAAAATGTCAAACAAACAGTAAATTGAAAGGAAAAGAAAGAAAGAATCATAGTTTATTTTACATGGTTTGAGCGTTTGTGTGTCTCTATAAGATAATATATACTTATATTTATTTATATACTTAGGATATACCGAGAGAGAGAGAGAGAGAGAGAGAGAGAGAGAGAGAGAGTTTGTTCTTATTGTTGGAATGTGTTGCCATCACAGTCTTGCCAGTAAAATGGATGGATTTTTTTATTTATTTTTATTTTATTTTATTTTTAAAAGCACCCAGAGGATGTCTGATATTGTTCTGGACCCCTGAATTTACAGTACGGTAGAAAACGAAGCTCCACTCTATTGAAATTCAGTTTTTGTAGAGCTCTCAATGGTAATCACATTTGGGGTTTAATTTATTCTTTGACACTGATTAATTGCAGAGCCATTTCCTGCTGTAAACGTCAATTAATTAGCCGGCAACATTAGAAGTGATAATTAATACAGTGGGGGCCTCTGCGTGGGTCCTGAAGCCGTTCCGGGTGGCCCTGGCGGTGCCCGTCACCGCGGCAGACTCCGGCAGTGCCAGCCTCCGCCGAGAGTTAAAGAGAGCGGGTAGAGCCGTGGCGACGGCGGTGCGGAGATCGGAGGAACACCGGCGGATCCGCGTCCGTCGCTTCCTCTGCACCGCTCGGTGTCGGAGCTGGGCTCTGTGCTCGGGTCTCTGGTCTCTGTGCCGCTGGTGTTGATCACTGACTGGCCGTGACTGGCAGTGATTCATTCAGCCGGCGCAGAGTCCCGGTCCCAAAGTCCCTCTCAATTAAAAGCGCAGCATATGGACCCGTGACCGGCCCGGCGCAGAGGTACCAGACTGCTGGGAGATCTGCAGACACCGACACGTCCCTCCATCCACCATCCAGAACTGTGTCACCTTCACACCGTCTCCTCTGTGTGAGAACAGGAGCGAGGAGACGATCCGTCCTCCTGACACGAGCTGACGTCCTCCTACTGTACCTCTATACTCTATATCTCTTATTTATAATAATAATAATAATAATAATAATAATTATTATTATTATTATTATTATTATTATTATTATTATTATTATTATTATATGCCCCTGAATGGATATGGTGTAGTTTTAGTTAAAAAAAAAATAGTGGTAAGCATCAGATACTAATAAGGAAACACCAGGTAGGTGGTGAGCACCATATACTTAATTAGTGAGCAACAGATACTATGGGGTGAGCTCCATTGTACCAAGTGGCCAACGCCGCATAACATAGTGGAGAGTACCAGATACTTTGGGCTGAGGTCCATATATTAAGTGGAGAGCACCTTAAACAAAGTGGCAAGCACCAGATAAGTGGTGAGCACTAGATAGTATGGGGTGAGCACCATATACAATGTGGACAGCACTGTATACTAAGTGGAGAGAACCAAATACTAAGTGGCAAGCACCCTTTACGAAGTTTAGAGCATCATATACTAAGTGGAGAGCACCAGATACTAAGTGGCAAGCACCTAATTCTAAGTAGAGATCACCAGATAAGTGGCAAGCACCATGTACTAAGTTTAGAACACCATATACTAAGTGGAGAGAACCAAATACTAAGTGGCAAGCACCATGTACAAAGTTTAGAGCACCATGTACTAAGTGGAGAGCACCATATACTAAGTTCTAAGTTTAGATCACCGTATACTAAGTGGAGAGCACCAGATACTAAGTGGCAAGCACCTTTTACAAAGTTTAGAACACCATGTACTAAGTGGACCTTATACAAAGTGCAGAGCACCAGATAAGTGTTTAGCACCAGATACTGTGGGGACAGCACCATATACTAAGTGGAGAGCACCATATACTAATAAGAGAGCACAATATAAGTAGTGGGCACCACATATAAAATAACCTCTGGCATGTTTATATTCATATCCGGAAATTATTTCCACTGCAATTAATAAATATATTGTGATATAAATTTGGCACAAGCTATTTACACCTATGTCTAAGTAACAGTCCATACCATTACTAAAACTATTACTAAAACTATTACTAAAACTATTACTAAAACTGTTACTAAAACTATTACTAAAACTGTTACTAAAACTGTTACTAAAACTACTAAAACTATTACTAAAACTGTTACTAAAACTGTTACTAAAACTATTACTAAAACTGTTACTAAAACTATTACTAAAACTATTACTAAAACTGTTACTAAAACTGTTACTAAAACTACTAAAACTATTACTAAAACTGTTACTAAAACTGTTACTAAAACTATTACTAAAACTGTTACTAAAACTGTTACTAAATCTATTACTAAAACTGTTACTAAAACTGTTACTAAAACTATTACTAAAACTGTTACTAAAACTGTTACTAAAACTATTACTAAAACTGTTACTAAAACTGTTACTAAAACTGTTACTAAAACTGTTACTAAATCTGTTACTAAATCTGTTACTAAAACGATTCATAAAACTGTTACTAAAACTGTTACTAAAACGATTCATAAAACTATTACTAAATCTGTTACTAAAACTATTACTAAAACTGTTACTAAAACTGTTACTAAAACTATTAGTAAAAATCTTTATATAGAAGTCAGTGTTAAAAGTGTTTGTTGTTAAGGGAAAAATGTGCTGCAAAGTTTTAAATTAAGGGGTAAAATTATCCTCCCTGTTGTAAATGCTACTTCCGTCCGGTTGCGATTTTTGTCCATTTAGTGGAACACTCTGAAAGAGAAATATCAGAGAAATATAGATTTTGTTTTGTATTTCTAGGAAAAATAAAACCCAAAAAAGAACCAGTTCATTTCCAGTGTCAGCGAGGCGTGTTTCTCTTTGGTTATAGAGGGTGAATAGTTGTATCTGAACTGTAAAATATTTAATATGTGTGTGTTATCTCCTCTCTGAAGATGAGCCGAAGCTCCACAGCATTACTGTTAGTCTTCCATTAGATTAGTGAACAGGAGTCGGGGCTAAGTCCCACTATTCTGTCATTTTCCCTCCAGTCCTCCATTCTTCAGCTCATCCAAGAGTGAAATGGAACATGGGCTACAGCTGTTAATGGGGTTTCATGAGCCATACGATAGCTGCTGCTGCTGCTGCTGCTGCTGCTGCTGCTGCTGCTGCTGGCGGCGGTTGTCACCATGAATCTTCCGACCAGAGGTCTCTAAATAGACGGATTTGGCGACGCCGCGGTGACGTATGAGCTCTTTAGGCGGGTGGCGAGAGAGCGCCCGCACGGTTAAGGGCATTGATTTGGTATTTAGAATTCAGCCGGGCTGTCAGCATGCATTACATGAGGGGTGTGAGAAAATATTGATATTGATATTGTCTGTATTGATCATTTCTTTTGCTGTACTGTAGCAAAACTTTACAAAACTTATCAATTTATCAATTAAACCCTGCCCAATATATCTAGTATATAGACAGTGTCGTCTTCTGTTGGATAAAACATTAGATAAAAAAATATAGACAATATATTTTGCCAAAATGCACAATTTTGGTCTGATTTGACCACAGAATCTTCTCTCACATGTTCACTGTCTTCCTACATGACTTGTAGCTACAAACTGCAAACAGCACTCCTAATATCTTTCTTTCAACAATGTTTTTCTTCTTTCACACTTCCATAAAGATCAGATTTGTGGAGAGCAGGACTTATAGTTGTCCTGTAAACTGTAGATTCTCCTGATCCACCTGATCTGTGGATCTCTGCAGCTCCTCCAGAGTGATCATGGGTCTCGGCTGATCTCTGATCAGTGCTCTCCTTGCTGGATCTGTCAGTTTGGGTGGATGGTTGGTTCATGTCTTGGTAGGTTTGTAGAAACAGGTGTAGAATTGATTTTATAACCTAACCCTGCTTTAAACTTCTTTATCTCCAAAACTTTATCTCTGACCTGTCTGGTGAGTTCCTTCTCGATTCCTTCATGATGCTGTTTGTTCAGTAGTGTTCACTAAGCCTTCAAAGAGCAAAATTACACACAGCTCAGATAGTCTAGCTTCATTTGCTTTGCTAATAAAGTTAAAGCTTTTGAAGGCTGTGAATTAAATGCACTGGATTCTATTATTTACTGGGATTTCAGAGTAAAGGGGATGAATACTTTTGCTTGTCACAAATATTTTTAGATAATTTAAAAAAATTAGTTCCATTTTTTGTTCTACTTAATTTTGTTGGCCTGTCACTTAAATCTTAATAAAATACTTTTACGCTTTTTAGTTTGTGGTTGTAACGCCAAGAAAATGTAAAAAAGAGAAGTTCAAAGAGTATCAATACTTTTTCAAGCCCCTGTACTGTATATATATATATATATGCATATATATTAATGTGATGCATATCGTATTGTATCGTATCGTCAGGTTCTCGCCAGTACACAGCACTATACTGCATATAAACATAGGCATAGTATAGGCATATTATTTTATTTTCAAGGATTTTTATTTTTTATTTTACTTTTTCTCTAGTTGGACTTTCAGCCCATATCAGCAGCTCTCCTTTGCTCCGCTGCCTGAAAGGCTGTGGGTTCTTTGTTAACGATGCCACCACCCCAGGCACGCTGCCGAGTGGCAGATTTAGTGACGGCTGCCTCTGAAGTCGTGTTTGTGATGTGAAGTTCGCTGGTATTAATCATTCTGTCAGACAATGAGAGCGCGGAGAACCCGAGGGGTAAAGAGGAGAGCAGAAAGCCCATGGAAGGCTCTGGATTTCTGAGCTGAGAGGAATCAGGGCCGTGTTCTCTGTGTGTCGGGAGCTTGTTATTAATTCTATCTGTGACACGCTCGGCACCGACGCCGGCAAACACTCTACAGGGGCAACCGCTGCCTTCCCCTTTAGATGGATCTAAGTGAGAAGCACTCAAGGTGAGGAGACTGCAGGAACAGCGCATTTACGGCCTTATTTATCAAATATGTGCGGCGGCGGCGCGTCGAGGGACCATCAGGCTGGAGGAGTACAGGAGCGCCGTGGCTGTAGGACATTACATTACCCTGAACTCAAGCTCTGCGCTGATTATTCATTGGCAGGGTGTAGCGTTCTGCACTCGATGTATTTTTAATCATTATCTTGACCTTCAATTTACAACCAGCAAACCTTCTGCGGCTCTTCTACGAAAATCTGACGTGTTAAGAGTTGGCAAATCATGGCAACAAAAAACAAACCTCCAAATTGTTGCTCTACACGAAGATGAACAATTCTCCCCAGGGTCCACCAGAGAAGTTAGTTCCAGATGTTCGGTGTAAAATCCAGAGTTTAGTACTGACATGAGTGCTGCCAGTATTGCTGCGGAGGTTGAGGAAGTGAGTGGAGAAAGGTCAGTTCATTGCAGTAATCAGACCGTACGCGCCCTGCACACACTGCATCAACTTTTTTTGCGTCAAATCGATGCATCGGATCGTTTACAGTTTTTAATTTTATTTTTTGGCACATATTGGACGTGTTCTCTGTGAGGTGTACTCAGAGTAAATAAAAAATACAGCAAAACACATACAAAATAGGATTTCATTTGTATATAGTAAGTATTATAGTGCAGGAAATGCGATGGCTGACTTGTGTTCAGCACTAAAATGAAGCTGTAAATGTAATGTGCTTTGGTCATTAAGGGTTTTTTTTTTTTCTTCAGTCTAAATTGCAGATTTATTTCTCCGCCGCTTCACAGCCATTTTTTTTTCCCAATCCCCAATTCAGCATATCCATCATTTGCGTCGGGGCGTGAAATGAATAAAGAGGGATATCTGGCTGGCGATGTTCTGTAATGTTGGGCGGGATGTATTTCCCCGGGCGGAGCTCCGGGATTACGCTCTGCACTCGGAGAGATGTCAGCTTGTGTTTGCGATGCTATAAACTCCAATCAGAGATCGAGCTCTGTGTACAGGAGGCGTCATGGCCGCCGCCGTCCCCCGCACGTGTTCGACACGGCGGAGGGGCTAAATTGATTCATGGCCGTGATTCCTCACGTGGCTCGCCGGAGCTGACAGTTGCTATAGGAGACGAGATGATGGATCACCTGGGCCGATCCCGCATATGGTGATGTGTAGGATTTGAGCCGGCGGTGGAGCCGTGGGCAGAACGGTGACGGCGCTCATCTGTTATGGAGATCCGGATGATGAACGACGTGAGCCGCTGTGTTTTTCATTTACAGAGATTTGTAACGCAGCGTCTTCCATTAATAATGTGTTATCCTCAATAGCAGGACTGTGGGCAGTCAATCA
This sequence comes from Astyanax mexicanus, assembly GCF_023375975.1. Taxonomy (NCBI): domain Eukaryota; kingdom Metazoa; phylum Chordata; class Actinopteri; order Characiformes; family Acestrorhamphidae; genus Astyanax; species Astyanax mexicanus. The sequence continues at coordinate 58,740,852 of NC_064415.1, read as the reverse complement.
TTCCCAGGGAATCACCTCCATCTATTGGCTTTATCACTTAATGGTCAGGAATCAAGGCCAAACCAGAGGTGAAATAGATGCATACTTTATTCCGGTGGTTCCCAAACTGCTGGTGCCTGAAGCGATTGTCGGGGCTGTTGGAATTGTTAGGATAGTGGGATAGTTGTGATTGTCGGGATTGTTGGAATTGTCGGGATTGTTCTGATTGTTTGGATTGTCAGAATTCTCGGAATTGTTGGGATTGTTTGGATTGTCGGGATTGTTTGGATTGTCTGGATTGTTGGGATTGTTGGGATTGTAGGGATTGTCGGAATTGTTTGGATTGTTGGGATTGTTTGGATTGTCGGGATTGTTTGGATTGTCGGGATTGTTTGGATTGTCGGGATTGTTTGGATTGTCTGGATTGTTGGAATTGTTGGGATTGTTGGGATTGTCGAGATTTTCGGAATTGTCAGGGTTGTTGAGATTGTCGGGATTGTCGGGATTGTTGGGATTGTTGGGATTGTCGGGATTGGACTATAGGACTCTGTGGCGTCTCCTGAACTTTTGCACTTAATGTATAGCATTGTTTCCCTTTACATTACTTTTACTTTTAGACTTTTAATAAGTTTCAAATCCAGTACTTTTACTTTTAGACTTTTAATAAGTTTCAAATCCAGTACTTTTGCTTTTAGACTTTTACTTAAAGAGTAAAAAGCTTGAGTCGATACTTCAACTTCTACATTTAAAACTTCTACCTACAGAGTAATGAATAAGAACACATCTTCTTTTTTTTCCACATCTTTTGTTGTGTTATGATCTTAGAAAGCTACCAGCTGCTGTTTTAAAGGTAGTTTTATAGATGGTTGTGGAATGAACAATTGCCTGAACTTGTCTATAAGGGTTTTTGAAGGAACTTGATCAAAAAGTTTTTTATAATATGAATATTATAATCACTGCTGCAGTCTGTGTTTGTTCCCTCTTTGGTATAAAAGTACAATTTTTTTTTTTTTTTTGCCTTTGTTTTGGTTTAAGACAATGAAACAATGAGAGAGGGCTTTCTAAGCATGTTTATTTCTGGCCCTGAAAAAGCCGAATCCCCTTTCGGTGGGGTAATCTAGTTTTATGTTTAATCTGCACACTCTCGAGGTGTTTATTAGCTTCTTTTTTTTCTCATTCCCCTGTCTTGCTGATTTTAGAGTTGGGACGAAAAGGACAAGAGCCACTTCTGCTCCCTTTAAGCTTTAAGAGCGTTCTCATGTGGCTGAATGCAAATATGGTGATTTTCAAGTAGAGGCAGATCAGAGTGTGATTCTCAGGGAAGCAGTCAAGTGCCTGCATGAAGAGTTGAACCAATCAAGCAAGGTTAGGACGAGCAGCTGCTCCTGCATTTCATTCTGTCTTCTGAAATTAATGGAGGGATGGAGGCATGCTTTCCTGGGCGGCGTGGCTGAGCATGAATAATAGAGTATTCAGAAACGGCACGGTTTGTGCTGAATATAATCATTTTATTACACTGATGTTCTACAGAGAGAGAGAAAACTTGCTAATATTGTGTCCCGTGACTTTTGCCATGTCTCATGGATGCTAACAAAACGCTGCACTGACCTGTGGGATATGTGGGATAGAGCTTAGATCGGGGCCCGAGCCCTACTTAACCTGACCAGACCCATACACTGTCCTTTTGAGCCCGAGCCCGATTTAAACCTGACATTATTTTAGTAAGTAAAGCTTTAAAACCGAGCTTAAAAAAAAAAAAAAAACTTTATATAAGGAAAAGTGGAGTGTGCGCTGCAAGCTTGTGCAACTTTTATATAAAGCACAGTATGATTTATTACTTCGATAAATATAGTGATTATCATGCATAGCTTTAGATGAAATAAATATAGCATTAAAAAACAGAGGCCTTCGTTACAGATTATTTTCTTGAGGCTGAGAATCTAAGATCTAGCGTGAGGAGGGGTTTCCTGTATTTCTGCCAGAGTCGCTTATCTTTTATCACGGACGAAAGTCTATTCTAGTCAGATGAATTACTGTATTAGAATTTCCCCAATGGTAGCCTTGGTTAAAATTTAACAAGAGCAGTAAATAAAGCAGCTTTGCTGCTGTAAAGATTTGCAATATGTGTTGCAGCTACCTGGACGTGTCCAACAAACAAACTGAACTTGCCTGTGTTACCGAGATTGCGATGAACGTCTGACTGTTGACTGTTGTCGGGGTTTTAATCAATCAGTGGCGCTCCAGTGTTTTCTGTTACCAAGATAAACAAGCAAAACTCATCAGTGTAGATACAGTATATTCAGAAGATCTGCTGCTGTTTAAACACTGGTACATGTATGCATATGTATCATATATAGTATATTAGTATGATACACTGAATAAAAAGTAACGGTATGCACTTTTTGTTTGTTTTATTTCTTTTTCAGGGATGGTGAACTACAGCGAGGTATCAGGATATCCGCTGGTCCAGCACTGGAAGCTGCGCTCGATTCTGTACCACGTGAAGCTCAATCAGTGGGTCCTCTCTCAAGGTAAATCTCAGAATTAAGACTCGTCACGTTCCTCTTCATTCCTCCAGCCGAGGGTCATTTCTCAAGACCATTACTGCTCTCGCGCCCGCTTCCTGGCACTGTGCCGGTGTTCTGTCGAGTTATGCTACCCATCGTTTTGTGCTACTTAGCGGCTCTGTGCATGCTTTAATTCTCTCTCTCTCTCTCTCTCTCTCTCTCTCTTTCTCTTTTGTAAAACTATTATTACGTGTTTTTTCCTGATGATTTCGTTTTTTTTGAGTGCATCATACAATCTGAGCTCACTGACAATTTTTTTTTGCTTGAGTTAGATATTTTTTACACCCTCCGAGATTCCCTATTATAGTTTTTATTATGTTCTTTTATAGTTTAAACCTAATCTGCACTAATAGTTTATTTATTCTGCACTGTTTTACAAATTCTTTACAAATTTGCGCTGCTAAATCATGATATAATTGCTTATTATACTGTGTTTACCTACGCTACCTCTATTACACACACTAAAAGACTCTACTTTTATATTTTTCTTGTTTTCTATTGTATCTATCTAAAAAGAATAAAATAATACAAATATAACAACAAAAAAACTTACGGCAATCACCTATATTGCCTTAATTTTTCTCTGATAGAGTGATTTAGGATATTCAAATATCATATAAATTATTTTACAGGGAGCGTACTCTATTTTTCATTTTTTTTTTTTTTTTTACCTTTAAGTACACTAGGGTAGCACGATTTGGCAAGGTAGCACAATTCGACAGAACACCGCTCATTAGAGCAGGGCGAACGAATGCTCGGAGCTTTTACTCAGAGTGTTTTGTCAGTAATGTTGCTGTTATTCCTGGTGCTAAATGAAGTTGTTTCTGATGGTAAATTGAGTTCTGATGGTCTGGAGGAGTTTGGAGATCACTGGGCAGCATCTTTCTGAGAGTTGGACCATTAGATTTCAGCTCTGGCGTTTCTGCTCCGCTAGGCTCTAACCTCTTCTGGTGGTGTTGGGCTGAGGAGATTTCCAGACTCGGCTCTCTCTAAGCCTGATAAGCACTGATGAGTAGTTAGTGAAGCAAAGCCTGCAGAATATAATATGGCCACCTGATGTGCCGGAGCCTTTTCTCGGTCTATTTTAGAGCGTGAGCTTCGAACACGGAGCGCTCGGCCTCAGATTACTCTCAGCGGGAGTATTCTCTACTGCGCAAAACCAATCTGATGAACTAATGCTCTGGAGCTTTTAACTGTTTCACGGAGCTTTTAACTGTCTTGTGGAGCTTTTTAACTTGCTCGCGGAGCTCAGTATGTATTAATGTAGAATATCGTTAAAGATAAACTCGTCTGAGTGTATAATTTCCTCCATATCTCTACAGATCTGTTTCTGTGCTTTTTGCACCACTGAACTCTGAAATATTCACCCCTGCTTATAATGAGGGGATTTTACTGCAGCCCTATTATATTTATATTCCTCTGTGTACGTCTTTGTGGAGGCTCTATTATTTTTACTCCTTTTTTTCTATCTTACACATTGCTCTCAGGATTACAGGTTTACCAATAAGTGTTTTGGGAGCGCTTTCCAATCATCGTTTAGCTTGATTGCATGGTGGCTGAAAGCACATTAACGTGGAAATGTGTCTTCATGCAGGACTTCTGTAATTTCCTTGTAATATTCTTTACGTTTTTAAATCGACCACTTTTAAAACACTGTAGAACTCACACAACTAAGTACTCCATTATTTAGAAGCTGTTGCTGTATGTTTGGGTGATGTGTAAATTTTGTCTTGCTGTATTGCAGCACTTTGCTGGTTTGTGTGGTTAGTGGTGTTTGTTAGCTCTGCTGTGTTGCTGTTCTAAATGCTACTCATTCATGAGCTGAAAGATGCACTCTGGAGAGGGGTATCCAGTGTTAACAGTGTTAAACTCTAACTAATCTCTTTCCTCCACAAGACGTGATAGTCTTACACATTCTACACATTTTGTATATGTGCAACACAGGCTGATAATAAGTTCAGTAACTAGAGGTTGAGTTATTGATTAGATTAGGCTAAATTAGAGAAAATATTGTTGGATATGAGTACAAAGTCAGTCCGTCTTTCTATTTCTACTCAATTAGCAATTAATTTCATTAAATATGGACACTCAGCCGAAGTTTTCAGTTTCCACCTATTAACTGATGTCTCTCTTCTCTAGTTCTGAGATAAAGAGATAGAGATGTCTTTTTTCGGAGATGTCTCCCCTGCTTCCATTGAATGTCAATGCCCCAGAAATGAACCCTCTCTCTCATTAACTTACATCTTTATTTAATATGAACTTTTTCATGTTTTTCTCTGTTTTTTTATCAGAGTGAAATGTTCCCTGTGTTAGTTTCTCTGTGTTTCTCTGCGTCTCTCAGCCTTCAGCTCGGCCGTGCGCTCGCTGGACGGTGCCACCCTGCGGAGTGATTTCGTGTCCATTCTGAAGGAGTTCGGTAACCATTACATCCAGGAGGCGGTTTACGGCTTCGAGGAGTCCTGCACCATCTGGTACCCCAACAAGCAGGTGCAGCGCCAGCTGTGGCTGGAGTATCAGGACATCAGTAAAGGTGAGCTGCCTGTGTTATGGTTCCTGGTTGGTTCGGAGTTTCAGCTGCTGCTGGACTTAAACCGTAAAGTCCTGTTTTAATGGGTCAGGATGACTTTCTGACAGCTGATTATTCTGTTGGGCGGCTCTGATAACTGTTTATCGGTTCAGCACCAAACGGCACTTTAGGGACCATAGGAAAATTACCGGACAATATGAGCAGTAAATAAAACTATTAAGTTTTGCAGAATGTGACCTTGTTGTGTCAAACAAGTGGTACAATTTTGACAAAGTTCATTATTCATTTTTAATTTGATCCAGTATTTTTCATACGGTCCCTAAAGTAGCCCACAATGCTGAATATGCTGAAGTGCAGTGGGATTGTGCAATGTTTGGACAAAGTAAAGCAAATTTCAGTAAAGATTTTCAAATATTCCTTTCTGATGGATGGATGGATGAATGGATGGGTGGGTTCAATTTATATAGCACCTTTCTAGAAACCCAATCACATTTTACACCCAACAGAGTAAATCTTAAAAGAGTAAAGCTTGACCCTGTTGAACCTGCAGGTTTAGAGCTGGTCTGATCGAACACTTCCTGGTTCTGTAAGTGTGTGTGTGTGTGTGTGTTTGTGTGTTTGTGTGTGCGCGATTGTGTGTGTGTGTGTAAGTAAGTGTGTGTGTGGAGGAGGAGAGCTGTACCCGGTGAGACTGACTGCAGGTCAGCAGCAGATGTTCATTTTATAAAGGAGGGGGAGGCAGATGTGGAGCTTTAGGGTTTCCATCTGAACCTGAGCTGATGCCAGACCAGCCCGTCCTCACGAGACTCTCACACTGCCTCACCCACTGCCTGCCTCAAAATCTACCCGCCTCCAACTCCACTACCCGCCTCCAACTCCACCACCCGCCTCCAACTCCACTACCCGCCTCCAACTCCACCACCCGCCTCCAACTCCACCACCCGCCTCCAACTCCACTACCCGCCTCCAACTCCACCACCCGCCTCCAACTCCACTACCCGCCTCCAACTCCACCACCCGCCTCCAACTCCACCACCCGCCTCCAACTCCACTACCCGCCTCCAACTCCACTACCCGCCTCCGATTCGCCCGTTTCTGTCCACAGATACTCTTCAGTGAGTAAGGAGGTAGAAGCTAGAGGTGCACTAAAATATAATAAAACATTTGGCCCAAGTTTGAATTACCGTATTTTACGCACTACAGCTCTATATAAATAAGTGAGCACTTAAAAATGATGAGTTTCTCTGATTTTACCAAATTAAAAACCTCTGGAATATAATCAAGAGGAAGATGGATGATCACAAACCATCAAACCACCAAACTGAACTGCTTGAATTTTTGCACCAGGAGTAAAGCAGCATAAAGTTATCCAAAAGCAGTGTGTAAGACTGGTGGAGGAGGAGAACATGATGCCAAGATGCATGAAAAAAACTGTGATTAAAAATCAACCAGGATTATTCCACCAAATATTGATTATTTCTGAACTCCTAAAACTTGCATATGATTATGAACTTGTTTTCTTGTTTGCATTATTTGAGGTCTGAATGTAATCATGTATTTAACTCAGTAGTGCTACTCATGTCACATTTTACCCATTTTACATATAGCATAGCATATAGCAGCCACTCTTATGGTAAACAAACAAATGCTTTGACAAATAAATTATCCTAGTCCTGTACAGCTGATATTTTTCAGTTGGTAATCAGTCAGTTTGTGAAGCGGTAGTGAGCTGATAGTGAGTGTCGTAAGTAATTCTGAACAAGGTAGTTTAGTAGCAGTTTAGTTTATGCGAGTAGAGAGTAAAAATGAACTTAAACATGCCGTAGGGGTAGAGAAATGAGTTTGGATATATCGATGCAGCTGAAACTAGCGATGTGTTTTCAGAGCTTCACGCTCTTTTCATTAAACAGGAAGTCTCTGGGTAAACGTGACTCTTAACCCTCAAACTCAGTTCAGTGTTTTTGAAAAGGCGGCACGCCAGACCATCCATCTTTTCACTTGTGGTTGTTTTCACATCTTTGACAAAGGCGGATAAATAATGACCCTCCTCTCGCCGCCGCCTCGGCCCAGTAACTCTCGCACCATTGTTTCCTTTGGTGCGATCGACCACTTTGCCTTCCTCCCAAGGACATTGCCTTACAATTCACAGGAACGTTGGAGCTTCTGATGGATGGCCTTAAATGATTGAGTTTTCCTGCCTACCTGAGAACTCCATTATTCTTCATTTTGCCAGCCTCTGGCTTGGCCATGGACACTATTATACCATTAAATTCAGCGTGCAATAGGCAAGTTGAAGAAAGTTCCACAGCCGGGGCTTTTTGGGTTTCGTTTATTTGTTTTTGTTTGTTTGTTTTATTTCTCGTTCATTCGTTTTTGTAATTTTGCGAATGTCTTTGACATTTCGCATGGGGTTATTTTTCTTATGGGAGGCCTCCATCCTGCTGTACGGCCAATATAAAATAAAAACAGATTTATACAGACGAGCGGCTGCATTCTGAGCGCAACTTCACGTATCACGTATTGTGTGCTGCACGTGTTACTGAAGGCTTCCACTAACTGTGGAACTGCTGGACAAAATGCCCCCCACTGCATACCTCTAGCATTTTCCACCGCGTTCAAACGTACTGATCTAGAAATTGATGGTATTTTGATGCATCAACCTTTAAGTGTCTCTGTAAGATACATAAGTATATACTTTTATTTATTTGTATACTTACATAGTAAAAATATTGTGTATATTTCTGTAGGAAACACAAAGAGCAAGAAGAAAGATATATAGATACAAATATTAAAAGAAGGATAGAAAGAGAAAAGGAGAGAAAAAGAGGGAGATATTCTGTCTGACTGTGATAATCTCTGATAATCTGTGACTGTGGGTCGTTCTCAGAGACGAAACTGAGACCATAACTCTATCGGCCAAATAAGTCTCAGCTCTGAAAGACAGAGAGAGAGGAAGAGAAAAGAGGGGGATAGATTGTTGTATGTTAACTGATCAATTAATATTGTTGTTTTTTTTTTCAATTAACTAATTAATTGATTAATTAATTAATGCTTTTGGCAACAATGTAATTTACTATGGTCATGCCAATAAAGCTTCTTTGAATTGAATTTAGAATTTTGAAAATGAAGAAGGAGTGGAATAGATTGAGAGAAAGAGAGAAAGAGAGAGAGAGAGAGAGAGAAAGAGAGAGAGATACAGAAAGAGAGGGATATATTGCAAGTGTAATAGATTGAGAGAGAGGGATAGATTGAGAAAGCAAGAGAAAGAGAAAAGAGGTGAATTGAGAAAGTGATAGAAGAGAGAAAATAAAGTTTGGGATAGATTGTGAGTGTACTAGATTGAGAGAGAGAAAGATTGAGAGAGAGATTGAGAGAGAGAAAGATTGAGAGAGATTGAGAGTGTAAAGAGTGGGATAGATTGCGAGTGTAATAGATTGAGAGAGAGAGATTGAGAGAGATACCGAGGAAGAGAGAGAGAGAGATTGAGAGGGAGAGACAGAGAGAGAGTGTAAAAAGTGGGATAGATTGCGAGTGTAATAGATTGAGAGAGAGAAAGAGAGAGAGAGAGAAAGGGGGATAGATTGAGAGAGAGAAAAAGAGAGAGATGGATAGATTAAGAGAGAGAGAGAGAGAGAGATTGTGGAGGCAGGAGTTCCTCGGTTCTTAATTCCTCCAGTGCTCCAGTTAAAGGTCCTGCTCTTTGGGTGGTGGTAATGAGCTCACTGGAGACTCGGCTGGAGATTGGCGTTGGTGCCCTCGCCCCCCTCGCCCCCCTCGCCCCGGATAGCAGGAACCCTTCTGGAGTGGTTCCTCGGCGCCAGGCGCTTCGCCAGCAGAAGATACGCCGTCCAGCCGCTTCATGAATATTCATAAATCAATTGCGGGAGAGATATGGGAAAACTTATCCTGATGCATAAGCAGAAAATTATGCAGAAATAGACTAATTAGTATTTAAGTAGAGAGGGTCAACATTTTCATCTCGCATTAGGTGCTGTTTGTTGCTGTAGTTGCTTTGGAGGCATTGATTTTTCATTTTTCTTTTTTTTTTTTTTGTAGTCAATTACTTTAATATCTGCAGAAAGCCGAATGCATGCATATGCATAGCGGAGGAGGAAATTCAGTTTTAATTGGCGGATTGTGTGTGTTGCATGCCTGTGTGTGTTGCATGCATATGTATAAATGTAATGTACAGGCGTATACACTAAACGGTAGGTCGGATGGAATGTCTGTAGTCTGAAGTTATTCATTAATCGATTATAAAAGCAGCGTGTAAAACATGTGTACATTACTCATGCACGCTCTGCATGTTTCTTAGTAGCGGATTCCAGTTCATGAAATATGCATCACCATAGAAATGTAGGAATTGTCAGAACAGTAAAGGATATAATCAGATTATTTAACCTTATTTAACCTCTTTACCACTGCATCCTAGTAATAAATTGATTTAATTCACTTTCAATACTTAATTATTCAATTTGGATGTACCTCTGATTTTTTGTAGACCACTCACAATCACCATTTCAAACAGCTAAATGGTTTTAAGGGAAATGTACGGTTCATTGCATGCACAAATATAAAAATCCTTTAATTGTTCCCAAAAATTATCGGTGCTCCTTATGTATAAAGTCTACCAGTCAGGTATTAAGGAGCAGTAAAGTCACTCCTCTGAAGTACAGTATTAGCATTAGCCACTAACCGCTATTTCCCTGTTCAGAGGTGAGTGTTATCGACCTGTAGCCTGCTGCTAACCTTGGCTAGCACTGCTGGAGCATTATTAGCATAGTATTAGCATTACCCGCTAACCACGCTACACGTTCCTCAGTGTAGTACTGTCAAGTACCATTAGCCGCTAACTGCTAGCGATTAGCCGCTAATGCTAATGCTCCAGCTTTAGTGCTGGAGAAATGAGAGAATCTTAATTTACTGTAAAAAAAAAACAGAAGTGCTGTTCTCAGGAGAGATATCTGTGTAGATTAACATCCAGCACTCATTTAACTTTAAAAGAAAATGTAAGATTTGTTTTATTATTAAAGTTTTGTTTACTTAGCTTAGCTTTACTTAACTTATTAACTCTATTAATTAGAATTAGGTGTTGCTCGCTGCTGCAGTGCTCTCAGTTTCACCCGTTAAAACAGCAGCTTCAGTTTATTCCTCTCTTTTATTAAGAAAGGCAGAGTAAAGCAGTGACAGAGCGCTGGATATTTGTTTTACAGCAGTGAACTGATATTACACTGATATTACACTGATATTACACTGATATTACACTGTTATTACACTGTTGTTACGCTGTTGTTACGCTGTTGTTACGCTGTTACGCTGTTGTTACAGTTGTTACAGTTGTTACTGTTGTTACACTGTTATTACACTGTTACTACACTGTTGTTACGCTGTTGTTACAGTTGTGACGCTGTTGTTACACTGTTATTACACTGTTATTACACTGTTGTTACACTGTTGTTACACTGTTATTACAGAGTGAATCCCTCAGTGATTTCAGCACTAATTTGCTGGGCTTTATAAAAGTTATAAAATGATGTTTTAGTGTCAAAACAAACAGAGGATCGTGCTAATGCATATCTGTTCAGTAAACCCTGCAGTTCCCTTTTATCCCCAACATAATCTGAATGCAGAGATGTGCGCACAACATCCTGCATGCTGAACACATACATCACCACTGTCCCCTTCTGAAAGGGTTCGGTTCTGCCTGTAATATTTTACACTGTGATCAATATGTTTGGACAAGATGAGCAAAGTCACATCATATAAAATATAAATGAAGGGCATTAAAGCTGTACGTTGTTAAATAAGTCAAGCTGTGCTTTCCTTTATACCGGGAATTCACATTATATTATTTATTAAAGAATAACGGGTAGCTGATCGTGTTCTTTTTTGATAGTGTTTGACTTTGCAAAAAATAAAATATCGTCTGCCTGCCGGTGAATCTGCTGGTTCTGCTCTATAAGCACAATCCTGATTTTATTCTTCTAAAAACTGTCCTTTATATTCTTTAATGCTGCATCACACAGGTGTGTGTTATCTCTGTGTGAACAGCAAAACTGAACTGAACACACTGAAACTGATGTTTTAATCGATTCAACTTCAAGCGTCAAGCAGCAGGAAAAATAAAGAAAAATGGAAAATGGACGACTGCAGTGAGAGAGGGGTTCAGTAACAGGATAGAGGAGTAAAGGAGAAGGTTTTAGACTTAAACCCTATAGAGCATTCACTTTCCCTGCTAAAGAGAACGAGAAACGAGGGATGGCACGCAAGAGAGTGAGAAAGTGAGACAGAGGGAGTGAGAGAGAAAGTGAGAGACAGCGAGTAAAAAAGAGAGAGAGAGAAAGCAAGAGGGTAAGAAAGTGAGACAGCGAGTGAAAAAGAGAGAAAGAGAGCAAGAGATAGCGTGAGTGAGAGAGAAAGTTAGAGACAGCGAGTGAGGGACAGCAAGAGTATGAAAGTGAGAGAAATAACAAGTGAGCGAGAGAGAGTCATAAAGTGAGAAACAGTGCGAGAAAACCAGAGACAGCAAGAGAGAGAGAGAAATTGAGAGACAGTGAGCGAGACATTGTGAGTAAACGACTGAGCAAGGGCACGAGAGAGAGCAAGAAAGCGAGAGACGGCGTGAGTAAACGAGAAAGCGGGAGACAGCAAGAGAGAGAGAGAGAAATTGAGAGACAGTGAATGAGACTGCGAAAAAAACCATAAAACTCCACATGTGTTCATTCATAGTTTTGATGCTTCAGTGAGAATCTACAATGTAAATAGTCATGAAAATAAAGAAAACGCACTGAAAAAGAGAAGCTGTGTCCAAACTTTTGGCCTGTACTGTATATAGTGCAGGTATATATTGCAGGTATATAGTGCAGGTATGTATAGTGCAGTTTATGTGTGTGCAGTATACAGTGCTTGAGGTTTATTGCAGGTCAGACCTCAGTAGATGTAGTTAATATTGTTCAGCTCTGAACACAGAGACTGCTCTCTTCTTCTATACCTCCGCTCTTCCTCCTCTCCACTCCTCCTCCTCCTCTTCTCTCAGTACATGATCCCTCTTAAAGCCGGGTCGGAGGCTAACGGCTGGGCATAACCCCAACACTGCAGCGGCCGCCAGAGCCCGAGAGAGAGAGAGAGAGAGGGAGAGAGAGAGAACAGGGGATGATTAGAAGATGGAGGGGGATGAGGGGGGCTAATCCTGCGGTGGTGGAGAACCTCCCCCGGGTCCCCCGGCGGTGCCGGACCGGGGCTGGAGGTGATGAATGCTCGCTGTGTGTTCAGCTGCAGCACAATTAAAAACACAGAGAGCAGATTTCTTCAGTCAGGCTCTGAGATCAGCAGCTCTCAGCAGAGGGGGAGGAGCATCAGGTGGGCGGGGCTTGCATCACACTTCCTCTGTATAAATAGCCTGTTTCCTGTTACATAGACGCAACCTGCAGGAGGCTGTAACCAACTCAGAGACTAAAGCTGCTGCTGACAGTTTCTGCCTGTGCTGTGTTGTGTTTTTGGAGTCGGTTCTGAAGTGAGGAATTCAGTATTTTATATAATCATATTTGTATACAAACCTGAAACTCAAAGTATATCCTATATACTACATTAATTAAGAAAAGAAAAAATGGACAACAGCAGTGAGCGAGGGGTTCAGCAGCAGGATAAAGGGGCATTAGAAGTGAATTTCAGATGCCAGACTTAGAAAACAGTGATTTTGTGTTTCATTATTATCAACCAATCAATCAATCAACTGATCAATCAATCAACCTTTGTTTTAATTTGTGAATGTGTTGAGGACAACCCTCGTTTTCAATATAGCTGAGCGTTTACAACTCAAATGGACTGAAAATCATTGAATATCATTACTGAGTAAATGTGTGATTAGAATGGCACTGCTGAGGGTAGATGTATGACTAGAGTAGAGTAGCAGATTATCGGTAATTATATTACTGTCTATGTACAGGTTTGATTTCTTTATTTATAGAATGTGTCTAAAAACGATCTTACAGTTACCCAGTTACCCACTTAAAAGTTATCCAAAAGCAGTGTGTAAGACTGGTGGAGGAGAACATGATGCCAAGATGCATGAAAAAAACTGTGATTAAAAATCAACCAGGATTATTCCACCAAATATTGATTATTTCTGAACTCTTAAAACTTTAGGAATATGAACTTGAAGGTCTGAAAGCTCTGTATCTTTTTTTTTGTTGTTATTTCAGCCATTTCTCATTTTCTGTAAATAAATGCTCTAAATGAGAATATGTTTATTTGTAATTTGGGAGAAATGTTGTCTGTAGTTTATAGAATAAAACAACAATGTTCATTTTACTCAAACATAAACCTATAAATAGCAAAATCAGAGAAACTGATTCAGAAACTGAAGTGCTCTCTTCGTTTTTATAGCTTGTATATGGCTGTTTATATCTGTAGATGCAGCTTATTTATTATGGTAATAAAATAAACAGCAGTTTAAGTGATTAGGACTGAGCCTGCATTTAAATCAGGACCCCTGGTGAAACTCCCCGTTCACACTCGTTTGCGCGTGAAATCTGATGGCCTCCTGTAGTGATGTTTGGAGAGGAGCAAATGCAGCGAGGCAAGGAAACGTCCCGCTCCTTTAATCCGTCGTAAGCCCGGCTCCGTCCTCAAATATTTATCCTGTAATACCTGCACCTACGCGCCTCATCAGTTTTAATACTGGACTACACGCGCGACAGCGGCGCGGCTGTGAGCGCGAGAGAGAGGGAGGGAGAGACGAGCTGTCGGTCAGTCTCGGGAGGGTAATTTTGGGAAATGTATTCAGAGAGACGTTCCTCAGACCCCTGTGCTCCATGGTGATAAAGTTATTGGCGGTGGAGGGAAGTGGGCGGAGTTTAGGGGTGATGAGTGGGGCGCTAGATACAGAGTCTTTACCCTGTCCGGAGGTAATGTGAGGTAATGTGGGGTAATGTGGGGTAATGCACTTGTCCTTCAGCTGGAGATCACCACCCGCCCGTGAGACGCCTGAACTCTGAGTGAGACGAGACGAGCTGAGAAGAACTTTGTCCTTCGTCCTGTAGAGTGTCCTGTAGTGTCTCTCCCTCATGTTATCCCCGTCCTCAGAGAGACACTACTGATGATTACACTGGTTTTATGAATTTTGCAGCAGAAGCAACTGTAATCAGAATATATTCACATAACTTATTTACCTATTTAGCGGCCTACCCAAATACCTACCCTACCTACAATACAAACAACAGCTCTGATACATCACCCACACCTGTATTACTATTGTATTTTGATAACATTGCACTACAATAGTACTGCAGTGATCGTATCATCATAATATTGCATTGTGATAATACTGCATAGTGATATCCTATTGTGATAGTGTTTCATAGTGATATTGTATCGTAATAACATTGCACTGTGATAGTACTGCATAATGATATCGTATCAAGATAATATTGCATCATGACATCATATCATGATAATATTGCATTGTGATAATAATGCATAGTGATATTGTATCGTGACAAAACTTTATTGTAGTATTGTATTGTGATAATACCGTTTCTTGATAGTTCTGTATTGTGATATTGTATTGTTATAATACCGTATCATGGCAGTATTGCAATGTGATAATATAGTATTGTAATAATACTGTATCTTGATATCATATCGTGAGAACACTCTATCAGGATAATATCTAATTGTTGTATTGTGGTATGGCTCTACTTTGATAACACCTTATTGTAATAATACGGTATCATAATAATATCTTATTGTGATAATGCTGTATTGTGATAATATGGTATCGTGAGATGTCCTGTGATTTCCGCCGCTAGTTGTGACGGGTCTGATTTTATTTGGTGTGAGTTTTGTTCACTCTTTAGTCCGGATAATTTGGAAATGGAGCGAGGCTGACCCAATCAGCAGGGCTCTGTCTCTTTGCTGCAGCAGATTTAGCGCGTCTTCGTCCTCAGTCCTGCAGAACTGCCCCACCACTGCAATTTCTGCAGGGTTGTTCTTATCAGAGTGTGAGCGCTCTCTCAGACAGCTCTCTGAACCCGGAGCAGATCTCTCTCCTGCAGGAATTAATGAGGAACAGAACACAAATATCATTTCCTCTCTCAGACCTTATAGCTGAGTAAATGGAAACGGCTTTGTTAGACAGCGGCGCTTGATTTGAATGTTCCCTGTGCTGCTCTGTAATCACTCGCTTCCTACAGCCTCCTGTCATCACACATCACACAGCGGCAGCAGCACTGAGCTCTCCAGCTTCACTTTAGACAGGAGTCTGATCAGCAGAACTTTCTTCCCTTATTTTAACCTGGTTACACTGCGCAGTTTTTACTGATTTCAGCTCTGATTCTCAGTCTGGTTGAGCTGCTGCTGGTTGGCTGTAGTCTGTAGCTGTTTGGTCAGTGGGAGAGTTGAGTGGGTGAAAAAGTTGAGTACTGTGTGTGGGGCGGAGCCCAGTCTGAACTGCTGCCTTTAACAACCAATAAAAATTGATTATTTTATTGATATTTAGGCGAGCCGTCAATCGTGCACCGTGCTGCTTTATATTTATTTTAGCAGGGTTTATACTATGGCTGTGAATCTTTGTGAATCCCACAATTCGATTCAGAACCGATTCTTTGGGTCACGATTCAATTTTTTCCGATTCTTTCAAATCGTTTGGATTTCTTTTTCTTCATCCTCCGTACTTTACAACAAACACCGTAAACCTCACTACACGCCCCTCTGTAGCCTAATAGGGAGTGGCAGTAAGAGCAAAAACTTTCCCTGTCCTGTTACTGCTGTCTCACGACACTCAGCTACTGTCGCGCGAAGCTTTTTAACTGTCTCGCAGAGTTCAGTTAAAAAGCTCCGCATGACGGTTAAAAAGCTCCCCGAGACAGTAGCTGCACTTGCAAAAAAAAATAAAACATTGAAAATGAGAATCGATTCTGAATCGTTCAATGTTAGAGCTCGAATCTATTTTTTTCTGCACCCCTAGTTCATACGGTCATAAATAACCTGTAAAAGTCAAGGAATTTGAAAATAGCTATAATATCCAGGCCTGGATACATTTTTGAAAAATTAAAATATCCAGAATTTTTGGAAAATTTGGAAATTGAAAATTTGGTCTACAAATCTTTGTGTTTAGGTTTATGTTTTGAGCTACAAATACAAAACGAATCAGCTCAGAGTTTCAGTAAAAACTCAGTAATTTATTTCATATATTTTATCAGATCCATTTCAGGCCTACTATATTATATCATTTTTAATTATAGTTTTAGTTGATTTTTGTTTTTATTGTCCATGTCTGCACTGATGTTTTACAAATCCTATGGTCGTAAAAATTTGCCTTGAAAACATGGAAAAGTCATGAAAAGTCATGGAAATACTTGAGTATTTCGGTATTGTCTCGATATATAATCTACTTTGAACAGTCTGAGTCAGAGTGGGTGTTAGCAGTGTTAGCGGTCTTAGCCAGCATAGCTCATGGGCATGTGTTTATACTGGGCGGCTAATACAGTTAGCGTAGCTTGGCTAGTGTTCAGAATGAAGAGTGATGAGAGCTACACTCCAGGCTTTTCATCACAGCTACTAGTACTTTGAGGAACACCTTATCAACACAATCCAGCTCTCTGATTGGCTGACACTGATCTATGAGCCATTAGTTAAGCTCATCGTCTGTGGAAATGGATTGTTTTAGGCTCCTGCTTCCCTCGGCAAAAACCAAGCCCCGCAACGAGTGATCTGAGACGGTATTGAGGATTAAGATTAAAGAGCTGAGGACTGAACAAAACTAATCATTTATTTAAACCAGCAGCTCGCTCCAACAAACCACAGATTTCTTTAAATACTGAGGAGCTTTCCTTCTTTCTTTCCTTCTTTCTTTCTTTGTTGGTGCTCAGAAAGAAATGATCTTTTGCCCGGGGTCTCCTTTGGTTTGTGATTTCTGAAGTGTTTTCAAACTTCTGAGCTGAGTAACTTCTTGCACAGTTTTCTTATACTGGCAAAAACATCATCATCCACCACTGGTGGACTCAGGGCAGAAGGCAGGGGGGGCAACTTTTGTTGCCCCCCTGATTGGAGAAGCATTGCGGAAGTTCCTTTAAGAGTTGCAAGAGAGAGACAAAGTGCTCTATTGGCTTCTCTTCTTGTCAAAAAAAAGATTAAGTTCCTTATGGGAGTTCCCTTTCTTGTCATGTATCTTAATAAGTGCCGATCTATGGGTACCATTCACCCCTTTCATGAGTAAAGGATCTGATTATGAAGTGCCGTCTTTACCACCGCACTAGACAGTGTCCCAAAAGTGCCCTTTCTTGTAGAGTAAATGGTTAAAATGAAGTTTTATAGAGTTAATGTTCTCCTATAATTAAGAAAAATGGTACCACTTTAAAATAAGACTACCTTTATAAAGGGTTTATAAATGGTTTACAATTAGTTTATTAATGGTTACTAATTAGGTTGTAAATGACTTAAGAATCATCATTAATAATCAGTTATAACACATGCGTAGGAAAGGGCAACAATGACCTGTTGTTTGCCAAATAGTGAACTATATTACACAGCCATCTATAGTGTTGCCCTTTCTATGTATGTGTTATAACTGATTATTAATGATTTTTAAGGTATTTACAACCTAATTAGTAACCACTTGGTGATGTATGGGTTTAGGGGAGGGGCAGGAGGAAGAGCTGAGCTGATTGGGCTGAGCAGGGTTCCTCTGATAGTGGTAAGTGAGACAGATGAGTGGACGGGATTGATTGATTGAATTACTGTAATAAAAGTGTTTTTTAGAGGTTAGAAAAAGGTTTATAATAATTTTAAACAAAACTGGTATTTTTTATTGTTTCAAATGAACAGATTTCAGATATTAATGATAAAAAAGGTATATAAATATATATGTTTTAGGGTTTATTGGCTCTTTAAAATGCCCGACTGTAAAAGATCATACGATCTTACTATTATATTATCATCGCTGTTGATTCTTAGTTTACTACAAAATTTGAACAGACAAACTGTCCTTTACACTGTACCAAAATTCTTGATGAACGGACCAATAGAAACTCTTCTTCAAAATGACCTGGAATAAACTCTTTTTTTTTTCCATTGACTTCCATTGAAATTTTACAAGGTTTTTTCTCTCTCCTGTAAAGTTACTGTTTTGGAGATAAGTGTTTTTCATTGGACGGTGACGATACGCTCTTTATTTATTGTAAAACAGAAGAATATTCACACACTGATCTGATCTGACGTTAGAGAGAAAGAGAAAGAGAGAGAGAGAGAGAGAGAGAGAGAGAGAGAGGGATACGCTGCAGACGAGAGCCGAGCTGTTCTAGACTTTGTACAGCAAAAAGCAAATATGTGCAGATGTGTAGGACGTTGTTCTGCACTAGCAGGCAAACGCATGAATAAATTACAGTGTTTTTACTGCGAGTCCTGGAACAACAGGCTCTCAGATCCCCGTGTAAACACCGGCGTGATCACGAGACGAGCAGCGCGTTAATGCAGCGCAGCTTTCAGACGAGGAGCTCTGGTCCGTCGGCGGGGGGGGGGCGGAGGATCACATCCGGGTCACGGAGGTCGGACCACCCCGCAGATTCACGCTAATTTAATCGTAACGAGCGGAGCGCAATTCTACGCTCGGAATTAACACGAGGATTTATAAGTTTGTGTCTGACTTAAGCCACCTAATGGATGTACTAATTAAGACAGAGCCATAAAGCCTGGTGGAGAGCGCTGGTCACGGGGGTTATGAGGGGGTGGAGTATTGGAGGGGAGGGGGGGGGGGGGGTGATGGACCAGAGAGAAGAAATGAAAAATCAAGACTTTAGAGTTTATTTATTTATTTATTTATTTATTTTTCTATCTATATTTTCATTACCACTCTTTTCTCTCTCGGCTCGGCTCTCAGAGTTTAGACGTAGCTAAACTGCCCCCTGCAGGTCAGCGTCTGCACTGCAGCCTGAAGAACATCACTCAGGTCCAGATCCTCCTGTTTCTGGGCTGAAGGATCTCCAACTTCTCAGAATAAGAGTTTCTGGTAACGTTTCTTCAATGAATCCTGTAATAATGATAAAAATACTAATAGTATTGGTGTAAGTAGTGTAAGTGATGTGAAAAATGTGAAATGGCTCATATAATATAGCATTTTCATCAATTTATCGTTTTATTGCATGTAGAGAGTGTGAGTGTGTAAAAAGATAGTGTGTGTAAGTGTGTATAGAGCAAGAGAGAAGACAGTGTGTGTGTGTGTGTGTGTGTGTATGTGTGTGTGTATAGAGTGTGTGTGTGCGTATGCAGAGTGTGTGTGAGACATGAAAAACAACAAAAAAAAAAATGAAATGTTGTAAGACCTTGTATGAACTGTGTGTCACTATTTGTTGACAATTTTCGGCAATATTTTGTTTCCTTATTGTTTTTTATATTGTATATGGATACAAAATAAAGTATAAAAAATAGAGTGTGTGTGTGAGTGTGTATATGTAGTGTGTGTGTGTGTGTAGTGTGTGTCTCCGACATCATATCCTCTGTATTCAGATATATTCAGTGTCGTACAGCTGGCCGCAGTGCCGGGCTCGGTGTGTGTGTGTGTGTGTGTGTGTGTGTGTGTGAGACGGCGGGCACTGCCAGCTGACTTCATTACAGCGTTGGCGTGGTGCTCGGCCGGCTCTCAGCGGCAGGCTGTGATGTGAGTGACAGTGGGGGGGCGCTGTGGAGCGTGCAGACGCTGTAATAACACCATTACCCTGTTCCTGTACACCAACACACACACGCACTGTTCCACACCGCTGACTTATACACACCCAGCGCCTGAGATACACACTTTTATATAAATAAAAACTGCATAAAAGTTCACATCAGTTCTTCAGTTACTTACAGTTTAAAAGTTCTGCACTGTTTAAGATAGAGATCTGAACCACAGAGCGCCTCACTGTACTTCCAACCTTGCAACTGCTTAGCAACCACTTAACAACACCATAGCAACCACCCCAGATACCATAGCAACACCTTAGCAACCACCTAACAACCACTTAGCAACACCATAGCAACCACCCTAGATACAATAGCAACGCCTTATCAACCACCTAGCAACACCTTAGCAACCACCTAGCAACACCATAGCAAACACAATGGATACCGTAGCAACACCACAGCAACCACCTAACAACCATTTTAGCAACACCATAGCAACCACCACAGATACCGTAGCAACACCTTAGCAGCCACCTAACAACCATTTTAGCAACACCATAGCAACCACCTCGGATACCGTAGCAACACCTTAGCAACCACATAGCAACACCTTAGCAACCACCTAGCAACACCATAGCAAACACCATGGATACCGTATCAACACTTTAGCAACCACCTAACAACCATTTTAGCAACACCATAGCAACTACCAGGGATACTGTAGCAACACCTTAGCAACCACTTAACAACCATTTTAGCAACACCATAGCAACTACCACGGATACTGTAGCAACACCTAAGCAACCACTTAACACCATAGCAACCACACCAGATACCATAGGTTGTGGTGAAGACCTGTAGATCCTGGAATGAACTGAAGGTCAGTCTGGGGTTGAGTTTCAGGTCATGAGGTGTGTTCAGGTAAATCTCTGGAGTTTTGCTGTTTTATAGCTTATTTAATATTATTGTGATGTTTTGTAGAAGATAAATCAGTCTGTATGGAACCCAATAATGAAGAAGTTTCCAGCAGCTGCTGTTATTAAATAGAACACAGATATACAGTAACAGAGCTTACTGCACAGCTTCAAAAATCACCAGCAGATAATTTACCAATACCACAATAATTCACTATAATAGACTGTAATTCATCCAGATCTGTGAATCTGATATTTTAAAGGAAATTCTCTCTGTGTGGCTGAAAGTTTCAGTGCTGTGTTTGAGTATGTGAGTCTGGGGATAGTGGCCGACAGAACTACCAGCTTCACCCACATCTCTGCACAAAGATCAATACTCATTCTGAGCTGCTGTCTCTTATGGTCACTATCACTGGTGGCATCACCAGGTCCTCTCTGGACTCACAACTGAAGATCATCTGCAGTAACGTGACCTCCGTACGTACTCTCACAGTTCATAAAGAATACAAAAAGTACCAAATATCATGATAATGGGCCCTATTTTAGCTTTATCTTTAGGCAAGATGTTAATGATTATGGGCGTGACAGTGTGTCTTTGCTATCGTAACGTCGAGAAAAGTACACCTCGAATGGATACTTAATACTTAATTAATCATGGGTGTGGTTAATTTTGGTTAATCATTCTCTTTAAGAGTAGATCAGGTGAGCTCTGACTTTGGTGGATTGCTATTGTAACGGTGCAGCTACCTGGACGTGTCCAACAAACTCTTCTCAGCAGAGGAAACTGAGCTGCTGGTTGACGCTGTGAAGGAGCTCCAGCAGCTCATTTACGGGAACAGCAATGTTATTTTATTTACTATTCTGTTTATTGTTGATGTAAAAGTTGGGTTTGTGCTGCTATGTGTTCATGTGTTACCAAGATAGCAATGAACGCCTGACTGTTTTTTTTTTTTTTTTTACTGTTGTCAGGGTTTTAATGGGTCAGTGGTGCACCTTCACACTAGACCTCGATCAGCTTGGACTGTGCTTCTCTCCACTCTTCCTCCAGAATCTGATCCCTTAATTATTCTAAATGAAAAAAAAAAATGTAAAATGTACTGATGATCAGTGATGGTTTGGAGAATCATGTCTGTCATCTGCTGGTGTTGATCCACTGTGTTTTATTATCAAGTCTAAAGTCAGTGCAGTTTTGTTTTCCCACAAAATCTTACAGAGCTTCATATCTTACAGCTTCCCTCTGCTGAGAACAACTTTTATGGAGACTCAGATTTCATTTTCCAGCAGGAGTTGGCACACTGCCAAAAAAAAAGTCTTATATAATATTCTAATTTTCTGGGACTATTTTTTGGGGTTTTCATTGGCTGTAAGCCGTAATCACCAACCATAAAAGAAATAAATGCTTAGAGTAGATAATTTTCTATATATACAATATATTAATTACATTTATATTACATTTCAACTGAATTACTGAAAATAAAGTAACTTTTCAATGATATTCGATATTGTGAATTTTGTCTTTAGCAGCTTCTAAAGCTCAGAAGAATACAGTGTTAAAAAGTGCATGATCTGCTTGAAATGATGAAGAGTACGGGTGTGTGGACTGTGTGTGACACTCGTTTAAACTCTCTGTTTCTCAGGGTTTCACACAGTTTTTATTATTACTTTTAATGCAGTGTGATAAGTTGAGTCCTGTTTGGGGGGCGGGGTTTAATAGGAGGGCTGCAGTCGTTTGACATGCTGGATACGAGGAAACGTTTCTCTCTGGAGAGCAGAGCGAGAATCCGTCTCAGAATGGAAATGGAAATGTCACATCAATCAAAATAGCTAATGAAATGTGTCCGAGAGATCTGCTGTAATGTGCAGAGTCACACGTTTCTCCAGGACCACATCCCGACGGGAACATCTCAAAAACATCAGTTTAATTATTAATCTCTTTAAAATGAACAACATATTGCAGTTTAACCTGCAGTTTTCAGGTGGGATTTATGAGTAATGGTCTCTGAATCTGTACTTAAATCAGGTTTGTGTTTCTTTTCTGACCTGTGTAATTTTACGATTTAACAAATCGATTCGTAAAAACTCAGAGATCTTTAAAATGATCCTTTTTTCCCCGTGTTTAAACGTCATCCACCTCCAGAGCTGGAGATCAGCTGCAGCTTCAGACCAGCAGCTCTTAAAAAACATGCTGTAGTTTTATAGAAGCAAGTTTTAAGTTTTCTTAGTGTTACTAAAGCCTGCTAGAGTAGTTAAACAAGGTGTCTCATTTTTAGCAATCCGTACTTAACTAGCAACTTAGCAACTTAGCGTTTTTTCTCAGAGTTTTCCGTTCCACCATAAATGCGATCTTAAAAGCATATGTTGAGGATGTTTTTTGAAACTGTAAACACCTTAGTTGTGCTTTTGACACTTTAAATAATTATGAAAATAATATAAGTGTAATCTTATGGGTAATTCTTCATGTAAAAACTGACATATTTAATAATGAGTTAGTTGTTGGTAGAGAGTTCTTTTGTACTGATACAATAGTAGTTCTCTGTAAATCTCCTTTATATTTGAACTAAATCTGTCATTTTAACAGTAAATATTGAATATATTAAAATATTGAATA
Source organism: Astyanax mexicanus (assembly GCF_023375975.1). Taxonomy (NCBI): domain Eukaryota; kingdom Metazoa; phylum Chordata; class Actinopteri; order Characiformes; family Acestrorhamphidae; genus Astyanax; species Astyanax mexicanus. Next base: position 58,717,599 of record NC_064415.1, on the reverse strand, counting down.
TAGTTCCCATCTGATACCAGATCAGGAGCGTACCTCTTTATGTCTTTAAGAAACTTAAAACTAAAAACACTTCTAAATTTAGAGCTCTTTAAAGTGCTCCTACTCTCCTAACACCTCTAACTAACTACCTAACTACATTATTTGTAAGTCACTTTGAACAAAAGCATCTGCTAAATGTAATGTAATCGTTATTGTAAATTAATCGATATTAAATCGAATCAGAAATCGATTATGAATTTAAATTAAATCAGTTGATAGCCAGCATTAATTCTCATAATCCTGTCATGAATCCTCCTGTGAACAGCTGATTATTATCTTATTATCTGATTTTGGCGTGATCTGTTCCTCAGATGAAATTATAAGTGTTTTCTTGATGAATCTGAGGAGCTCAGTTTACCCCAGAGAGCAGATAACGCCATTTTCACCTTTTGACACATCAGAGAGGCGCTAACGTAATTCACAGCCGAAAAACCTCTCGCTGCTCCAGATTCTCACTCGGATCCGTACAGAACCTCCTCCTGTTCACACTCCAGCTGAAGAACTGTCCTCTACAGCTGATTAAAGCAGCACATTTGATCACTTTTATTCACTGAAATTAAAAGAAGTATTAATACAGCTCTGTAAAAAGTGAAGAGAGCGCTTCGGTTTCTGAGTCAGTTTATCTGATTTTGCTATTTATAGGTTTATGTTTGAGTAAAATGAACATTGTTGTTTTATTCTATAATAATTTGGTGGAATAACCCTGGTGGTTTTTATCACAGTTTTTTTCATGCATCTTGGCATCATGTTCTCCTCCACCAGTCTTACACACTGCTTTTGGATAACTTTATGCTGCTTTACTTGACTGCTGATAGTGCTGATACCAGATCTACTGCCAACACTGAGATATCAGAACAGTAAACTCATTCACACAACGATAAACCAACGAAACACCGGATTAAAACTGAACAAAGCTGGCAAGGTAAGGGTGTTTTCACACCAGCACTATGTAGTTTCTAGTTTGCACTCTTTCACTCTCGGCCCGGTCCCAAAACAACTCCAGATTCTGGTTCTGTTTGTTGTGAGAATGTGATCTGATCTCTATTCAACCAAACTATCAATTAAACTTTTCATGTTTGAGGTAAACGTAAACGGCTGTTCAGGTGCAGTTTAACCTGATTTATTACCCAGATGATTAAACGATGCTAATATCTGCTGCTGTTTTAGGCTAAATACACTGAAATACACGCCAGAGACACATATTTCTTTTATAAAGTAATGTATGAAGAGTATGAGTGGCAGTGTCGGGGGCGTGTTCTGGTGGTAATCAGATGCCGGGTCTGTGTGTGTTTGTTGTTGCGGGGTCGGTTCTGTCCGGCGGGCCTGAGCGAGGCGAGGTGAGGCGGGGGGACGCAGTGAAGTGTGATCTGGAATACATGCAGTATAAATCATTCTCTCTCTGCAGCATCTCCCCCAGTATTACCCCCCCCTGTACCCCCCCCCCCCCCCCCCCCCCCACTGCGGTGAGGGTAACTATCTCGGGGAGTGGACCCGGCTCAGCTGAACCGGAGCTCGGCCCGGTCCAATTCCCACACATTTGTCTTGTAGAAAAGGGTGAAAAAGAAGGGATTAAATATTTATACAACTGGGAGCGAAGCAGAACCGAACTCTCTGAAGAATAAAGAGGATAAAATGTATATATGAGTATAAACAGTGAGACATATATCTCCATACACCACCTCAGTGCATCTGAATTAAATCAATTGAGAAGTAATAAGTAATTAAAGTGTGGAATAAATACAAATGATCAAAGTCTGTTAAATTAAATTACTCTATTATTCCTCAAATTTAAAAATTTAAATGATAAAGTAATATAATATAGCAAAAAAAACAAAAAAACATTTGTCTTACTTGGAAGGTGGAGTAATATCAATTTTACTACAATTTTTTTTATACAGGAAAGATAAGACATCTCAGTATGAATGAGTGAGATGGGAGTGGCTACTTGATTTATACACTACTGTCAGTTTTAAAAACACACAACTTATTAATGTAATAATGATTTTTTTATATAATATAATGTAAAATATAATGTAAAATAAAGTATTATTATTATTATTATTAATAGTAGTAGTAGTAGTAGTAGTAGTATCATTGTATCTGAATTTCAGCTTTCTTATAACCCTGCCCTTCAGCAGACAGTCTGTGGTGAATAATAATTAAGGCCCACCTACTGATCCGGGCAGTTAATAATATATTATAAATATGCAGCAGCAGCAGCAGCAGCAGCGCTGCCTGGGTGGGGATTAATTGGCAGCAGTTAGGTAAGAGATTGAGATTAATTTTGCCGATTAAATCTTCTGTCACATTCTCACTACTTAATATAATTTATCAGCATTTTTATTTCTTAATTTTTTATTAATCCTAAATTTCAAACCTTAAATTGTGCATTATTCTAAAACATGCAAAATAATGCGTGCTTGTCTGTATTTTATTTTGTGTTTAATTTGGCTAGAAGTTGTCAGTAAAAAAACGTATCATGATTTAGGACTTACGATTTAAAATCTATTAAATATATTGTAATAGTTTAAATCAGATTCCAGAGGAAAAACTCATTATATTTATAAAATCTAAAGAACATCACCTTCACACTAGCCGCACACCATCCACACACCACCCGCACACCATTTACATACAATCCACACACCATCCGCACACCAACCGAACACCACCTTCACACTAACTACATACCATCTGCACATCATTTACATACAATCCACACACCATCCACACACCAACCTCACACCAACCGCACACCAAACACACATCAACCGCACACCATCCACACACCAACCGCACACCATTTACATACAATCCACACACCATCCACACACCAACAACACACCATTTACATACAATCCACACACCTTCCACACACCAACCGCACACCAACCGCACACCAACCACACACCAACCACACACCAACCGCACACCAACCACACACCAACCGCACACCAACCACACACCAACCGCACACCAACCGCACACCAACCACACACCAACCACACACCAACCGCACACCAACCGCACACCAACCACACACCAACCGCACACCAACCACACACCAACCGCACACCAACCGCACACCAACCACACACCAACCGCACACCATTTACATACAATCCACACACTAGCCTCACATCATCCTCACACCTACCGCACACCATCCACACACACACCAACCGCACACCATCCACACCCACCAACCGCACACCATCCACACACACCAACCGCACACCATCCACACACACCAACCGCACACCATCAACATCCGTCCTCCATCAAACAATCCACACACCATCCTCACACCACAGACACACTATTTACACACCATTCTTCTACCACCCACACCATTTACATACAATCCACACCATCCGCACACCATCCACACTTTTATATTTGCCTATCCTATGGAGATACAGAGCAACAAGAATCTTCTATTGATTTTTCTCCTTATTTTAAAAGTGTTATGAATTCTGATCAGGCTGTTCAGGCGTTGTGTTGCTGTGAATCAGATATATTTAGGATTTAAATACCACATCCTAATAATGTGGACCAAATTAAGAGCTTAAAACACCTTTAAGACCATTTTATGCTCATATATAAATAAAATTTTTTAACTATAAATGACTTTATGATTTTTCTCTAATTTAACTTCCTGTATAGTTCGCTCTCTGTGGCTCTCTGACCTTCAGCGAATCCTAAAAGAAAGCTGGGTGTGTTTTTTCTGCTTCTCTCTGTTTCCGTGTGAAGATGTTGAGCTGAATTCGGTTAATCCCACATCACTCTTTCTTCTCACTCCGGTTCACCACACTCTTCTCATCGCTCTGACCTTCTAACCGTGTCAGATCTGACCTCGGAGAGGGAGAGCAGGAGGAGTGAGCCGGCTCTCGACACTCACGCCGGAGAAATCAGCTCGCTCTCTCTCTCTCTCTCTCTTCTGCCGTATCGATCTCTCTCAGACTTCCTCCGCCTCGCCTCCCGCCTTTGTCCAATAACCGCTGGGGATCGTTTGGCGGTCGGCAAGCCAAACATGCCGGATTGTTTGATCGGCCGGCGCCACAGGAGAGCGAGAGAGCGCGAGAGAGTGCGTGTCAAAACTGCGCCGTTTCAGGAATTGATTTGTTTCTGAGGGGAAAGAAGAGAGAGCTTAAATGCAAATTTAGCATCAGCCGCTGAGCTCTGAGCGCCGGGCGGAGGAGAAGCGAAGCCTCCGGAGACGTGCAGTCAAAAGCCCAATGCTAATGTGTCCGACGGGCTCCTCTGAGGGCCGGGGGCCGGTTCCGCGCGGCCCCTGAGGACCCGACAGCGCCGTAACATCACCGCTGGACCCGAGCGCACTCACCTTGCCCTGGGATGTTTTCCGTTTAGGCCGATTCTGTCGTCGCATTGATTATTAGATGGGCGGCCCAGAACCATGACTCTCCAGACAGCAGAGCTCCTCTGTGTTCATCTCTAAACCTGCATCTCTAACACAGGGAGGAAGAGACATAAATACATAAATGCTATAGTACAAAAGATTTTTAAACATCTGTATCCTTTATAATGACTTCATTACTGCAGTTCTTCACCTGCTGAAACTGAGTCTTTATTCATGTTAATCATGCATCTGAGCTAAAGACTAAAGCTGCTGTTTCCATGTGGGTCAGCCAGACGTCTTCCTATAGCAGTTTTTAACTCCAGTTCCCAAGAGTCTTTATTTGAAGGTATTCGAAAAGGTGTGGCTTCATCTATAATTTATCTTAAAGAAAAGACTTAAACAGCTCTGGAAGAATATAAGAAAGCACTTGGAAAACCTCTGGAATATAATCAAGAGGAAGATGGATGATCACAACCCATCAAACCACCAAACTGAACTGCTTGAATTATTTTTTGCACCAGGAGTAAAGCAGCATAAAGTTATCCAAAAGCATTGTGTAAGACTGGAGGAGGAGGAGAACATGATGCCAAGATTCCAACTGCTGCTAACTTTTGTACTATTTAAGTTGCCTTAATTTTGTACCATTTCAGGTTGTTTTCTCTGGATCTAAAAAGCTTAAAATGCAAAAATAAACCAAAAACAAAAAACCTGGCTGTGTTCTATAACTTTAAAGCGGTAGTCTATTTTAGCTGTGAATTTACCTCGGCGCTCCATTCTCCAAGCACAGCCACTCTGCTGCTATGTAGAGTTTACCGCTAATGGTGCAAGCGAGCGCTGCGATACAGGGCTGCTGTTTTGTCATTTTTGCACTTCTCAGCTTCATAACGAGGCCTGGAAGTTGATGATGCATTCTTGTAAGACATTTAGGTGATGTGCTCTGTTTGTTTGAGAGGCTAATGATGGCTCATAATAGGTCTAATCTGAGTTATAATCATGCCTTTAGAAGGATATGTTCTCATTAGCATGTCTGTGGAGGATGCCATTATGGCGTAGTCGCCTGCACTGGAAGCGATGAAGACAATGATTAAACGTCTATAGATGAAGGCGCGGTAATGAATGGAGCCGGGCAGGATGAATAGGTCGGACAGTTAATGGCATAAGGACGGTAATTGGAGGCATATTTTCAGGCCTAACAATCGTCACATCGTACACATTCTCCTATTAGAGACTGGGAATTGCCTGTGAGGTCAGATTACCAGCAGCGGCAGCCAATCAGAGGCCAACAAACAAATCTCTAAACAAGCGAGGAAGCAACTTCTTCACCATAGAGTAATGAGACCAGTTCCAACCAACAACATAAAGCTGCTGTTTCTGCTTTCCCACCTTCACCTGCGACTTTTATTAGCCTTCACCTAATTATTCCAAAGATGCTTTCAATCACCTCCTATTATAACCCATTATAACCCATTATAAGCCCCGCCTCTTCCCTATTCTGTAACATTAAGAGACAACCCTGGCCCAGTCGCAATAACTACACTAGCTACTTATATGGACATTCATGAAGGTGGGTTGGTTGTAGAGGTTGAGTTGTTGTTGAGTTGAGCTGTGGAAGAGGGTTGTAGAGGTGGAATTGAGTTGTGGAGGATAGTGGGTTGTGAAGTTGAATTGTTGAGTTGGGTTGTGGAGGAGGGTTGTTTAGGTGGGTTGTGAAGGTTAGTGGATTGTGGAGGTAGGTTGTTCACATGGGTTTTTGGGAGTGGGTTGTGGAGGTGAATAGGCTGCGGAGGTGGGTTGTAGAGGTGGAGTTGAGATGTTGAGTTGTGGAGGTTGGTGGATTGTAGAGGTGAAGTTGTTGAGTTGTGGAGGTTGGTGGGTTGTAGAGGTAATGTTGGGTTGTGGAGGATGGTAAGGTGGGTGCATTTTGGAAGTAGATGGATGGGTTGTGTAGGTGAAAGGTTTGTAGGAGGTGGGTTTTGGAGATGAGTGGGTTGTGGAGGTGAGTTGAGTTGTTGAATTGAGTTGTTGTTCTGGAGGTGGATGGGTTGTAGAGGAGGATGGTGAGTTATGGAGGTGAGTGGGTTGTGTAGGAGGATGGGTTGTAGAGTTGAGTTGTTGAGTTGGGTTGTGGAGGTGAACGGTTTGTAGAGGAGGATGGTGGGTTATGGAGAGGAGTGGGTTGTAGAGGAGGATGGTGAGTTATGGAGGTGAGTGGGTTGTGTAGGAGGATGGGTTGTAGAGTTGAGTTGTTGAGTTGGGTTGTGGAGGTGAACGGTTTGTAGAGGAGGATGGTGGGTTATGGAGAGGAGTGGGTTGTGGAGGAGGATGGTGGGTTGTTTGAGTGGGTTGTGGAGGTGAATGAATTGAGGAGGTGGGTTATGGAGATGACTGGGTTGTTGAGTTGGGTTGTGGAGGTGAACGGTTTGTAGAGGAGGTGGGTTGTGAATGTTGAGTGGGTTATGAAGGTTGAGTGGGTTCCCCGGCGTTGGTTCTTTGTAGTGGATATGAGGCGGGCAGGTGTATGCAGTATTCAGGAGGAGCTGCAGCAGGAGAGGAGATGATTGGGCAGGGGGCAGGGGGCATAATGGGCAGGAAGCAGGAAGTGAGTGGGATAATGACACGTCCTGCCGCTGTGTTGTGGTCTCTGCTTCCTGTGGAAATGGCTCACCTGGTGCCCGCCTGCGGTAGATGTGTAGATGTGCATGTGAAGACACCAGCATGCTCTCACACACACACACACACTCACACACACTTCCAGCTGCTTCTGTGAAGGACAGTGGGTGAACAGAATGAGTAAATGGAGGGCATGGTGGGCGTGAAGCAGTGATGGTGATGATGGTTCTCCTCGTGCAATCGTTCACTGTTCCATTCGATTTGATTTGAGGAGACCACCCAACGTGCACAATTTAAACTAAAGAACTAAAGCATTTCAAAAACATCAAAAAACACTATTTATGTGTTTTTATGTTCATTTTATAATCTGAAATGTATTTACTAACAAATGACGCACAACACAATGGCTTAGAGGTAATGGCTAATACTCTAAATGCTCACTGCATGGGCTGAAAGATGCACTCTGGAGAGGGGTATCCGGTGTGGGGTTTACAGTCTTTATTCTCTTAGCTTCATGAGACGCGTTAGTCTTACACATTCTACACATATGATTGTGGACACTGACAACAATGACATCACATCACAATACT